>NW_024070200.1:15309044-15790658 GCF_014754425.2 Oryx dammah
TTCAGTCTCCACCAGCTGAGGAGTCCCCTGCAGGAGAGCCCCCAGAGGTTCAATCTCCACCAGCTGAGGAGGCCCCTGAAAAAGAGGCCCTGGAAGTTCAGTCTCTACCAGCTGGGCAGGCCCCTGCAGAAGAGCCCCTGGAAGTTCAGCCTCCACCAGCTGAGGAGGCCACTGAAGAGGAGGGTCTAGGATTTCAGTCTCCAGCAGCTGACAACACCCCTGAAGAGGCCCCAGAAGTTCAGTCTCCACCAGTTGACAAGGGCCCTGAAGAAGAGGGCCAAGGACTTCATTCCCTACCAGCTGAGGAGGCCCCTGCAGAAGAGGCCCCAGCTGAAGCTGAGCCTCCACCAGCTGAGGAGGCCCTTGCAGAAGAGGCCCCAGCTGAAGCTGAGCCTCCACCAGCTGAAGAGGCCCCTGCAGGAGAGCCCCCAGAGGTTCAATCTCCACCAGCTGACGAGGCCCCTGCAGAAGAGGCCCCAGAGGTTCAATCTCCACCAGCTGATGAAGCCCCTGCAGAAGAGCCCCCAGAAGTTCAGTCTTTACCAGCTGACGAGGCCCCTGCAGAAGAGGCCCCAGAAGAAGTTCAATCTCCACCCACTGAGGAGGCCCCTGCAGAAGAGGCCCCTGCTGAACTGAAGCCTCCATCAACTGAAGAAACTACTTCAGAAATGGTCTCTGGTGAGAAACAGCCTTCACTCACTGAAGCGCCCTTTATTACACCAATCTCTTTAGAAGAAACCTCTGTTGAAGTTCTGCTTCCGCCATTTGAGCAAACCTCTGCAGATGAGGCTCTGGTAGAGAACGTGTCTCCAGTGGAGCAGGCCCCAGAGGAAGCAGACGCCCTGGTGGCAAAATTAGGATCAGGGAGTTTGGATGATAAGCCGAAGTCTGAAGGGCCTTTAGATAGGGATACTCTTCCTAAAGATTCATCAGATGCCAAGAATGAAGGGGTTTCTTTTGAAATACAGGGTGTCATCCATATAGAACTGAAATAGGGGCCGCCTCCTCAGCTGTCTGATCTTAACTAAGTTAACAATCAGAAACCAGGAGGTTCTGGGAAGTACGTACGTAAGAAAATGGTAGGGGTATTTGAAGGTATTTGGTGAGAGCTTTGTGAAGAAGGAAGTGAATGGAAATACTAAGACATGGAGTATAGTTTGGAAAATGAGCAATAAAAGCTAGTGATTTAAAATTACTCTACTATTTTTATTCAAATCTAAAGTGGAATAAAACATCTATTTTGAAATGAAGTAATTTTATAATTGAAAGAGTTAAAATATCCTTTTGACACTAAATTCTGTTGACAAGGGTAAAATATTCTCCACAGTCATTTTTTTCTTTTCCTTTTTTCCACCTGTGCTTGTAGTGTAAAAGGCATTTTCTTTTCTGCAGTTCTCTCATCAACTTTAAGTTTCTTGAGTTTTGGTCACACATCTAAAGTTATGGAGTGTTTTCCTTCTCCTTAAAATTCATCATGTCTATTATTCTCTTTCTATTTGGTTCCTTCTGAGATATTATTTCTTTTTTGTTTTCGTTTCTGTCTTGCACATTTCGCCATCTGGATAGGACACTTCCTTGATAAAAATCTTCAATGAAGCTAACAGTGGATTAAGTATTTTTAAAAGTATATAATCATAAATAAAAACATACTGAGATAGCCTTGAGGCATATTCCTATTTAGTTTTTTACATTCCAATTTTATTGAGATTTAATTGACATATAGCACTGCTGCTGCTGCTAAGTTGCTTCAGTCGTGTCCGATTCTCTACGACCCCATAGACGGCAGCCCACCAGGCTCCCTCATCCCTGGGATTCTCCAGGCAAGAACACTGGAGTGGGTTGCTATTTCCTTCTCCAATGCATGAAAGTGAAAAGTGAAAGTGAAGTCACTCAGTCGTGTCTGACTCCTCACGACCCCATGGACTGCAGCCTACCAGGCTCCTCCGTCCATGGGATTTTCCAGGCAAGAGTACTGGAGTAGGGTGCCATTGCCTTCTCCGGACATATAACACTACGTAAGTTTAAAGTATACAGCATGGCGATTTGACTTAGATACATCATGAAATGATTACTGCAATAAGTTTAGTGAACATCAATCACCTCATATAGATATAAAATTTTAAAAAATGAAAAAAATTTCCTTGTGATGAGAACTCAGGATTTACTCTCTCATAAATAATATGCTACAGTATTAATTATATCATTACTTTATATCCTTAGTTTGTATCTTTCATATCTTTTGACCACCTTTATCTAATTCTTCCTTCCCCCACATTCCACATCTTATAACCAGAAACCTGATCTCTGTTTCTAGCAATCAGTTTGTGTGTGTGTTTTGTTGGGTGGCTTTGAGTTATAACTGACCTGCAAAACTATATTCATTCTTGGTATACAACATAGTGACTCAATATTTCTATACATTGCAAAATGATCATCACAGTAAGTCTAGTTACCATCTATCACCATACAAAGATGTAATATAATTATTGACTATATATCTCACACTGTGCATTTCATATCTGTGATTCATTTATTTTATAGCTAGAAGTTTGTACCTGTTAATCTCCCTCATGTATTTCTCTCATTGCCTCAATACCCTGCCCTCTGGCAACTACCTGTTTGTTTTCCATATCTATGACTCTGTTTCTGTTTTGTTATATTTGTTCATTAAAGAAAAATTCCTTTGTTTTTGATTGAGATATAGCCAGTGCAAAATATTATGTGAGTTTCAGATGTATGATATAGTGATTCACAATTTTTAAAGGTTATAGTCGATTATAGTTACTATAAAATCTTGGCTATATTCACTGTGTTGGGAATATAGTTTTTATAAAATATTGACTATATCTGTAGCTTATTTTATCCATAGAAGTTTGTCTTAACCCCCCACACTTATCTTGTCCTTCTGCACTTCCTTCTCCTCCCTGGTGACCAGTAGTGTTTTCTCAATATTTGTGAGTCTTTTTTTGTTGTTGTTGTATTTACTAGTCTGTCTTATTTTTTAGATTCCACATATAAATGATCATACAGTTTTGCCTTTTTCTCTCTGACTTATTTCACTTAGCACAATACCTTCCAAGTCCATCTATGTTATTGCAAGTGCACCCATGTTCTGGCAAAATTTAGTCCCTTTTTATGACTGAGTAGTATGAAATGGCAGCCCACTCCAGTGTTCTTGCCTGCAGAATCCCAGGGACGGCAGAGCCTGGTGGGCTGCCGTCTATGGGATTGCACAGAGTCGGACATGACTGAAGCGAACTACCAGCAGCAGCAGCAGCAGCAGCACCAGTATTCCATTGTGTACGTAGGTATGTATGTATGTATGTTTGTGTATATATGTATATATACACCACATATTTATCCATTCATCTGTTGATGGACACTGAGGTTGTTTCCATATTTTGGCATTTATAAATACTGCTACTATGAAAATTGGGGTGCATGTATCTTTTTGAATTAGGAAGTTTGTTTTTTTTTCAGACATATACCCAGGAGTGGAATGGCTATGTCATATGGTAGTTCTATTTGTAGTTTTTGAGAAACCTTTATGATATTTCCTATAGTGGTTGCACCAATTTACATTCCTAGTAACAGTGTATGAGGGTTTCTTTTTCTATACATCCTTGCCAACACTTGTTGTTTGTGTTCTTTTTGGTAATAACCATTCTGACAGGTGTGAGGTGATATCTCACTGTGGTTTTGATTTGCATTTCCCTGATGGTTAGCAATGTTGAATATCTTTTCATGAACCTGTTGTCCATCTGCATGTACTTTTTCTTAAAAAAAAAAAAAGCCTATTTAGTTCATTTGCCCATTTTTTAATTGGGTTGCTTGTTTTTTTTTAAAAAAATGTTTATTTTGAGTTGTATGAACTGTTTACATATGTTGGATATTAACCCCTTATTCATCATATCACTTGAAAATATTTTCTCCCAATCAGTAAGTTGTCTTTTCATTTCATCAATGATTTTCTTTGCTTCACAAATGTTTTTAAGATTAATTAGGTCCCATTTGTTTATTTTTGCTTTTATTTCCTTTGCTTTAGGAGGCAGATCCAAAAAATATCTTGCTGTAACTTATGTCAAAGAATGTTCTGCTATGTTTTCTTCTAGGAATTTTATGGTTTCCAGTCTTATACTTAGGTCTTTAATCCATTTTGAGCTTATTTTTGTGTATGGTGATAAAGTTCTAATTTCATTCTATGACATGCATCTGTTCAGTTTTCCCAGAACCACTTATTGAAGAGCCTGTCTTTTCTCTATTGTATATTCTTGCCTCCTTTCTTGTAGATTAATTGACCATAAGTTTTTCTTTTTCTTTCTGGTTTCTCTGTCCTGTTTCATTGATCTATGTGTCTCTTTTTGTGCCTCTGTTTTGATGAGTATAGCTTTAGTCTGATATCTAGGAGCATATTTTCTTCAGCTTTGTTCTCTTTCTCAATATTATTTTAGCTATTTGAAGTCTTTTGTGTAACCATGCAAATTTTAGAATTATTTGTTCTAGTTTGGTGAAAAATGCACTTGGTATTTTGATAGGGATTGCATCAAAACTTTGTTATTTTTTATGTAAAAATAAGAAGTTTAATATTTTAATTTTAAATAGAACACTCACAAATCAAGAAGATATAAATAAATAGAAGAAAATGAGCAAGAGACAAGGAAGAGTGTTTCATAATGGAAGAAGAGTGACTGAGCAATAAATATATGGAAGTACATGCAACTTTAGTAATCAAGGAAATATAAGTTACTGTTGGGAGACAGTATTTTTAGCTAATTTAATGGACAGAATGGTTTCTTTTTTAAAAAATAAACGATATATTACTTCAGTATATAGTATTAAATAATCTACCTGATTATATGAGTAAAAACAAGATTGGATCCCTACCTATCAGCACATTAAAAAGATAATCCCAAAGAATTCCCTGGGAGTCCAGTGGTTAGGACTAGGTGCTTTTGCTCTGAGGGCCTGGCTTCAATCCCTGGTTGGGGAACTAAGATCCCACAGCTGGCATGGCATCCCCCTACAAATGATTCAAAAAGAATTAAATATTAAATGCTAGAGGTAATACTATAAAAATATTTGTAAGATATGTTAAAATTTTTTCATGATAAGAAAGGACTTTTTGAATTTCAAAAGCACAAAGCATAGAGGGGAAAATTTGTTTAATTACATTACGTTAACTTAAGAATTCATAGCCAGAATGGACTCTGAACAGAATTGTTGTTATTCTTGTTCGTCATTGTTTCTGACTCTTTGCGACCCCATGGACTGCAGCATGCCAGGCTTCTCTGTCCGTCATTATCTCCCAGAGTTTGCTCAAACTCATATGCATTGAGTCAGTGATGCTATCCAACCATCTCATCCCGTCACTCTCTTCTTTTGCCTTCAACCTTTCCCAGCATCAGGGTCTTTTCCAATGAATCAGCTTTTCTCATCAGATGGCCAAAGTATTGGAGTGTCAGCTTCAGCATCAGTCCTCCCAGTGAACATCAGGGTTGATTTCCTTTAGGATTGAGTGGTTTGATCTCCTTGCTGTCCAAGGGACTCTCATGAGTCTTCTCCAGCACCACAGTTTGAAAGTAACAATTCTTTGGCACTCAGCCTTCTTTAGTCCAACTGTCACATCTGTACATAACTACTGGAAAAGCTATAGCTTTGACAATATGGGCCTTTGTCAGCAAAGTGATATCTCTACTTTCTAATATGCTGTTTGTCATAGTTTTCCTTCCAAGGAACAAGTGTCTTTTCATATAATGGCTGCAGTCCCTATTCACAGTGATTTTGGAGCCCAAGGGAAAAAAAATTCTGCCACTGTTTCCAGTTTTTGAGTATCTTGACTGAGATGAAAATTTTCCTTGGTCACTGCCAGTATATTAGAAATTGCTTTAGTCTTTTTAACTAAATGTACTTTCAGTTTCCAGCACGAAATCTGGCATACTTGCTGAATCCATGAAATGTTTACCAAAAAGGTTGTCTCTTGCACTTTCAGCCTCTGTAGTTGTAGTGTATATGAGAACATGAAGACAGAATTTGTTATGATCTTTTCTTAATATACTATTTTTTAACTTAATTTTTAAAATATTTCATATTGGACTAGAGTTGATTTACAGTGTTGTATTAGTTTCAGGGGATACAGCAAAGAGATTCAATTATCCATATATGTATATCTTCTCTTTTTCAGATTCTTTCCCATATACATTATCACATTGAGTATTGTTAATCTCTACCTCCTAATTTATCCCTCCCTATTTTCCCTTTGTTAACCATAAGTTTATTTTCCAAGTCCGCAAATCTCTTTCCGCTTTGTAAGTTCATTTGTATTTTTTTAAGATTCCACATATAAATGATATGATCTTTGTTTTTCTCTAACTTCATTTAGTTATGATAATCTCTAGTCCATCCATGTTGTTGCACATGACATTATTTCATTCATTTATACAACTGAGTAATATCCTATTGTATAAATGTACCGTATCTTCTTTATCCATTGACCAGGTGGCTGTGGGTTTAGAAGACTTTAGGCTGCCTGTCTGCCGATGGGTGGGGCTGTGTTCCCGCTCCTTTGGTTGTTTGGCTTGAGGCATCCCAACAATGGAGCCTGCAGTATGCTATGTGGGACCAAGTCTTGGTGTCAAAATGGTAGTTTGCAGGAGAAGTAAAAGTTGCTCATTTTCACTTCGAGGAAAAAAAAAGTCACTTCCGACTCTTTGCGACTCTTTACTGGCTGATTCTTTACCGGCTGAGCCACAAGGGAAGCCCCAGGAGAGATCATGCCAATTAGTACTCCTCAGTCCAGTATGTCTCACTTTGCTTTCCTGGTGGTTCAGATGATAAAGAATCTGCCTGCAATGCAAGATACCTGGGTTCTATCCCTGGGTCAGGAAGATTCCTTGGAAAAGGGAATGGCTACCCACTCCAATATTCTTGCCAGGAGAATCCCGTGAACAAAGGAGTCTGGCAGGCTACCTACAGTCCATGATGTTGCAAAGAGTCAGACATGACTGATCAGCTAAGCACAGTACGTCTTGACACCAGTGTCCTTGTCCTCACAGTGAGCCACTACAGTGAGCCACAGCTGTCGCCTGTCTCCCCAGGAGACTCTCATTTTGTGGTTTGATGATTTTCTTCTGTTTTATGCTTGTGTTTTCTCTCTCTCTCTCTTTTTTTTTTGTTGTTAACCTACTGTATGTTTTTGATTTGTGGTTATCCTGTTTTTCAATTATGTTAATCCATTATTATATCTACTTGCTTTAGACTGGTAATCATATAGGCTCAAACACATTCTAGAAAAAGATCTACATTTCTTACTCCCCTCCTCCACATTTTATGATTTTGATGTACTTTTATATAATCATTTTTATTCTTTTGCTATTCATTGTAGTTATCCCCACTTTCATAAACATTTTTTATTTTTTAATCTTTGTAGTGGCTTATTTAAGTGATTTACTTTCCAATTGTAATTTTCTCTTTCCTATAGATTCTTGCTTATTTTCTATTTAGAGAAGACCTTTCAGTATTACTTTTAGGCTAGGTTTAGCATTGTTATATTCTTTTGTTTTCATTTATTTTTAATTGGAGCATAATTGCTTTACAGTGTTGTGTTGGTTTCTGCTGTGCCACCATGTAAATCAGCTCTAAGAACACATATATCCCCTCCCTTTTGAGCTGACCCTCTAGGTCATCACAGAGCACCAAGTTGAGCTCCCTGTGTTATAGAGCAGTGTCCCATCAGCTATTTACTTGTCTGAGAAATTCTTTTTTTTTTTTTTTATTACACAAATCAAGCTTATTTTTATTTTTTTCTCTTTAAAAAAAATTTAATTGGAGGTTAACTACTTTAAAATATTGTATTGGTTTTGCCATACATCAACATGAATCTGCCACAGGTATACATGTGCTCCCCATCCTGAACCCCCTTCCTCCTCCCTCCCCGCACCATCCCTCTGGGTCCTCTCAGTGCACCAGTGAAACAAATCGCCAGTCCAGGTTTGATGCATGATACTGGATGCTTAGGGCTGGTGCACTGAAAATTCTTTATCCTTCTATTCTAAATGATAATCTTGCTGGGTAGAGTATCCTAAGTTGCATGTTTTTCCCTTTTAGGACTTTGAATATATCTTGCCACTCCCTCTGGCCTGCAACTTTTCTGTAAAGAAATCAGCCGATATCCCTTTTAGCTAACTCTTTGTTTTTCTCTTGCTGCATTTATTTTTTTTAAAAAATTTTATTTATTTGGCTGTGCCAGGCCTTAGCTATGGCACATGGAATCTTCGATCTTGATTGTGGAATGTGGGATCTAGTTTTTGCCCAGGGATTAGACCTGGGCCCCCTGCATTGGGAGCACAGAGTCTTAGCCAGTGGACCACCAGGCAAGTCCTCTCTCTTGTTGCATTTAGAATTGTCTCTTTAACTTTTGCCATTTTAACTATAGTATGTCTTATTGTAGGTCTTGTTTGAGTTCATCTTGTTTGGTACTCTCTGTGCTTCCTGCTCCTGGATATCTGTTTCCTTCTTTAAGTTTGGGAAGTTTTCAGGCATAACTTTTTCAAATGCATTTTTGACCCCCCTTTCTTTTTCTTCCCCTTTTGGGATCCCACTTATGAATGATTGTCATGCTTTTTATTATTGCTTTGGTCTCATATGTTGCTTTCATTTTTTTCATTTGTCTTTCTGTCTTCTGTTCTAATTGGATAATTTTCATTATTCTATCTTCCAGGTCACTTATTTGTTCTTCTACATTATTCAGTTTGCTCTGCCTAGGCTTTAGTTCAGCTTTCATCTCAGCAAATGAGTTTTCTAATTTTACTTGGTTCCTTTTTATAGTTTCTAGTTCCTTTTTACAATAATCTGCATTTATATCAATAGTCTTTCTTGATTCCTTCATTATTTTTTATTACCTCCTTTTGAACCAGTGTCTATTAGAGTGAAGAGGACTGTTTCATCATTTGTTCTTTCAAGGGAATTTTCTTAATCTTTTAGTTGGGAGTGGTTCTTCTGTTTCTTCATTTTACTTATTTTCTCTGACTCTATGAGTTTAGGGGAAACAGTTATATACTGTGGTCATGGAGGGTTGCATCCCCATGTAGCCTGTGTGTGTCTAATATTTTTGGTGCAAGAGCTGTTTATCTGGTGCATTTTTCCTCAGCCTATGCTGGTTGTTTCCCCTTTGATAGAGGGTATGACTGCTCTGGTGACTATAGCCTGCCGTGGATATCGAGAGAGGCTTCCTCTTTGCTCTGTGATTGTCACAGTCCTAGCAGGGGCAGGTTCAACTCCCCAGTTGTTGGTGTACAAGGCCCCAGATTCCCTTCTGAGCTGTACTGTGAGGTAGGTGGGACTGGAGCATTCCTGCTGGGAGAGGAGCCACTGAGCCTTCCTCTGCAGGAGCTTTCCACTGGGAAGTATGCACTCTGGTGTTGCCTGCCACCTGTTGTATGGGCTGACAAAGTACACTCTTGTTGACACCACCCTCAACCTCTCCTCAGTCATGGAAAGGCAGGCAGCAGGCCCTGGTGTAGTCACAAAACCACCTGCCCAGATCCACTGAGTCAGGTACCAGGATCACAGTAGTCACGCACCTGGACCCACCTTAGGAGCTACAGAAACAGCCCAGACTGTGACCCGGCCCATAGGTGCTAATACTGGACTAGCCTTAGCCACAGGTACACGAGTATTCTGTTCAGATGTCCCACAGGTGCTGAGTTTAAACTGGTCCTGGTGGTGGTGGCATAAATCTGTATATTGTACAACCATGTGGGAAGAGAGCTCAAATTTCAACCCTGCCTCCATGTATGGGCAAGCACTTGCCTGCTCCTTGAACTTGCAGAGGTGGAGCTGTGCTCACTGTGATTGAGAATGAGGCTGCTGTGGTGTGCCTTACCCCTCCCTTTGAGTGCTTGCATTAATAGTGAGGCTTCAACGATCAACCTCAGCTCCTTTCTGCACATACCCACAGTTGTACGTAGCTTGGGCCATTCTCTGCCCTCTTCAGGTTTCAGCCAACCCCAGTCCTCTCTCCTTTCTCTGTGTGTGTCCTCTGAAGCCTGTATTTCAGCACCCAGCCCCTGCACACACTAACAGACTTGTCTGCCCGAAGGGGGCACGGTCCCTTTGTTCTGGTCTGTCTCTGTTCTGCTTGCTGCAAGATGGCTGCTGCACTCTCCTCTGAGCCTCTGAAGCTCCCTTTCTGTTCCAGCTCATGTCCCCGCCAGAGAAGGGGCTTCCCAGGGCAAGGGAACCTCTTCTCTTTCCCAGCTCTTTCCCAGCATACAAGCTCCCATTCCAATTCCTTTTTTCTTTCTCTTTCATCCTAGCTGGGTATGTGGTGATCTTTATTGCAATTTGAGTTTTATACTATCATCTGCCAGTATTCACCAGGTAATCTGTGAGAAGCATTCCACATGTAGATGTATTTTTGATGTATTTATAGGAGAAGGTGAGCTCCATATCCTCCTGTTCTGCCATCTTGACCTGGCCCCTCAGAGCAGATCCCAAGATTTCTTTGTGAAGTCAATTACACACAATTGAATTGGCAAAACTAAACATATCTCTGTGAATGTGGAGATGTTGTAGTCTCCTTTTATAATGGCATATAAGTAAACACTTTAAAATTTAATAATAAACTCTTGGTTATTAGAATGGCCATTTAATTTGACACAAGAAACTTCTTTTGAAATGCTTTTATTTGTTAGTTTCTATCATAGGATTTGTATGTGTAATCCCATTTATGCCTAGAAAGAGACTGAGGGAAGTGTTATATAGTTGAATGGCTAATATTATTGTTGATTTAGCTAGGCTATAGTACCTGTTCTTTAATCAAATACTTATCCAAGTGTTGTTGTGATGGTATTTTGCACTTGTGATAAATAGCTGTAATAAATTGTCTTCAAGTAAAGGAGACTACCCTTGATAATGTGAGTGAGTCTTTTCCCATCTTTTGAAGGGGCTTAAGAGCAAAAATAGAAATTTCATGGTGAGGAAATTTTGCCTCAAGACTGAAACATTGGTGCCTGTCTCTGTTTTCAGCCTCCCAGATTCTCGTACAAATTTTGGGCTCAAGACTGACACGTGAGTTCCTGCTGGCCTACTCTGTGATTTTAAACTTGCCAGCCCCACAATCATGGGAGCCAATTCCTTCAAGTAATTCTCTTTATACATATACATGCAGCTATGATAAAAGATACCATATGTATATATATATATCAATATATATATCTATGTCTATATTTGCATCTATCCTATTGACTCTGTTTCTCTGGAGAACTCTGACTTTAACTTTAACTCTTGTTAACTTTGAGTCTGGGATTATGGGTATCATTTTTACTTTTTCTTTGCTATTAAGCACATTGTCCTCAGTGAACACTGCTGTTTGAGTAAAAGAGCATAAACTTTGTTTGATAGCTCTCTAACCACTTAGACACTGCTAAGAATTCTGAAAATTAAATTCCAACAATAAAGGGACATGATTTCTGCAGTAAGAAATTATAACTTTTGACTCTCCTAGAGAGGTTTTCGCTTGTTGGAACAACCCAAATTATGTATTTGAAGTTTTAAAAAAAATTTTATTGGAGTATAATTGCTTTGGGCTTCCCAGGTGGGCTAGTGGTAAAGAACCCACCTGCCAGTACATGGGCAGAGACAGATGCAGTTTTGATCCCTGGATTGGGAAGATCTCTTGGAGGAGAGCATGGCAACCCACTCCAGTATTCTTGCCTAAAGAATCCCAGGGACAGAGGAGCCTGGTAGTCTATATAGTTCATGGGGTAGCAGATTCGGACACAACTGAAATGACTTAGCATGCAGGCATAATTGCTTTACAATGTTGTGTTAGTTTCTGCTGTACAGTGAAGTAAATAATATATAAATAAATATATATGTATATATGAACACACACACACGCACACATATGTCCCCTCTCCCTGAACCTCTCTTCCACCTTCAATCCCACCCCTCTAGGTCATCACAGAACTCTGAGCTGAGCTTCCTGTGCTCTACAGCTGCTTCTCGCCAACTCTCTATTTTACACATGGTAGTGTATAAACAGTGCTGCTCTCCCAATCTGTCTCAGCTTCTCCTTCCTCCTCTGTGTCCGCATGTCCATTCGCTATGTCTGTGTCTCTATCCCTGCCTTGCAAACAGGCTCATCTGTACCATCTTTCTAGATTCTGCACATATATGTTAATATGCGATATTTGTTTTTCTCTTTCTAACTTACTTCACTCTGTATGACAGGCTCTAGGTCCATCCACATCACTACAAATGACCCAATTTTATTTCTTTTTATGGCTGAGTAATGTTCCATTGTATACATGTACCACATCTTCTTTATCCATTCATCTGTCTATGGACATTTAAGTAGCTTTCATGTCCTGGCTATTTTAAATAGTGCTGCAATGATTATTGGGAAACATGCTTCTTTGGAGCTTCCTTAAAGAACTAAAAAAAAAAAACCAACCACCATATAACCAGCAATCCCACTACTTGGCATATACCCTGAGAAAACATATTTGGAGTTTTAAACAAATCTTGATATTTTCCCCCTAAAACTTGTTTAAAAATGTTATGGAAATTGAGAATCAGAAAGCTCTATGGCAAACCCTGTGACTATGGGTTTGAACTGGCATAGAGATAAAAAACAAAACCTCCAAAACCCACCAAAACAAAAGCAACAAAGAAAAACAGATAAAATGTGTAGTATCCAAATAATATCACATAAATTATATTACCATATTGCTGGCTCATTTCCTTTACTTTTGAGGTTTTTGAACTAGCAGGTGAGGAAATGTGTTAGACTTGAATCCTTTCACCAAGATTTGATGAGATTTCTTTTGATGACTGGAAAATATGGAGAACTCTGGGCTGGATATGACTTGATTGAGATGTTGCATTATTCAGCTTAAATGACAAAGTCTTGAACTGATGTGTTGTTTGTGGGGAGTGAAAGGGAAATGGATTTGAGATTTATCATGAAGACAAATGTGAGTGTTAGTTGCTCAGTTGTGTCTGGCTCTGCAACCCCAAGAACCCCAGCATGCCAGGCTTCTCTGTTCATGGGATTCTCCAGGCAGGATTACTGGAGTGGATTGCCATTCCCTTTCTCTAGAGGATCTTCCTGACCGAGGGATCAAACCCTGGTCTCCTGCATTGCAGGCAGATTCTTTACCACTTGAGCTACAGGAAGAAAGAGGAATTTCACATGATTTCTAGTTTGGAAATCTAGCTATATGTATATTCGATTCATTAAAATGGGGATACAGACACAGAAACACATGTTGGGGAAGAGGAGTTAGGGGTGACAATTTCAGATTAGGACATTCTGAACTTTAGGCACTTATCTGACACACAGATGGAGTTATTTATTTGGCAATGAAAAATGTCTTCTATAGCTCAGGAAGCACCCAAATACCCATTTGATGAGTAACAGCCACATTTAGCTCTAAATAAGTGTCGAGAATTTTAGTTGTGGTAAAGAAAAAGGGACTATTAGGTATCTCAGAGATAAAAAATGTATTGAGGAATAGTTTCAATATGGGAGAGAATGGATATACTTCTGTGGTAAGATGAAAATGCTGGTAGAAAGGAATATGTTGAAGCTATATAGAGGGTGTAATAAAAGAGAACATAACAGGGGGAAAAACTGTATCAGAGGGCATAATGAAAAGAATAGTTGAGGGAATGATATTCAGAGCACCTGATTAATGTAAATAACTATCTTAGAGGGCTTCTTCCTCTAAGACATGAATAAATAAGGAATAAGTATAGATGTTGGGGAGCAAGGAGTTAAAGCATCAAGCCAGTGATTCATTTCTGCCCTGGTCTGCCTTTGCTTTTACCATTATGTTTACATTTACAAATCTGAATGTAGAATACAAAGCAGTGACTGAGAATAGTCTCTAATATCCACAGAAAGGGAAATTTACTGATGACACTTCTCTCTACAAAGTCCATTTCCAACATTTCTAAGGCTAGTATTTCCACAGAGAGGTCAAGTACTATCTCCCATGAAGTCCTGTCAGACTTCTACTAGTTTGTAACCAAAAATCAGTGATTGCTGCTGCTCTGGGATGTGTTGGGCTGAGCTTAGTTTTTAACATGTTTTTCTTTTAGTTGTGTCATCCTGTGAAAGGATGCTGCCCTTTCTGTAAGCTTTGATCACAGATCCTGATTTTTTGGTATTCTCTTAACCAATGTTTCCCAAACCTGTCTATGATGTGATGAGTCATCTGAAGACACATTCTTAGGTCTCACCTCTGGAAATTCTGATTCAGTGTCTCTACTAGGGCAGGCATGATAATCGGTATTTTCAACAAGGACTGCAGATGACTCTCTAGATTAGCAGTTCCCAGTGGTGGCTTCTAATTAGCATCATCTCGAGAGTGATCACACATAAAAATCCTTAAGTCCTAGCCCATACATATTGATTAAAAATCGCTGAAAAAGGAGCTTGTGAAATACGTATTTTCAGTTTCCCCAAAAGACTGTTGAGTGTAGCCAGTCTTCAGATAAGGAGGAACATTTGATTTAGGCCTATAGGAATGGTGGCCCCATTAAATATAGGAAGAACAGTGATATCTTCAGAAAGAACCAAGATGAAATCCTCCTGAACTGATGTCATTGATAAAAATTCAGTTTGACTGAGACTGTGATATCTCTAGAGCAGGATTTCTCAACCTTAGAATTATTGACATTTGAGGGTGGATGATTCTTTGCTGTGGGAAGCTTCCCTGTGCCTTGTAGAATGTTTATCAGCATCTCTGGCTTCTACCCACAAGATGCCAATATTATCGCCTCACACTTAACCACAACTAAAAAATATCTCTACACACGGCCATATCCCTGGGGGTACAATCACACTCAGTTAATACCACTGTTCTAGAGAAAGGTTAGAGCACTGATTGTAATTTAATCAAACTTTGAAAAGCTTTATACTATCGATAAAAAGGGCTCCTGTAATGACCTGGTCTTTTATACTGTGGCCTCTCTGGATGTCGCAGGATATGGTATATACTCTCAAGCTTGATATTGGTGGGATATGTATGCTTCCAAATACAGAAAAGATGGGATATTGTTTCTTGAATTTAAGATATCTGTAGGTTAGGTATCGTAGGACTCTGGCCTGGACATTGTGATTTAGACCAATTTATCATAATTTTCTAAAAAGCCAAAATGTTGATAATAGGATAACACTTCTAATTTGCAAAAACCTTGAATATTTGGATAGCTGATATAGGCATGGCCTTTACATCTGTCTTCACAGATATAGAGTATTTTCTATCAGAAAAAGCATTAAGTATTGTACTTGGAGGTATTTTTTTAAATTAGGTAACTCCCAATTGTAATAAAATACATGATAGATAGAATAGTAGTATTTAAGAAAGATTTAATAATTTGCTTATTTTATCTTTTCTTTCTTTTTTTTTTTGGAGATTTTACCACAAAGGGTAAACTCTTAGTTAAGGATTGCTATTTACATGAACTTAAATAATAGAGATCGTTTTTACTCAGTGTTAGCAAACTATGAGGTTTGAGTGTTCCTAAAACTGCTCTTACATTTGAGACCAATTGCAAATTTGAAGAGACTTTCTAAGACATCCTCAGTTTTGATAATTCACCCGAAAGTTCCACAGAACTCACTGAAAATTATTATAGTCACAAGTATGGCTTATGAGAGGGAAAGGATCTAGTCAAGGGTGGAAACCCATAAGGCAGAGTCTGGATAGGTTCCAAATGGGAAGCCTCTTTTGTTCTCTGGCTATGTTACCCTCCTTGCATTGATATGCGACATAAGCACATAGTATTGCCAACCAAGGAATCTCATCCAAGTTTCAGTGTTCAGGTTTTCATCTGGGGCTCCATTGCTGCTGCTAAGTTGCTTCAGTTGTGTCTGACTCTGTGCAACCCCATAGATGGCAGCCCACCAGGCTCCACTGTCCCTGGGATTCCTCAGGCAAGAACATTGGAGTGGGTTGCCATTTCCTTTTCCAATGCATGAAAGTGAAAAGTGAAAATGAAGTCGCTCAGTCATGTCCAACTCAGAGACCCCATGGACTATAGCCTACCAGGCTCCTTGTCCGTGGGATTTTCCAGGCAAGCATACTGGAGTGGGGTGCCATTGCCTTCTCCCCAGAATTAACTGATTGATTGATTGCCCATATGTTTGATTGCAGATGCTAGGTTGCAGATGCCATGTGACCCAACTATCACACCCTAAAACATGTCTGGCCTTTCTAGCATAGCCAGCCCCTCCCCTAAACAAAGATACCCCTATCAGGTATGACATAGATTGTGTTCCAAAAGTTGAATGCAAAGTCAGATCTGTTTTTGGGCAAAGCCAAATTTTTTGCTACACATAGTTGAGCGATGGAAACTTATATAGGCTGAGTTTGACATATATGTGTGTAAATTATTGAGGATTCACTATGCTTCAGATGTTTTTACACGTATTCTTTTCTAAAATCCTTACATTAGCTTATAAACAATTGACTCAGATTTGAACTTATATGTTGTATTATTATTATTTTAATTTTTAAAAATTTAAACAAGTTTAAAGTCCTCCAGTTTAAATAGTAGCAGGATTTGTCTGTTATTATGCAACATATGTCTTACCAACCTGAAGTCTTCCATTTTCTAAGACCAGTATTTCTCCAATCCTTTCCATTATTCAACTAAAAAATTTAACTTTTAAATTAAAAAAATTTAATTTAATTTAAAATTCTAAATTACCACGAGTAACCTGATCCAAATCACAGAGCCAGTACTTAATAAGCCAGGAGTCAAGCCTACTTATTTAGGTCCTGTGATTTCCCATTATTTCAAAGCTGTATGATGTCATGGAAGGTAGTATTCATAAGACCCTGGAATTGGCTTAGAAGACACAAATAGCCTTTGGAAAATATTTCCAGTGAGTTGTGGAGACTCAGAAAATGCTTAGAAATATTTCTGGTAGCCTGTCATGATAAAGGAAATTGAGAAATATGTTTTTGTGTCTAAAATGAAAGTCCATATGACAAACCAAAAATTTTGTTTCAGCCAATGGTTCATGATTTTCTTGTTATTGACAGACTACTTTACCATCTGAATTTGAAAAAAACATTATGGGTCATGATGGTCCCTTTTTTTCCAAAAGAGCACTGTCTTACTGACTTCTTAATTGCCAAGAATATATTTTTTTGTCCTTCTACTGACACTTGAGTACAGTAACATCAGGAAGATTATTCTAGGTTATATCAGTATTACAGAACATTTCTTTTAAATATAAAAACTGCTAGAACTTGGAGAATCATTTGTGACTTTATAAAAAGCTCTTGGTTGTACTCTTTAAACAGTGATAAAATTTGCATATTACTTGTCAGACCAAAATGAATTTCATTTTATAAGAGCATTGTCTTCATCTCCTATTCTCCACATAATCTATGATTATTTTCTCCTTGTATAGTTTTATAGTTAAAATTATTAAAATTATTATGGCCTATCAGTCCTAGTAGCTGTTGAATGACTTGAATAGTTTTAAGACATGCAATACAGAGGTTTATTAATGGGCAAATAATCCCTCTAGGTTAAGCTGAAAAAACTAAATCATAATACAGTAGTCCCCAAATATCTTAGATCATAAACAATAGAGTTGGAAACCTTCTTGGTGAAAAGTGAACTGAGCTTCTTTGAAATGTCTAATTCTGTGAGCCCCATTTATCACAGCCTTTTTAAGAAATACTTTTCTCAGATAAGTAGGGCTCACTGAACCCTGCCACAAGCAAAAGGCATACATTAGGCATTAATATGAAGGTAGTAATAATCATACCCTGTGTTGCATAGTTCTTTGCATTTTCCAGAATGTTTTCAAATATATCTAGTCAACAAGAGAGAAGAGTAAAAAGTTGTCATTCAGACTTTTAGCTGGTTGTCTTTGAGGCCTACTTCAGTGTCCTGTGGTTGTTTCGACATAGGGACATTTCAGAGAAAAATATGTTTGGCCTCCTGAAGGGGTATTCATTGTAGTTACCATAAAACTTGTGTTTTGTATCCCAAATCACAAAATTTTCCTTAGGTTGAATTGTCTCTCACCAGTAAGGAAGGAATACAGAAAGAAAAAAATCTGTAACCAACAATATCAGTGATAAAATGAAGAAGTAGGGTTGAAAATATTCCTTAGCAGTGGCTTTAAAATTCTGGTTCTGGGATCAGATCCACTTGAGTGATATTGGGCATTTATTAAAAATACAGAATCACCAGAGATGGGACTCAGCAAATCTTTGGTTTAATAAGTGGTAGCAGGTTATTCTCATGTGTACGCATTTTTCAGAACCATTGTCTTAATGAGTCACAAAACCTGAGAATTCATTTTAGGGAGCAAGTATACACAACTAGTGAGGATCTGAAGCTAGGGGGTAGTCAGTACAGGCATGAGAATAATTGATATTAAAATTAGGAGGGCTAGAACATGGGGGTCACCTCTGTTGAGATGGAGGGTATCCAAAAAGAGCTATATATATCCTATGCAACTGAGGGACATCTAGGAGAGGAAATTGGCAGATCCACATGGGATCATCAATAGGGTTCCTATTTCTTACCTGCATAGGGAGCATAGGACAGGAGCCTCAGCCTTCTAGGCCCATGGTTGATGGGAGATCTTGAGAAAATTGTTTGTGTTGAGACACTGAGAAATCACGGATCTCACTGAACTTCCAGGGACTATAAGGTGATGTAGAAACTTTGTATAACATGATATACCCTATTGCAGGCCATATAGTTTTTAGGACTTTTCTCCCTTTCTTTTAAACTTTTAACACTAAATTGTATGTTTGAATTCTACAAATGCTAGGGTGTCTAATAGATATGTTTCCCTAAATATCTAGGTAGGGGATCATACTAAGACATATAACAATTTCTCTTTGTTGTCATGTAACCCAGCTTCATCATGCTTTTGGCTGAATGTTTATATACATTATATAATGTGATTTCATAGCTCTAAAATTACACCTTATAGAAGCCTAGATTTGGGGGTATTCTTTCTGCCCTCTTCTGATGCCTATGTCAGAAGCTTTCTCTATCTCCTTTATACTTTAATAAAACTTTATTAGACAAAAGCTCTGAGCGATCAAGCCTCGTCTCTGGCCCCAGATTGAATTCTTCTCCTCCGGAGGCCAAGAATCCCGGCGTCATGATTCAACAACAATCTTTCATCTTGGGGGCTCGTCCGGGATCCTCAGGACAAGATGGGAGCTAACAATTCCAGCCTCACTCCTTTGAACTGTGTCCTGAAAAACTGGGATAGATTTGATCCCCAGGGCTTAAAGAAGACACACCTGGTCTTCCTATGTGATACTGCATGGCCAAGGTATCCATTGGAGGATGGCGAACGGTGGCCGGTTGAAGGGTCTCTTAAGTATAATACTGTTATACAATCAGACCGGCTCTGTAAGGAACAAGGGAAGTAGGTAGAAGTAGCATATGTGTTGCCCTTTTTCTCTCTGCGAAATATGCCAGACTTATGTCCTAAGGGTATAGATTTGAGCGTGAAACCTTCAGCTCCCTCCTGTCCTCCTACTTTGCCCCCGTACCCAGGGCTCCAAGCTGAGCAAACTGAAAACCAGAGAATCCCCCTTAGAAGGGTTGCCTTTGTCTCAGTGGAAATCCACACTGAGATTCAAACTGCGCACATGGAGGTCCAAACAACTCCTGTCTCAGTACGACCTCAGACTACTCTGGTTTCAGTAGAAACTCAGACCATCGAAGTAAGAGATGAGATGGAGGACAGGAGACAAAGAGAAAAAGAAAAACATGTTTCTCCAGTCTATCCCTGGGATCATATGTGCAGAGCAGCCAGAGAGACTGAGGAAGAGCCACACAAGCTGTTGCCTCTTCATGAAACACCCACCGGGAGAAATAATTAGTCTATGAGAGTTAATAAGCCTTTTTCTTATCAAGAAATACAAAGAATCAAGGAGGATCTGGGAGATTATTTAGAGGACCCAGAAAAATATATTAGAGCTTTTAAAGGTGTTGCTCTGCTTTATGACCTTACTTGGAAGGATGTGATGTATATCTTGGGACAAACGCTGACTCCCGACTCAAAGACTCGAGTTTTGGGAAAAGCAGTTGCTTATGGAGATGAATGGCTTGGTAATGAATCAGTAGAGAAGAGGGAGGATGAGATAGCAGTCCTCCCCACTGGGAATCAGGTGGTCCCAACTATAGAACCAGACTGGGACTACAACACAGCTAGAGGAAGATGGGATCAGAGTCATTTTATCAGAAGTACTCTTGAAGGACTCAGGCAGGTGCGTTCTAAGCCTTTAAACTATAGCAAATTGGCAGACATAGAACAAAGGCGAAGGAAGCTCCTGGTAAATTCCTAGGTAGACTAAGAGAAGCCCTTCTCAGATTCACTGAGATTGATCCCAAAAGTGAAGAAGGAAAAGTGATCTTAAAAGATAGATTTCTTAAACAGCCAGAGAAAAATGCCCAGGGGGACCCAGGTGAAAAGGGATGGGCTTGCTATTACTGTGGAAAGGAGGCACCTCAAGCGGGATTGCCCTCAGGCATCTAAGCCTTCCCTGCTCCATGTCCGGTCTGCAAAGGACCACACTGGAAGAGAGACTGCCCTCAGAGGCGTAGGTCTCCAGGGTCAGACTCTCAAGACAATCAGGACTGAAGGTGCCCGGGGGTCCCCACACAAGCTCCCATCCTAATTACACCTGAGGAACCTCAGGTATTAATAATTGTGTGTGTGTGGGGGGCAATCCATCAATTTCCTTTTAGATACTGGGGCAACTTACTCTGTGCTTACTGAAGCCCCTGGCCCACTTTCTTCCCAATCCGCTTCCGTAATGGGACTGTCTGGACTACCCAAAAGGTATTATTTTAGTTATTCTTTATCTTGCAACTGGGATTCTGTGCTATTTTCACATGAGTTTCTGATCATGCCAGAGTCTCCCTCACCCCTTTTGGGGAGGGATATATTGGAAGGAATGATGCTAAAGCTAAAACTCCAGTACTTTGGCCACCTCATGAGAAGAGTTGACTCATTGGAAAAGACTTTGATGCTGGGAGGGATTGGGGGCAGGAGGAGAAGGGGACGACAGAGGATGAGATGGCTGGATGGCATCACTGACTGTCTGAGTGAACTCTGGGAGTTGGTGATGGACAGGGAGGCCTGGCGTGCTGCAATTCATGGGGCCGCAAAGAGTCGGACACGACTGAGCGACTGAACTGAACTGAACTGAACTGATACTGAGCAAGTTCTATGCCTCTGTTTTCATGAATATGGAGCCCTCCCTTTCTCTCCCTTTAGTTGAACAAAATGTAAATCCTAGAGTATGGGCCGATGGAAAATCTGTGGGTCGAGCACAAAATGCTATTCCTATAGTTGTCAAGCTCAAAGACCCACACTTATTTCCACATAAGAAGCAGTATCCACTGAAACCTGAGGTTAAGGAAGGGTTAAAACCCATCATCGAAAATTTAAAGGAACAGGGACTGTTAATTCCCTGTAATAGTCCTTGCAACAGTCCTATTTTGGGTATAAAGAAATCAAATGGTAAATGGAGACTAGTTCAAGATTTACGTATAATAAATGAGGCTGTAGTTCCTTTAAAAAAAAAAAAAGAAGAAGAAGAAGCCTAGATTTGACTACATGAATGCAGTTTCCATGGACTGGGGATAAAGATGTAAGAGATTAGTTCCTACTTTTAGAATTCTTACTGGAGTGGGGGAAAAATGAATAAATGCACTATTACTATACAATATGATGGGGAACTGAAAGAGGTTAGTGCAGGTCACCATGAGCTCAGAGAGGAGAGATTACCAGGTCAGTTTGGGGACGGCATAGGGAAGGATTTATTATTTATTTATTTATTTATTTATTTAAAAAAGAAGACTTTTATTTAACCTTTTGAACAAAAACCTGCTTATAAGTCAGACACTTCTTGAATTTGTGCATGAGCTACTGATGGCATAAAGGCTCATTTGCCCTTAAAGAACAAAATTTGAGCACAAGGAAAGAGAACCTTTCCTGGTACAAGAAAGCTCTATTTAAAAAGCGTAGCTCTCTGTTTAAAGAGTAGGACTGGCAAGGGCCTGTCATCGGGCCAGCCAAGAGGATAATATGCAGAGACATTGAAATTCAGTGGGACAAACACCACCCTTTGTTGGCTTCCGCACTCCAACACATACACAGAGCTCACACTAAAGTTAGAGAACTCTATCTAATTTGGAATTCAGAAGATGGCCAAAAATAGTTTATTGTTATATTCAGATTTATTCATGGCTTTCTAGTTTGGTGTAGATAACGTCACTGCTCTAAATCCAGCCATTCATCAACATTGGTCACTATTCCATCACATGCCAAGGTGTGTGTGTGGGGGGGGGTGTTAATAAACAGATTTTAAAAATGTGTTTAACGCAGATTTTACAGGGCTTGAAAAAGCAAAAAGGTTAGGGATACATTTTGGAGTCGGATCTTCTCCTTTAACCCTGCTCTTCATGTTCATTATTTCAATATTTTGGTTTTTTAAATTACAAAAATAATAATGTTTATTATAAAAATCATGTTAAGAGTAAAAATTTAAACTAAAGCTTTGTTTCTGTCTGTACTACTTCCTTGAGGAAGGCACTGTTAATATGTTTCTTTCAAACTTTTTGCTATCCATTTGCAAATATACAAATGTGCTTTTCTCTGTGTGTATGTATGTATGTTTTCCTGCAAGATGCTCTTTTTAAAACTTGGTTAAATATCAAGAGCAACTGTATATGTTAAAAGCTATAAATACTCTCAATTTATTTAAACAGTTAGATGCACGTTATCCATGTGATTAACCTTTTTAATGAGGAGATATCTGAAACAAAGGGATATGCTAAGGAGAGAGGTTTCCTAGGCAAATGAGGTGGTAGTGATGATGGGCAGGTGGCTTTGAAACCAGAAAGAACAATATGAGAGGAAAGCTAGCAGGTGACAGAAAGCACACTGCATTCTTGCAGCTTCAGATAGTTGTTTGTTCAGGGCGTATATTTTGAGGATAAGAGTGGTGAGAGATTGCTACTAAAGAAGCAGGCAGAAGATTCTGAAAGAGCTTATTTGTCATCATAATGAATTTGGATTTTTATCGTGAAGTGAGAGGATATCTGTTGAAGGATTTGAATCAGGAAGCTAACAATTAGACATTAGAGAAAGAATTTCTCTGATAGAAGCATAAAGATTGTATTTCAGTCAGAGGATTTGTAACATAGAGAAATTTGTTGGATGGCTACTGAAATAATTCAGATGAGCAATGAGGATGGAAGTAAGGCATTGACAGCAGGCGTAGAGAAGATGTGAAAGACTGACCAGCTGTTAGGGAGAGGGGATAGACAAAACTTGTTGACAGATTGGGTAGGGGAAAAAAGAGGGGTCTACGAATACTGTATGGATGGAGGCGTCATTTATAAGATGGGAAATCATAGAGTGAGATTAGCATGTTTGGGGTAAGAAGATACACTGAATTGGGGGCATGTTGAGTTTTAAATGTGATCCCTAGGTTGAGAAAATCTGCTGGAGGAGCACATGGCAATCCACTCCAGTATTCTTGCCTGGAGAATCCCATGGACAGAGGAGCCAGGTGGGCTAGGGTCCATTGGTTCACGCAGAGTTGGACATGACTGAAGGGACTTAGCAGCACACGTGATATTCAAATGAAGATGAGAACTAGATGATATCATCCAGGGAGCAGAGGGACAGTGAAACTAACATGGTGATGGTGATTGTGCTAACAGAATTAAACTGCCATAGTAGTGGTTCAGTTCAGTTCAGTTCAGTGGCTCAGTTGTGTCCGACTCTTTGAGACCCCATGAATCACAGCACGCCAGGCCTCCCTGTCCATCACCAACTCCCGGAGTTCACTCAGACTCTCATCCATTGAGTCGGTGATGCCATCCAGCCATCTCATCCTCTGTCGTCCCCTTCTCCTCCTGCCCTCAATCCCTCCCAGCATCAGGGTCTTTTTCAATGAGTCAACTCTTCACATGAGGTGGCCAAAGTATTGGAGTTTCAGCTTCAGCATCAGTCCTTCCAAAGAATGTAGCGGTAGATTTTGTCAAAAGGGCAGTTTTTCTATTGTGTTACTTTTGATTTTGATGAAGAATTGCAAATTTTGTAGTGACACAAGACACACAGAATGGCTGTTGGTGCTTCACAAATTTGCAGCTCATTTAATACTCAGTTGGGGTTTTCCTGTGTCTTGTGAACAAGAAAGACTTTTTTTTCCTGAGAAGTTATGGTATTTGCTTTGGGATGGCGAAAGTGATTTTTATAACAGAATATTATAGTATAAACAGAAGAAAAAAGGAAGTGAGTAAAGAAACCTGTGTAATGCGGGTGGCGCTCCGCAGAAAGAGAGAGGCAGTGGAACTTCCCTCAGCAAAGCCGAGGGGTCCCGAGGAGAGGTGAGCCTGCTGTCCGCCAACCCAGCCCCTTGGCGAGCGAGAGACAATCAGACGCGACAGGGGTTCCATCTAAGCAGTTCCGCTTTATTGCCGCAAGCTCTTGGTTTATAAAGGCAAGCAGGGGGCGGTTTGTGAGGGACTTTCCATAGTTGCACCAATCACATTAAAGGTCAAATCGTCATGTGCCATCATTATAGCAGGAGTCTATGGTGATCACGCACTGTCCACGTGCACGGAAATCAAGAGAGCCAATCAAAAGTTTTGACAGACAACTTAGGCCGCGCCCTCATCTCTTCCGCCAGGCACCATCTTAGCTCTAAACCGCAAAGCTAGCCCTTCTTTTTTAAGGTTTCCCATTTAGGAACACACATTGTAACAAGTTAAAAAGCAAATCAACAGAGAAAGACTTCCAGTTGCTCCAAGAAATATCTGAAAAGATGGAAGAACCAGGCAAGCATGTTGTAAAGACATCTAAGAGGAGGAGAACGCCTCAAAGAGATATCAATCAATAACAACAGACAGAATGAGGAAAATAAAAATTAAGTTATATTGATATTAGCTTTAGTATGTGAAACTTTAGTGAAAGTAGGTTCATTGAGTGATATGGCAAAAGAGATTTCCAACACAATAAACTTGTTAGTCTTTCCTCAAGCACTTTCCCTTTCTCTGAGTTTCTTGTACTCTACAAGAAGTGTATTCAGAATAACATATTTAATGTTAAAGTCATATCATTAACATGAAAATATATAATATATGTGAGATTAATGTGACTGCTATATTTTACATGATGTGTGCGTGTGTGTGCTAGGTCACTTCAGTTGTGTCTGACTCTTTATGACCCTATGGACTGTAGTCTGCCAGGCTCCTCTGTCCATGGGATTCTCCAGGCAAGAATACTGGACTGGGTTGCCATGCTCTCCTCCAAGCGATCTTCCCTACCCAGGGATCGAACTTGTATCTCTTACATATTCTGCACTGGCAGGCAGATTCTTTACCACTATCCCCATTTGACCTGATACTATCCTTTTTTGCATCCATTCATCCACCCATTCAGATAACTGCTGCTATTGCTGCTAAGTTGCTTCAGTCGTGTCCAACTCTGTGCGACCCCAGAGATGACAGCCCACCAGGCTCCCCAAATATTTATTTGGCCAGGTACTATGTTTGACCCTGGAAATATGGGAATGATTAATGATACTATACAAACTCTGTTGACTACTTGTTATGTTCCAGATGTTGTGCTAAGTGTTTGGCATATAGTAATTCATGTAACAAAATAATTACATGAAAACAAACAAACAAACAATAAACCAGAGCTCTAGTAACAAAACTAATTACACTAAGGAACTGGCTGGCAAATCTGAAAACTGTAGGACAGTTTGATAGGCTGGAGACTCAGGGAAGAGCTGATGTTGCAGCTCAAGTCCAAATGCAGTATTGAGACAGAAACCTCCCTTTGGGTACATGAATCTTTTTTTCCTAATGCTTTCAACAGATTGGATGAGGCCCACCCATATTATGAAGAGTAGTCTGCTTTACTTAAAGTCTATTGATTTAAATGTTAATCTCATCTAAAAAATAACCTTCTGAGTGATATCTAAACTGATATTTGACTAAATATCCAGGTACTGTGGCCTAGCTAAGTTGACACAAAAACTTAATCATTACACTCTTTATATATCTTAACATCTCTCAACAACCTTATGAGGTATTATTACCAATGCTATTTTACAGATAATGAATTGAAGGAAAAGGAAAAGGGGTTTGCCTTGGATAACAGAATTAGTAAGTTATAAAACAAGTATTTAAACAGCTAATCTAATTCAAAGTGGAATGGAAGTTGTGTGCGACTCTTTGCAACCCCATGGACTATACAGTCCATGGAATTCTCCAGGCCAGAATACTGGAGTGGGCAGTCTTTTCCTTCTCCAGGGGATCTTCCCAACCCAGGGATCAAACCCGGGTCTCCTGAATTGCCAGCAGGTTCTTTACTAGTTGAGCCGCAAGGGACCCCATCTAATTTAGAGCCAGCACTCAAAGCTATAATGCTTCCATTTACAGGTGAAGAAACTAAGGAACAGAGAGGTTAACTTACTTGCCCATGTCATTCAGCTAGTAGGTGATGGATTCAGAACATGAACTCAGATCTGACTTTAAAGTCTCTATCGTTAATAGCAACACAATAAATATTTTCAAGATTTGTCCCCAAGGCAGTTCTTGGTCTATTAGGGAAATCATACATGAAAACAATTTGCACTGATAGGAAATGACTAATTTTATTTGGAGAGGCAAGAACATTCCTGGGAAATAAGGCCTCTGAGCTTGGCTTTGAAATTAATAACCCTTTAAAAGCACATTCTAAGAAGAGGTTATGGACTGTGCAAGGTGATGAATATGAAACAGCTAGGTGTATCTGGGAAAGCTTAATAATTTTGGTACCGCTTCAGATGTAAGGGTGGGGTGAGTAGAGATCAGGAGATGATCCTACCCAGTTGAGGTGGGACTGGATTTTATTTTGTGGTTGGTAGGAAGCCACAAGGAATTTTGAACAGGAGAGAAATACTATTACACTTGTTTTAGTAAGATGCTAAAGTCTGTCAGAAAAAAATTATGAAAGACTTTGAAGTAAACCAAACACATTACTAGGTGCCTTCAATAAAAATGTACGTGCTGTCTAGAGCACATTCTTCTGGGTTATTTTGATTTTAGACAATTTGCATCTTTCATTGTCTGAGCTATTTAAAACTGTAAATTGTAGGTCACGGCAGTGAAAATGACTCTTATCCATAGATGTGCAAATGAATTCTGTCTGGTGGAAGGAAAATCAATTTCCCTCCCTACGGTGGAAAAAGCAAGTTTTGCAACTATTTATAAATTTAGTTCAGCATTCCTGATTAGCCTATATAAGTGTGGTTCTTTGACTACTCCTTTGAACCCATTCTAGCATCTTATCAGTTGCCTCATTAATTAGTCAGTTAAATAAAATCCTTGATAAATATTATTCTATATTTGTATAAAATTCATCATCTTAATCTTTAAATTTTGTTCTTTAACAAGTCTGTCCTAAGGGATGAGATGATGTAATCTGTACAAAGGCAGTGCTAGCACATAGGGTTGGAGGGAAGTTGATAAATTAGAGATGTCTTTGGGATGTATACTGACAAGACTTAGTACTCTGAAGATATGGGAAATGACAACATATGAGGGTTCAAAAATGATTCCCAGATTTCTGGTATGATTGATAGCAAAGATAGAAGTTTCTTATATCAAAACATGACTATTGGGGAAAAAGATATGAAGGTATACATAATGACAGATTATCAGATATTTGATTGTGGAGTTCAGAAGGATCTGAGGCTAGAGATTCTGATTTGGGGCTCAAATTTATACTTGTAAACTTGTGGGATTAGATTGAAGCACAAAGGAAGAAATGTAGATGAAAACCCAAGTGGGTCTGGTGTAGAGGATTTTAGGCATGAGCAGAATGAAAGGATCTATTAAAAGAGACTGAAAGTAAATCTCTTTTATTTAGGATGGTGTTATTTATGGGAGCAAAGGAAGGGCAATATTTTCAGAGGGAAAGTCTAATCAATAGTGTCAAGTGCTAGAAATTTCAGTCCATTGGATTTGGCAATGTGGCTATTGCCAAGAAAGTTTAACTTTCAAGATGGGAGGATAGAAGCAAGCTGCATGACAATGTTGGGAATTAGATAATTGGGTAGAAAACAAAGAAAGGTATGGGAAAGGAGGTAAGGATGGATACAGGATTAAGGGAGGAGTTTTTAAGAGTGAGCATAAGGAGAGGAAGCCATTTGAAAACAGTGAAAAGAGAGAGTAAAATTGTACAAAGAACTCAGAGTCCAAGTGGAGATATCAGCCTTCAATAGGAGGAAGAACGTGTTCTACCCTCATACGCAGGAAAGGAGAAATAGCTAGGAGCAGCCCTGCTGCTGCTGCTAAGTCGCTTCCGTCGTGTCCGACTCTGTGCGACCCCATAGACGGCAGCCCACCAGGCTCCCCCGTCCCTGGGGTTCTCCAGGCAAGAACACTGGAGTGGGTTGCCATTTCCTTCTCCAATGCATGAAAGTAAAAAGTGAAGTGAAGTTGCTCAGTCATGTCCAACTCATAGTGACCCCATGGACTGCAGCCTAGCAGGCTCCTCCGTCCATGGGATTTTCCAGGCAAGAGTACGGAATGGGGTGCCATTAAACCTTTTAACGCTGGAAAGTAGGAAGGCAATAGATATCTTACTTGATTTTCAATATCATGTACTCAGAGTGGAGGTGTGGAATTCAAGAGGAATGGCAAAATTATGACTAGTCCTTGAAATGAATGGGAATGGGAACTAATGAAAGGTAAAATCTACACAATAAAATTAATCTGTTAAAGTAGCTTTGGTGCTGGTGTATTACTCTTTCCAAAGTTTTGTTTTGCAGGTATAGAACATTGAGCCATGCATGATTGCTAAGCAATTTGCCTACTCTTAAATAGCTTTTTTCACCCTTCTGTATCCTTTTTTACCAATAGTCTTTATAAAACTATAGGGACAAGGATTTGTCCGCCAAATTTCAGTTACGCATAGCTGGCAACATTCCTTCTAATGTGGTAGCATATAATTTTAGATCTGTGATTGGAAATACTGGGTCATGAGATAATGTAGTATAGAACATATAATATTCAGTGGGGTAAAAATGTAACAGCCAGCTGTGGGAAGATGAGAACACCATAGTATCTAGGTTAGAAAAGGCAGATGGAGAAGGAACATGGAATGAAAGAGATTCAAGAGAGAAAGATATCAAATAGGGAGAAGATGATGTCAAGAATGAATCTCATATCTCAAGTTTGCTTAGAAACAACCCAGGATACGGCTAATGATGGCAGTATAATATTCATGGATAAAGTCTCAGAACTTTTAGAATGACTCACCTATACAATGTTATCCCAGGGCTAATCAATTTTTTCTTTAGAAGAAATGTCATAGAAAGTATTGAAATTCCTGCAACAACATTTTATTCAGAAGCCCTCTGATTTTGAGATGATCAGTTTTTAAAAGAAAAGATTCTAAGCTGCAACTGTGATGAAGAATTGGGAAAAAGGCTTGACTTCAAAAGTTCTATCCACTTAACACTGAGGCTGATGAAGTTTCTATTACTTGGTGCTAGAATTTTCCCATGAAAATTCTATTTCATGGATTTGCGTTATTTTTTTGGAGGGAGTTTAAACTGAGCCAAACCTGGGGGAATAGTAATTTTTACTTTTTAGGAGAAAAGTATATGAATTTCTTTTAATTGAGGAATCATCAAAAATAGGTTGTGTAAAATACTCATGACTTTTTTTCTGTGTAAACTACTGTATTTTAATGAAAGGAGAATGTCAAGGCTGTATATTGTCACCCTGCTTATTTAACTAATATGTAGAGTACATCATGCAAAATGCCAGGCTGGATGACTCACAGGCTGGAATCAAGATTGTTAGGAGAAATATCAACAACCTCAGATATGAAGATGATACCACTCTAATGGCAGAAAGTGAAGAGGAACTAAAGAGCCTCTTGATGAGGGTGAATGAAGAGAGTGAAAAAACTGGCTTAAAACTCAACATTTAAAAAACGAAGATCATGGCATCTGTTCTGATCACTTCATGGCAAATAGGTGGGGAAACAATGGAAACAGTGACGGATTTTATTTTCTTGGGCTTCAAAATCAATGTAGACAGTGACTGTAGCCAGGAAATTAAAAGACTAGACAACATATTAAAAAGTAGAGACATCACTTTGCCAACAAAGGTTTGTCTAGTCAAAGCTATGTTTTTTCCAGTGGTCATGTATGGATGTAAGGCTGGACCATAAAAAAGGCTGAGCACCGAAGAATTGATGCTTTTGAACTGTGGTGTTGGAGAAGACTCTTGAGAGTCCCTTGGGTACTTAGGAGATCAAATCAGTCAACCCTAAAGGAAATTAACACTAAATATTCATTGGAAGGACTGATGCTGAATTGAAGCTCCAATATTTTGGCTACATGATATGAAGAGCTCACTCGTTGGAAAAGACCCTGATGCTGGGAAAGATTGAGGGCAGAAGGACAAGAGGATGATGGAGGATGAGATGGTTGGATGACATCACTGACTCAAAGGAAATGAGTTTGAGCAAACTCTGGGAGATAGTGAAGGGTAGGGAAGCTTGGCGTGCTGCCCTTCATGAAGTTGCAAAGATTCGACATGACTTAGCGACTGAACAGCAACAACAATGACTTATACTCAGTTTCAAAGAATTGGATAATAAGCATTTTCAAAGTTGAATCAATGATTTTATTCTCTCAGGAGAGTATTATTTGTGACCAATAAGACTTAACATATATTGAGCGTTGGACATTGCTCTAAGTGCTTTACAGGTTTTAAATTGTTTAATCCCCCCAATTACTCTATGAGTTAGAGACTGTCATCCTTATTTTATGACGGTGGAAACTGAACCATAGACTTTATTTTTTAATTTTTAAAAATTATTTTTCATTGGAATTTTTTTTAAATTTTATTTTTACTTTATTTTACTTTATAATACTGTATTGGTTTTGCCATACATTGACATGAATCCACCACGGGTGTATACAAGCTCCCAATCCTGAATCCCCCTCCCACCTCCCACCCCATATCATCTCTCTGGATCATCCCCATGCACCAGCCCCAAGCATCCTGTATCCTGTATTGAACATAGACTGGAATATTTTTGATTTACAATGTTATGTTAGTTTCTCCTGTACAGCAAAGGCAGGAAGTTATACATACACATTTATTCACTTTTTAGATTCTATTCCCATATAGGTCATTACAGAGTACTGAATAGAGTTCCCTATGGCTATTCAGTAGGTTCTTATTAGTTATTAATATTTATTCTAATTAGAGTAGTATGTGTATGTCAATCCTAATCTCCTAATTTATTCCTCTTCCCCTTTCCCCTCTAGTAACCACAAGTTTCTTTTCTACATCTCTACCTCAACTTCTATTTTGTAAATAGGTTCATTGGTACCATTTCTTTAGATTCCACATATAAGTGGTAAATGATATTGTTTTTTTGTGTGCCTGACTTACTTCGCTCAGTATGTCAATCTCTAGGTCCATCTATGTTTCTGCAAGTGGCATTATTTTATTCCTTTTATGGCTAAGTAATATACCATTGTATATATGTGCCACATTTTCTTTACCCATTCCTCTGTTGATAGATGTTAAATTTCTTCCATATCCTGGCTATTGTAGATAGTGCTCCAATGAACACTGAGGTGCATGTATTCTTTCAAATTATGGTTTTCTCCAGCTATATACTCAGGAGTGGGATTGAAAGATCATGTTGTAATTCTATTTTTAGTTTTTTTTAAGATCATTTTTTAAAGTCTTTATTGAATTTGTTACAAGATTGCTTCTTTATGTTTTGGGTTTTTAGTTATGAGATTTGTGGGATCCTAGCTGCCCAACCAAGGTCAAAGCTATACCCCTTGCATTGGAAGGCAGTCTTACCCATTGGACCACCAAGAAAGTCCCTATTTTTAGTTTTTAAAGGAATCTGGATAGTTTTCTCTATAGTGACTGTAACAGTTTATTCTACCAACAGTGTAGGAGGGTTCTATAGATTTTTAAAACTTTATAATTGTCATAGCTAGCACATAGTAAAGCTTCAAACCCAATTGCATTGATGCAGTCATGGAAGATACCCCACCATATCTTGTTCACTGCCTGCTGCTGCTGCTGCTGCTGTTAAGTCGCTTCAGTCGTGTCCGACTCTGTGCGACCCCATAGACGACAGCCCACCGGGCTCCCCCATCCCTGGGATTCTTCAGGCAAGAATACTGGAGTGGATTGCCATTTCCTTCTCCAATGCATGAAAGTGAAAAGTGAAAGTGAAGTCACTCAGTCGTGTCCGACTCTTCGCGACCCCATGGACTGCAGCCAGCCAGGCTCCTCCATCCATGGGATTTTCCAGGCAAGAGTACTGCAGTGGGGTGCCATTGCCTTCTCCGTGTTCACTGCCTACTTCCCTGGATATTATCCATTGCCTGTTATGAAGAATCTCCCCGCTTGTAGCTTAGACTGTCTGCTTTTCATCTTTATTCTCCTGGTGCTGTGATTCTTAAACTTTAGTGTACTTAGAATCAAGAGATCTTTAAAAGAAATTAGATTCTAGGATCCCAACCCCAGAAATTCTAATTCTAGAAGGCTGAATGTTTGCCATAAATTCGTGCTCTAAATGGACTTCCCAGATAACTCTGAAGCACATGGTCTGTGGGTCACACTTAAGAACTACACTAGGGAATGGAACTAATTTTAGATTCTAGTCCTTTCTGGTGTGTCCTGTTATAAAAAAACTGGGATCTGATGAATTAAATTCCATAGTTAACATTGTGTAAGTTTGTTTTATGACTAAAAATGAAATGGGTAATTTTCATAGTTATATTAGTAATACAGGGCTTTTAGAAGGCCTTCTACTTTTATTAGACATTTTAATTACATAAATATGTTGGCTGAACCTTGCTCTTTTTTTGTGAAATCTTTAAAGTTTTATATATAGTAGACAGTCTTGGCCAAAATCATGACATTATAGCTTACCCAAATGTTAACTTGGGAACCACATTAAGTGAAATATCATGAATTTACTATTCTTTTCCCTTACTGTTGATGTTAAGGTGTGCTTTTAAAACTATAACTGTGTGTATTTATACCATTATGTATATATCTCATAGTTATATATGCATTGAAGTAATCCATTTCAACTTAGTCACTTTTCACCTTTCATTTTCATTTCATCAAGATCAGGAATCCGGTCTCTATTTAGTGTTGAAGTAGGCTGCAGGGGAATTATGAGTTATTTCTTAATATCAATTATCACCTCTCAATAGAGCTCTATGGTGGTAAATATCACATTTTTGAATTTGGGTGGTAGCAGTGGTAATTGGATGCCAGACATTTAAGAATTTCATTCTAGTGTGGAAGGAGAGAGCATGAACCAGGTAAGGTAGGTGCTGAGGAAATTAATCAGCCTCTACAAGCTGTTTCTCATAAGGCAATAGGTTGGTCAAATGTACAGTGCATAACATGTGAGGCAGGTGTAGACTGGACCATCCAAAATACCATCATGATAACTGACTGGTATCAGGCTGATCCTGGCCTAGCAACAGAAAATATTCTGGAAGCAATGATACTTGAAATCAGATTGATGAAGACATTGCTGATGTAGGTGATCCATCCATTCAAGACAGAATACCAGTTGAATTCTGATAAAAACAGCAAGAATTTGCTGTGATTATGGTGGTAAAAAAAAGACTTCAGAGACTATAAGTACTATAAATAACTATAAGTAACCCAGGACTCACCTCAATCTAATTCTAGATAGATATTGATATATTTATCTTAGGACAGATTATTTAGAAGTCACGATTGGTGATTTGGACTGCCAGAAAAGGCTTGTTGGCAGATATATATGAGAATCTGGGAAACAGAAATGAATTACGTGATGACAGAATCTTTTTCTTGCCACCAGTAAATTAATAACATAGCTTTAAAAAATATGACATTTCCTCCAATACTTCTAAGCTTTAAGGAGACAATCAAATTATAATGCACTATGATGAATAAAATACATAGACAGATGTAAGTATGTATGTGTGTGCATGCACACACATGCTAAGTCACTTCAGTCATGTCTGACTCCTTTGAGACCCCATGGACTGCAGCCCATCAGGCTCCTCTATCCATGGAATTCTCCAGGCAAGAATACTGGAGTGGGTTGCAATACCCTTCTCCAGGGGACCTTCCCGACCCAGGGATTGAACATGAGTCTCCTTCATTGCAGGCAGATTCTTTATTGTATGCTAAGTCGCATTCAGTCGTGTCCGACTCTGTGCAATCCCAGAGACGGCAGCCCACCAGGCTTCCCCGTCCCTGGGATTCTTCAGGCAAGAACACTGGAGTGGGTTGCCCTTTCCTCTTTACTGTATACACCCACATAAAAGACAAATAAAAGGAAATAAGGAAGAAAAATAAAATGGGTTACCGGAGAAGTAAATAGATTCCTACATATGCTCTAACTTTCTCATTGTGTGTCAAGATAGGACAACAAATCAATTCTAAGTTTCCTAATAGTCAAAACAAAGCTGGAATTAGGACAAATTGGGTGAATCATGTTCAGATGATACGACATAACTGCTTGAGGAGAGGCCCTGGCCTTGAAGTCTAGAGAAAATTTATTCCAAACTTGTGATAATAGAGCTATAGAATGAAATAGTGGATAATAAGATTTTCTTACAGGATTTCCTGCTAGCATTTTTCAATGTAGGATCAACCATCAAACTAAAGCATAATTTAATAAAAAGGATTATATGGAAGGCCCAGATAGTGTAGCCTGGATTTTTTCTTGGATGACACACACAGGAGCCAAATAGAATTGCACCTTCTTTAGGCCATGCTCCACAAGGGCATCTCTGGCAGACAGATAGAGCTGATAACTTCTGGCAAAAATCCTTGAGTGGAGCTATTCTATAGTGATGGAGGAAAGATTCCTATTCTTAAATATCTACTAAATGGAGGATAGATTTTTCATAATTTTATTAAAATTAAGAAGTTTAAAACACTGTATTAAAGAGATAACTACTCTGTAGGCCTCGCCACAGGCACAGTCAAAAGTGTTTAAAACAGGACTGTCTTCCCTTGGCTCCAACACCTGAACAAATGAAAGAACAAGGACCTCAAATTCCAGTTCTTAGAGGATCTGTGAGACTATTGTCGTTGGTCATTTTCCTGTGTGAAAATAAATTGCTTATTAAGGCTGTAAACAAATTTCACTAGGATATCCAACTTTAAGTAGAGTAGTGGGTTAGTGACAACACAGATTAAATTACTCTTAAGTAAGGGAGATTATATCAATTCATATGATGGATATCTGTCAAAATTATGATAGCCAGCTTCCCAGGTGGTGCTAGTGGTAGAGAACCCACCTGCCAAGCAGGAGAAGCAAGAGGCATGGATTTGATCTCTGGGTTGGGAAGACCCCCTGAAGTAGGAAATGGCAATCCACTCCAGTATTCTTGTCTGGACAATTCCATGGACAGAGGATCCTGTTGGGCTGCAGTCCATGGGGCTGCAGAAAGTGGACGTGACTGAGCACACACAAAGAGTAAAATAATACAAATAATGAATATTCTTTCTGCTATTAGTTAGCTCACAAGGCTCTTCAACTGCTGAGGCCTGCCTGGGTCTATATATCATATCCCTAGCACTGAGGAGAGCACTTAATTATTCTTTTAGGAGTTTTATATGGATAGACAGCATATGTTGGATTATCTACCACATGTAAGTGGTGTGTATACTCTGATACAATGACAATGAAAGGGATATAATAATGGTGACCATTTAATGGTATTTACTATTTAACTATATACTTGAAATCTGCTAAGCACATCATATGCATTATTTCATTTGATCTTCAGCAACTATAGTTGATAAAGTTTAGTATAAGTGTGTTGGCTTCCTAGGTAGATCAGTTGGTGGAGAATCCACCTGCAATACAGGAGACCCTGCCTCGATTCCTGGATTAGGAAGTTCCCTTGGAGAAGGGCTACCCACTCCAGTATTCTTGGGCTTCCGGGGTCAGACACGACTGAAGGACTAAGCACAGCACAGCAGCATAAGTGTGTTAGTTGCTCAGTTGTTTCCAACTCTTTCAGACCCCATGGACTGTAGCCCACCAGGATTCTCTGTCCATGGGATTCTCCAGGAAGAATACCAGATTGGATTTCTATTTCCTTCTCCATGGGATCTTCCCAGCGCAGGGACCGAACCTGCGTCTTATGTCTCCTGCATTGGCAGGCCGGTTCTTTACCACTAGCGCCACCTGGGAAGCCCAATATTAAGTATAATTGTCCTTAATTTACAGCTATAGAAACTGAAGTTTAAATTTTAAACAGCTTATCTGCATTCTCACTGCTACAAAGTAGAACATTCGCCCCTGTGGACTTATTCCAAACCCTGTGTTCTTTCCGCTTCACCAGCAGTATATGGCTTTGCTTTTCAGTTTCAGCATCTGCAAACTGTAGGTCTCAGATCAGAGCGCAGATCGAAGGGTTTTGGCCACTCTCAGGACGGAATGGTATTGCCGGACCCAAGGCTAGCCATTAGCTTAGGGTGGGGGGGCGGGGTGGCCTCACAAATTTCTGGAAAATGATTGTTTATTATAATCAACATGGTAGATTTGATTTTTTGATTCAATTTTCAAATATATTTTCCATGTACATTCAGAATCCTTGGTAATTAATATATGATCTAGATCTTTTAAATAATTTTATAGAATATGAATTATGCTTTATTGTTAAAATTAAAAATTTTAGTTTTTGAATTATTAAAGTACTTCATTTTTCTTTTTTTAATCTACAATTTTATGCATTAAAATAATCTTTTTGGCTGCACAGCTTGCAGAATCTTATTTCCCTCACCAAGGATTGAACCTAGGGCAGTAGCTGTGAAAGTGCTGAGTCCTAATCACTGGACTGCCTGGAAATTCCCAAGAACTTTATATTTCTTAATACATCTTTAAAGTATCATTAGTTATGTCTATGATTTACTTGATTTGGGGTTCTTTGTTGAGGTTCATTACTGATGTGATAGACTTTCAATGAACAGTTCTGATTCACATTATGGCAATCTAGTTTACAAAATAATTTCCAGGAAGACATTATGATAAGTAAACAGGAGTTGCTTGTACATTTTGTCTTCATGGTGTAACCCTTGGCATCATGCAAAACTCTCTGCTCTTAAGATACACTATTCACACACACACACAAATGTAAGGATGAAAAATGTTTGATATATATACTGTGAAAAAAATAACTCTCTGCAGTTGTTAGTTTTATGCTTTAGAAACAAACCCTGAAAGGTAGTGATAAATTGCCTTAAGGCAGTTTTTCTTTTAGGCAGTATATCCTAAGTCATTTCTAGTGTGGAGTCATACATTCTCCTTCACTTCGTAAGGATACTGCCCTAGTGTCTGAGAGCTTGGAACTACATGGAAAGATTAATCAGATAAGGCTTCTTGGAGGAGCAAAAGTTTTTTTTTTTTTAAATTGATGTATAGTTGATTTACTATATTAGTTTCTGGTATACAGCAAAGTGGTTCCTTTATAGTTTATTACAGGATATTGAATATAGTTCCTTATGCTATACAGTAAAACCTTGTTTTTTTAATCAGTTCTCTATATATAGTTTATATCTGCTAATCCCAAATCCCTAATTTATCCCTGCATCCTCCCTTTCCCCTTTGGTCATCATGTTTGCTTTCTGTCTGTAAATCTGTTTCTGTTTTGTAAATAAGTTTATTGTTTCATTATTTTTAAATACCACATATAAGTGATGTCATATGATATTTGTCTTTCCCTAAAACTGCTTCACTTAGTACAATAATCTCTAGGTCCATCCATGTTGCTGCGAGTGATGTTTATTTCATTCTTTCAAAGGCTGAGTATTATTCCACTGTATATCTGTGCCACGTGTCCTTTATCCATTCTGTCAATGGACATTTAGGTTGCTTCCATGTCTTGGCTATTGTAAATAGTGCTGCAATGAACTTCAGGGTGCATGTATCTTTTCAAATTAGAGTTTTCTTGGGATATACACCCCGGAGTGGTGTTGCTGGATCATATGGTAACTCTGTTTTCAGTTCGGAAGAAAACTGCATACTCTTCTCCCTAGTAACTGCACCAGTTTACATCCCCACCAACAGTGTAGGAGGGTTCCCTTTTTCTCCACACTTCTTGGAGGAGGAAACTTTTACATTAGATCCTGAAGCCATTGGTAAAGAAGGATATTACATGGGATGCAAGATATGAGAAAGTAAAGACTGGAATTTAAAAACTCTGGGATGTCAAGAAGGAGGAACACTGGGATAAGTTACATATCAGGAGTTAAGAAAGACGGGAGGGAGCAATGGCTAATAATGCAAAGTCTTGAGTAAAAGACTGAAGCATTTAAATTGGATTTACAGGCAGTGGAAAATTATATGCTTACATGTTTTTGTGTAGCAGCTGCAGTGAAAACAAATTAAAGACTAATTTGTGTGACACAGATGATAAGAGTAACAGAGAGTTGTTCAATAAATTTCACATTCAAGTTCCTCTATTTGGCACTAAGATACAGCAATGAATACAAGATAATTTCTTTCTTCAATTCACTTTGGTCACAGTCTTTTAAGAGGAGACTGGAGTACAAGTAATATGAAGAGAGGTATGCTAGAAGAACAAAAAGAAATTTGAAAAATTTAATTGAGGAATTGAGGATCATTTAATAGAGGAGGTGACTTTTATTCTAGTCTTTGAAAAATTAGTAGGATTTCAACAGGCCTGGAAAGACATTCTAGGTGGAAGGGCCAGGGCTGTCCAGTGGAGGGGTCAACAGACACAGGGCAGTTGTTTAATGCATTGGAAGGAATATGTGAGATATTAACAGGTATTTTAAACCCATTGTAAAATCACAGTGTTTTTAGATCTACTTGTAGATCAAGGCTGGGTAAATGAGAATATTTACCAAACAAAATATTCAGTTTGACAATGACTTTCTTCCTGCACTTGTTTGTTATATGAGAATTATGAGGTAATTGAAAAATAAAATTGTAAAGTGTCAATAAAGCTAGATAGCCTAGTATCACAATGTCTTAAACATATAAAGCAATATAAAATGTATACAGTGTCTTTACATACATTTTCTAATTCCATTCTCTCAAAAACCTATTCTACTTCATACAAGGGAATTTAGATTTAGGAACACTTGCTCAAGATTTCTCAGTTGGTAAGTGGTGTGGAAAGATTTGGACCCAGGTTACTGATGTCAAGTTTAGTCTTGTTATATCACACATGCAAATGACAGAGAAATACCCATTGGAAATTGTGTAAGTGGAGAGGCAACACAGAGAAGAGTACAAAAGCTTACCTGAAAATCTCTGATTTCCTAGCAAGCAAGTTTTATAATTCTGATTTTAAAAAGAGAGCATTTACTCTGTTCCATTGGTTGATGGGCTAGTTATGAAAAAGCCAACTGCTGAGATATACCATTAAACTGCTCTATCTGAATTTGAAATCAGTTGGTCTGGTCATGCCCCATTTAGTTGTTATCTGAATGGACAATGGTGAGCCTATCTTTTGTACTGAATAGAAATTAACAGACTCTTATTAAAAGGCATGCGTATTCTATCAAGTTCATGCTTACTCCTAATTTTATTACAAGGACAAAAGAGAGAAAATAATTCTTCGAGGGATTATCATAGGATGTTTAGAAAAAGAGAAAAACAATTGCAACACTACTACCTTTCATTACACAGTCATCTTTTAAAACCAAAAGCAAGGAATTTCAAGTGTTTTATTCATGGCCTTATCAATCTTCACAATGTTCCTGTAAGTCACTTAGGTGGTAAGAGTTTCTATTAAGAAGAGAAGAAATTTAATATGTTTATTCATTGCAAGAAAAACGATACATGGAGACAAGCGACTTGCAATAAGAACACTTTAGTTTGAAACATTACACATAATAACAGGGAATAAAAAATTATCCAAGAGAGGAAAAAATTACATCTAACTATTGGAATATGGAAATGTTTTCTCATAATAAGTGAAAATAGAAAATAAATCATAGTGAAGATTAAAAATAGAACAATTCATGACACTTCAGCTGAATTCAATAAGCATTTATTGAATGTCTAATGAATTTAAACTTTAATCATTTTCTGTTTCTATAGTTATGTTGAAAAATGTTGTTTCTTAAGTGCCAAGTATTAAAAATATTTTTTAAATGCTGAGGAAGTTTTCCTGAAAATATAAGCAGTATATGAAGATGAGCTTTAATAATGATTCTGGTTGTGAATGGTTGTAAGGTAGGAGAAGTAATAAAAATTCTTAGGAGAACTTTTGCTGAATCAATGCATAAATCACCAAATAATGAGTCAATTCCTAGGCAGGTTGAAAAGAAGTCCAGGGTCCCCAAGGAGGAGAAAGGGGTCTAGGACTCTCAAAGTGGAGATAGGGGTCTGGAATTCTCAAGGAGGAGGAAAGGACAAACTTTTTTTGTCTACATTCCTTCAGTTCAGTTCAGTTCAGTTCAGTCGCTCAGTCATGTCTGAAACTTTGCGACCCCATGAATTGGAGCACCCCAGGCCTCCCTGTCCATCACCAACTCCTGGAGTTCACCCAAACTCATGTCCATCGAGTCAGTGATGCCATCCAGCCATCTCATCCTCTGTCGTCCCCTTCTCCTCCCGCCCCCAATCCCTCCCAGCATCAGAGTCTTTTCCAATGAGTCAACTCTTCGCGTCAGGTGGCCAAAGCATTGGAGTTTCAGCTTTAGCATCAGTCCTTCCAAAGAAATCCCAGGGCTGATCTCCTTTAGAATAGACTGGTTGTATCTCCTTGCAGTCCAAGGGACTCTCAAGAGTCTTCTCCAACACCACAGTTCAAAAGCATCCGTTCTTTGGTACTCAGCTTTCTTCACAGTCCAACTCTCACATTCATACATGACCACTGGAAAAACCATAGCCTTGACTAGACAGACCTTTATTGGCAAAGTAATGTCTCTGCTTTTTAATATGCTATCTAGGTTGGTCATAACTCTACATTCCTTAGTCTTAGTCAATTACACAACTCAGTTTAAACTCTGTACTAGGGATTATATAACAACAATGTATCTTGCTTGAGGACAGTTTCTCCTTCCTGAAAACCTTCTGACTAATCCTGATATTTTAGAATGTATGTTATGGGAGTGGGTCTGGTAGGATCTTTCTATTGTTAGATTCTAATCTTGTTATCCTAAAATGTAAATTGTGGGAGTGGGTCTGGTAAAATTTTCACAAACTTGAGACATTCTTTTGATTCATTGTAATGACTAATTAAAAGGTATATAACTCCATTGCTAACACTATCAAGGGGGTATTCTTTTTGCCCTCTTCTGATGTCTGTCAGAAGCTTTCTCTGTCTCTTTTATGCTTTCAGTTCAGTTCAGTCAATCAGTCGTGTCCAACTCTTTGAGACCCCATGAATCGCAGCACGTCAGGCCTTCCTGTCCATCACCAACTCCCGGAGTTCACTCAAACTCACATCCATCAAGTCGGTGATGGCAACCAGCCATCTCATCCTCTGTTGTCCCCTTCTCCTCCTGCCCCCAATCCCTCCCAGCATCAGAGTCTTTTCCTATGAGTCAACTCTTTGCATGAGGTGGCCAAAGTACTGGAGTTTCAGCTTTAGCATCATTCCTACCAAAGAACACCCAGGACCCATCTCCTTTAGAACGGACTGGTTGTATCTCCTTGCAGTCCAAGGGACTCTCAAGAGTCTTCTCCAACACCACAGTTCAAAAGCATCAATTCTTCAGCGCTCAGCTTTCTTCACAATCCAACTCTCACATCCATACATGACCACTGGAAAAACCATAGCCTGACTAGACTTTTATACTTTAATAAACTTTATTACACAAAAGCTCTGAGTGATCAAGCCTTGTCTCTGGCCAGGATTGAATTCTTCTCCTCTGGAGGCCAAGAATCCCAGTGTCTTTCATGGTTCAGCAACAGCCTTTCAATAGGAAACAAACACAAGGATAGACTCTGTACCTAAGTACAGACTAAAGAAAAGTGTTAAATGACAGATCATGATTAGCTATTCATTTTCACTGTGCAGAAAATGAACAGAAAATCAATTAAGTCATGACATGAAGAATTTTTAGTTGATACTTGAAAAGATTTCCCAACAATGATTATCGCCTAATATGACCCTGCATTGGACTTTTATTTAGGTAGGTTTTGGAACATTCTTTAAGTGATAAAGAAAGGAGATAGGGGTATATAATTCTGAGGGTCCTTAGCCTTAGTGTGTGTGTGTGTGTATTTTAAACTATTTTCTAAGAGATTTTTCAGTTCATTGTTTAATTCCATTAATTCGTGGATTGTTGTTCTCCTCAACTTCTTTCTTCTGCTTTTCTAAGTCCATGAGTCTAGGGAAAAAAATCTGGGAAAATGTCTTGTTAAAGTTTGTTGTTCCAACCAATCAAAAGTGTGTCCAAAACAATTGATGGAACATGGAAAATCTATTACTCAATATGTATTTTGTACCTAGTGTGACATGTCTCCAAATTTTAAATTAGGCCAAGATGTCTTCCCTTTATGTCTGTTGGAAGCTCAAATTCTTTCAAGCCTGCTAGTTCCTGACTGTCAGGGAAAAAGGCTTTCTTGTTGATAGTGACCTGATCATCTGGTAGTATATATCCCTTCTAGAAGCATATAGATTTTTAAAAGAGAACTTGATAGGGATCAGGCAATACTTAACCTAAAAGAAAGAAGCTCTAAAATTTCTGCTAGAGGGAGAAGGGAAGCCAATATGGACAGAAGTCCTTTAAATCACACTATAAAGTGACTACCTGTACTTATGGTGGACACAGGAGCAAGATATAATAAAATAGGAAATTTATAATGTGACCAGGAGAAAATGACTGGAAAGAGTGAACAAAATCCAAAAAGGAAAAAAAGCTGTGGAAAGACAGGTGAACTAATTATGAGAGAGAGATAAAGAGAATAAAAAATAGATCGTAAAGGACTATGTATTGTTGTATAGTAGCCAAAGGCAGTCTCTATATGTTACTAAACAATTTCATGTGAAAGTTAAATTATTGTTTTCCATTTTCTGGACTTAACATTCAGTTCAGTTTAATTCAGTTCAGTTGCTCATTCAGGTCCGACTTTTACGTATTAAAAATTTTCCATTTTCTCTTCTTTTCAGTTTCCTTTCTCACTTCCCATCTGCCTTTGCATTTCTTCCCATTGGATTCCAGTCTGTCTGTGAATCTATTTATCTTTCTCCTTCTTGTTCTTCAACTCTATGTGTTTTGAAAGTGAAAGTGAAATTTGCCCAGTCGTGTCTGACTCTTTGTGATCCCATGGACAGTAGCTCACCAGGACCCTCTGTCCATGGAATTCTCCAGGCAAGAATACTGGAGTGGTTTGCCATTTCCTTCTCTCTTTGAGTTTAATTCTTATATCAATTCCTTCAAGATGTCACAGGTTAAAGTTGATTATATTCTTCATAACAATAGCTTCTTCTTGAGAATATGAGTTCAGTTCAGTTCAGTCACTCAGTCATATCCACCTCTTTGCGACCCCTGGACTGCAGCATGACAGGCCTCCCTGTCCATCACCCACTCCCAGAGTTTACTCAAACTCATATCCATCAAGTCCGTGATGCCATCCAACCATCTCATCCTCTGTCATCCCCTCTTCCTCCTGCCTTCAGTCATTCCCAACATCAGGGTCTTTTCCAATGAGTCAGTCCTTTGCAGCAGGTGGCCAAAGTATTGGAGTTTCAGCTTTAGCATCAGTCCTTCCAATGAATATCCAGGACTGATTTCCTTTAGGATGGACTGGTTTGATCTTGCTGTCTAAGGGACTCTCAAGAGTCTTCTCGAACACCACAGTTCAAAAGCATCAATTCTTTGGCACTCAGCTTTCTTTACAGATGTGAATGAGAATCTCAAATTATTTGATCAGTGTTTTTCCAACTTGGAAAAAATTATATATTTATTAAAATGTAGACCTATTGATTAAAAATCTTTGGTAATGATTGTGGTGATGATCTTTGTGCTAAATCCTATAATTTTTAACAAATTTACATGATGAGTTTTATAAATTTAATACTTGAGATACATTGCTGTAAAGAAATACAAACTTAAAAGTAATACATTTTTCTGATTTTAGGTATACGTCCTTTTTGGAATACCAATGTTAAGTGTTGAAGCTATAAAAATGAAGCTGGATGATATTCTGAGGACTGCTTTCAGAAGGCAAACAACAGGTTAAGGTGAATATGTTACTGTTTTCTACATTCTCCTTTACGGCTGTGAAAAACAAAACAAAACAAAACAAAACAAAACATGACAATGCTGAATGCTTAGCTTCTTTCAGTGATAGCACTCAGTTCAGTTCAGTTCAGTTCAGTTCAGTTCAGTTCAGTTCAGTTCATTAGCTCAGTTGTGTCCGACTTTTGCGACCCCATGAATCGCAGCACGCCAGGCCTCCCCGTCCATCACCAACTCCCGGAGTTCACTCAGACTCACGTCCATCGAGTCGGTGATGCCATCCAGCCATCTCATCCTCTGTTGTCCCCTTCTCCTCCTGCCCCCAATCCCTCCCAGCATCAGAGTCTTTTCCAATGAGTCAACTCTTCTCATGAGGTGGCCAAAGTACTGGAGTTTCAGCTTCAGCATCATTCCTTCCAAAGAAATCTCAGGGTTGATCTCCTTCAGAATGGACTGTTTGGATCTCCTTGCAGTCCAAGGGACTCTCAAGAGTCTTCTCCAACACCACAGTTCAAAAGCATCAATTCTTCAGAGCTCAGCCTTCTTCACAGTCCAACTCTCACATCCATACATGACCACAGGAAAAACCATAGCCTTGACTAGACAGACCTTAGTCAGCAAAGTAATGTCTCTGCCTTTGAATATGCTATCTAGGTTGGTCATAACTTTTCTTCCAAGGAGTAAGCGTCTTTTAATTCCATGGCTGCAGTCACCATCTGCAGTGATTTTGGAGCCCCCCCCCAAAATAAAGTCAGCCACTGTTTCTACTGTTTCCCCATCTATTTCCCATGAAGTGATGGGACCAGATGCCATGATCTTCGTTTTCTGAATGTTGAGCTTTAAGCCAACTTTTTCAATCTCTACTTTCACTTTCATCAAGAGGCTTTTTAGTTCCTCTTCACTTTCTGCCATAAGGGTGGTGTCATCTGCATGTCTAAGGTTACTGATATTTCTCCCGGCAATCTTGATTCCAGCCTGTGTTTCTTCCAGTCCAGCGATTCTCATGATGTACTCTGCATAGAAGTTAAATAAGCAGAGTGACAGTATACAGCCTTGACGTACTCCTTTTCCTACTTGGAACCAGTCTGTTGTTCCATGTCCAGTTCTAACTGTTGCTTCCTGACCTGCATACAGATTTCTCAAGAGGCAGGTCAGGTGGTCTGGTATTCCCATCTCTTTCAGAATTTTCCACAGGCATGTCAATAAAAATTTAATAATTTTTCTTCCTGTCCTTTTTTCCCCTATCTTCCACATCTTTCATTGCCCTGCCTCTTTCCCTATAAAATTTTTCTCCCTGAAAATTGAGCTCTGCTTTCATTACTTTTGTGATTATGCAAAAGGTTATTTGGGAAAAAATCTTTTATAAAAGTTTTACATATTTATTTTACTTTTTACAGTATTCTCAAAAACTACAATTGATTACTGCTACCTCAATGAAATTATCCTTCTGTAAATGCTTCAAATGTGATTTCCAAGCAGTTTGATTGCTTATTGAATTCTGAGTATAACAGAACACTAATTATTTCTTTTTGAGGAAAGGGAATGTTTAAATCTGCCTGAAACTTGATTGTTTTTTCATCTAAACCTTTACAGTGGCTGAGATTAATTGCATTTTCAAACTGCACGGTCTGTTCATGTGATGAAGGCATGGCCAACCAATTTCTCCATAAGTTTGCTAATAAATTAAAGGGTCATTTTTGATAAGCCCTATAATCTTCTCTTACACTAGACTGAAGGATTAGATTTTCCTCTAATTCTTTTAAAATGATAATTAGCTAAAGAAAAAGTATTGAGGACTGAATATTTATGCAAAGTGATTCTATTGGTTTTTATAACTATAGTAGATGAAAGTGAAGGCCTTTTCAGGCATACATGGACTTTGGTGAATTGTGATATGTATGGTTGTGATATTTTACCTATCTCATGTAATATTATAAACTTATTACTTTGGAAGAAAGATTTCATATCCTTATGAGTTCCCAAGGTAGTCTTTTCTACCAAAGAAAGAACATAAAACATTAGTTCAGCCTCTTGGTTTATAAACTGTACAGCTTTGAGTATATTGTTAGCATTTTAAAAACAAGAAAATGCTAATTATAAAGAAGCTTTATGAGTTGTGGCTGAATGCAAAAATTAGTTAATTTGGGAAGTATGTAGGCTCCATCCTGTAAGCTAATTATCCACATCTTATTAAGATTGGATGTATTTCTATTGCAGATTTCTTTCTTGGTAGTTGGCTTGGGATGGTTCCATACTGTTAGAGGGAATCAGAGAATTAAAATAATTACCTGAATACTTCAACGGAAAAAGTGCTTCTCCTTAAATATTCAGTTTAATGAGGCTAAAAAGTTGTTTAAGTGACTGCTGAGCCACACTTTCTTCATCAGCCCTTCATGGCCAACCAAATTCAGTATTCAGTGCAATTTTTGAAAAAGAAGAAATGAGGCCTTTAACAGGGGATACTAGACAAAGAATTAGAGAAAAGGCAACATTCTAGTTAGAATACCAGCTACGTATGCCCCCAATTTCGCACACGAGCCTCTGAAGCAGGTTTCTTTCGTGTGGCATAAGTTCTCCCGCATGATGGTGCTGCCAGGACTTTGGGGATCTCCTGAAGACCATTATGGAACTGTGCCCAGGAGCCGGGCTTTATGCCTGAACTTCACCCATTTTCTTCCCTGCTTTGTTGACTAGAATGGAGGTGTTCTCACTCTAAAAAAGTATTCTATTTAGAGTGCTAATCTGAGGATCTGACAATAAGCTGACTAGAGAGAATTATTTTCAATTGCTCCACTCTGCTGTATTTTCAGTCTTGCCGTTTCTGTGGTGATGTTCAAACCCACTACTTTGGCTGCTACCTGAAGCTTTTAGATAAGACATGGGGCTTATTTCCCACTGACTTTTGAATGTAAAAAATGATGTTAAACTGGAGATTTTAATGGTGACATAGATATATCTGCAAGATATCCAAGTGGGTCATGAAACAGAGGACACTGTAGGAAGGTTAAAATGAAGTTTACAAACCTTCAGAATGTTTCTCTTCCCGTGGGGCATGCCCCTCTACATTTTATGTTATGAGGGAAGGGATTCAAGGAGATTATCAGGAAAGCTTGATTGGATATCTGTCGGCAAATGAAACAAAGAGGACATTAGGTTCACTAGGTTCATTAGGTTCAGTTGTGGATGTAAAGGCGGAGGCAGTGTTTTCCTGGACTGGGGTGGGCCACAAGCTAAAGGGAGCTGGAATGGAGTGTTCCTAATACTACCTCTAGGGCAGCCCAGAGGGAAGTTAGAAGTGACTGTTAAGTTAGTAGAGACTGAGAAGGGTAGAAACCCTGGAAGAGGTTAGATTCACCTGGAACAAGAAACCACCTCTGAGTGTCCACTCTAATGCTGGACATTTCCAAAGAATTCACAAATTGGCTCCATTAGAGAAAGTCAGATGTAAACATTTGTTGAATCAAGAGAGGATGAAACCAGTTCAGGACCATGCAGTCAACAGTGCCAGGGAAATCACTGAGTTGGCTGTTTTCAGCCAAGGGCAGAGAATAAAGCAGCCCAATGAATACAGTAAATGGTGGTGGGAGACAAAGGCATGACATTGTATTCCTATTAAATTCCATTGGTCTGACTTGGTGAAAAATCATATGCATAACTCCTAAGACTTGCTTAATTAATCAGGAGTTAATTACTACTGCTTCAGCTGTTTTAAGGAAGTAATGCTTAATACAATTAGAAATCAAAAAATTTAAATGTTTAACTGGTATGAATTTTAATTGACTTTGTATAATAAAGCAACATAATCTAAACAAAACTACCTATGGTATACATTTTTTCAAGATGGAATAATTATAAATCTAGCACTTTCTTACTTAATTTTGTATTATCAAGGTTCCATTTTATTTTATTGTAGTGTAAGTTAGCATATCATTTTTAAATATAAGAAGACTTTTTTTTTTATTAATCCCCAAAACCTTTCAGTGACAGCAAGTGGGGAAGCCAGTAGATCCTGAAGCCAAGTCACTGCCAAGATCTTCCCCATGTGATGTGTTGCATTCCAGTAGAATTGCTTAATTATTGAGTCATACTCTCTTGAGACTGGCATCTTGCAAGAACAAGTTGGTAGAAATTGTACTTGCTCCTAATGTAGACTTTAATTTTGCTTTATTTTATACAAATCATAGAAAAATGAATGAAAGCAACACAAAATATGTGTAATTTTTACAAAGTATTCTATTTAGAGTGCTAATCTGAGGACCCGACAATAAGCTGACTATGGAGAATTATTTTCAATTGCTCCACTCGGCTGTGTTTTCAGTCTTGCAGTTTCTGTGGTGATGTTCAAACCCACTACTTTGGCTGCTAATGTTGCTATTCTCTGTTTCCTCCCTCCCCATCCCCACCCAGAATATTGAATATAGCTCCCTGTGCTATACAGTAGGAACTTGTTGTTCATATAACCATTCTCTTTGGCTTATTTTCATCTTAGAATTCTCCTTGGTTTCCCTCAAGGGCTTCTTCCTCTATTTTGATTCCTTAGGGTTCATTTCTTGATCTTTATTTTGGACACAGTTGCTGCTCTACTCAGATCCCTTTTACCTGCAGGTCACCCAGTTTCTCAGCTGTTGTTTGTGTTGGTTACTAATGGCTCACAGTTGACCCTCTTCTCTGAAGACTTGTCTGCATAGAGCTACCTGTCCTGGAAGTCATGATTTGCTCCCTTCCCAGAGTAGCCTGTACCTAACATCTCTGATGGGAGAAGGACTCCAAAAAACTGACTCTTGCCTCAAAATGGGGCCAACTCTGTAATACTTTGGTGGTTCAGACTCTACTGTGGGATTAAGATGAAGCTTGGCTCCATCTGAAACTATATCCTCCTTAGCTTTTTCCCCCCTGCACAGCCTGCTTCTTCTACTCCCCTTTTCCTGAGAATACTCTTCAGTAAATACTTTGAACAAGAATTCCTATCCTGGACTATTCCTAGGAAACCCAACCTGAGACAGTCATTTTAGTCTCTCCCTAGAGCTCCTCTCTAAGCAATCCCGTGACTTCAATAAAAGCCAATATACTGCCTTTCAAACTAATATTCTCCAACTCATATCTCTTGTCTAAATTCCAGACTGAGAAGGACAACTGACTACTTTTTTAGATTTTGTTAAATTTAGGACTACCTCTTTTCACTGGGAGAGATTATATTTTGGTATTTTTTAACTGCAGTGAATTAGAAATTTGGAGAATCCCAGGGACGGGGGAGCCTGGTGGGCTGCCGTCTATGGGGTCGCACAGAGTCGGACACAACTGAAGTGACTTAGCAGCAGCAGCAGCAGAAATTTTAGGATTATAGAAGTCTGAGGTCAACTGAAAGCTTCGTATACTATTTGTGTGTTATATGTGTTAGTTGCTCAGTTGTGTCTGACTCTTTGCAACCCCATGGACTGTAGCCTGTCAGGGAAATGGTCTTGTGAGTATAACATATGCCTATGGACACATCAAGATTGTGCACAGCAGTATAAATCACATAGACTTGAGTTATGTGTAGTTTCTGAAGTTTTCATATTCTTGAGAAAGCCTATCAGTGTTCAAGAAAATGAAAGTGATATTATTATAGGGAACATCACTGCACTGAAATAAAAAAAAAAAAAACCAAATCATTCCGAACAATACTTTGATCATTCTTAGCAATAAGTTACTTGCTATAAGCCTCACAATACTGCTATGCTATATAGCATAGTCCTGTTAATCTGCCTGCTAGAAGCCTTCCTTGAGATCCTTGGGCAGAGCTTAATTTGGCGAACAGACCTCTGTTACAATCTCATCACATTACATTTCGATTGTTTGTTTCCTTGTTTTGTGTCCTTGATCGTCCCTTGAGGATACAGATTGTATTTTTTCATCTTTTCTTGATTAATAGTGGATACTAAATAAATATTGCTTTTTGAAAGAATGTAAAAAATGAAGAGGGCAAGAAAAATAGAAAAAGAAGGATTCACAGGCTAGAGAAGAGTTGACTTAGCTTTTGACTATCAGTTATTAATTTACTGCCTCTTGGCTCTTCATGCACCTTTCAATATATCCTTTGTATTAAGGAAATTCCTTCCCTGTATCTTCTTTAAAGTGAGTATAATGTTAAGCTCCCACCCAGGAGAGAACACTGGACAGACATTGCAGAGAAGGAAGAAGCTATCTTGCAGTTTCTTGTGTGGCAGTGGGGCTTGGTGGTATGGGTATCAGAACACTGGGTGCCTCTTGACCCAGCCATAGGCCCCAAACACGGTTCTTACAGCCTTGGCCTGGCCACCAGCTTCCCATAGTCATCTTGGCATGGAAGCCAGAGCTACTGTGTGCCTGTATCTCTGAAGGCCTCTTCCTCCCATCAGCAACTCAGACTCCCATGTCACTGGTTGCTATTCACCCACTCCCCACCTGGATTATGGAAGTTGCCTGTTTCTTGCCCAGCAACTCCAGACCAGCCCAGGCCTGATGGAACAAGTGAAATTCTTTATTATCCAGTGGCTAAACCACACCTCCTCCAAGTCTGAATGCCTTCCAAGTTTGGGCTTCCTTGGTGCTCTCCCTCTGCCCTAGGGTGCCATAGAGCATTTTTCTTGTATCTTATGGTTACTTTTTTGTTTTTAATCATATTTAAAGCTTCTTTATGTTCATCTTCCCCTTTTAAACCTTCTGTGTGGTTTCTACATCCTCCTCGTATTCAGACTGCTGCAATCTGTGTTGCAGATTAACCTTTGACAGGTTAGCCTAAGTGGCATACCTAAAACTAGATCCCCACATTTGTTTGTTTATCAAAATATATTGGAGCCTAAAGAAAAGTCAGAAAGAACTTTCACTATTTAATTCTTGGCCATAATATTGTTGTGTTTACTTTCAATCTGGTTAGTATTCCAGATTAGATATTTATGGTTTTTTTGGTTTTGTTTTCGCTTAAGACTTGTCATAAAACAACAGTTTTGACCTGTGCGCCTTATAGACATACTTAAAAGCAAATGGAGATGTGGCATCCACATGTGTAAAACTAAAGATATTTTATTCCTTCTGTTGGAGAGATTATTTTGGAATATTTGGGAAAAAATACACTACCAAAATCAGATGTAGGCTAATCAAGAACATGAGTAAGGATACACAAAGCCAATCAAAGACATTGAAGAGAGCCATTAAGCTTGCTATGAATCTGTCAGATTTGACTATTTCAGTTTTTGCCTGCTATAGAAACGATGCTTTCAAGCAGCAGATTTAGTCTTTCTCAGTTCCCTAAGTATATCAGTTAAGATTCTGTTGCGTGTGACAGAAAATCAATCCTAACTGGCTTAAAAAATAAGAGAAATTTATTAGCTCACATAGCTTGAAAATCCAGAGAATAGTTTCATTTTAAGTGTGGTTTGGTCAGGGGATCAAACAGTGTCATCTGGACTTTATCCTCCTCTTTCCTTCTTTTCTTCTGTTCTGTTGCCTTCATTGCTCATCTCTACATGAAAGAGAATGTCACCCAGAAGATCTAAGCCTACGTCATCCTATGTAAACACAGTAGAAGTGAAAACTTTCTCTGGGAACTCCCATCAAATACTGTCATTCATTTTGATGGAGCAGTTTGGGTTACATGCCTAACCATGAACTAAAAGGACTAGTAGAGCAGAGGTTATGCTCCTTTTATTTATGTATTTATTTTTTGAGATTGGATCATTGTTGGAGCCAGACAGAGTTAGTAAGAGATGATTCTCTAGAGAGTCTTAGAGAAATCTTGTCTAAAGTATGGTACTCTAAAGAACAGATAAATGCTTGGTTGGCAAGTAACAAATCTCCACTGAATTAAGAAAATCCTAAACCAGACTTCCTGACTCTCAGCACCCCACGGCAGTCAGTCTATTAGGACAAATCTTGCCACCCCTAACGCAAGCATTCAACATGACCAATATAAGCACCAATGTGTGTACCAAGCCACAATCTGACCCTAATCCTTGCCAATAATACATTCCTCTGGCAACTGGCTGGATTCTTCCATTGAAATATGCAGATCACCTGTCTGGTTTGCTAGACTTCTAATAAAGGAGTCCAGCGTGGCCAGCAGTCTTTGTGTACTTAACCCATATGAAAAAGTAGCTCGTGTGTTTTTGAAAACAATCTGTCTTTGTTAACGGCTTTTGGTCATTCATTGTGCTTTAAGGGTCTCAAACTTGCCAACCTAAGATGATAAGAGCAGATGGTGGAGGGAGGATGCCTTTGGCTTCTCATCTCCATTTTACCTGTTGAAGAAAAAGTTATTTACTGAGTGTTTCATCATGACAAATGCTGGACCGAATGAAAAACAAGCTGGAGTCAAGATTGCCAGGAGAAATGTCAATAACCTCAGGTAAGCAGATGACACCATATTTATGAGAGCAAAGCAAAGAAGAACTAAAGAGCCTCTTGATGAAAGTGAAAGAGGAGAGTAAAAAAGTTGGCTTAAAGCTCAACATTCAGAAAATGAAGATCACGGCATCCGGTCCCATCACTTCATGGCAAATAGATGGAGAAAGAGTGGAAACAATGACAGACTATTTTGGGGGCTCCAAAATCACTGCAGATGATGACTGCAGCCATGAAATTAAAAGACGCTGGCTCCTTGGAAGAAAAGCTATGACCAACTTAGCATATTAAAAAGCAGAGACATTACTTTACCAAAAGTTGTCAGTCTAGTCAAAGCTATATTGGAGAAGGAAATGGCAACCTACTCCAGTGTTCTTGCCTGGAGAATCCCAGGGACGGGGAGCCTGGTGGGCTGCTGTCTATGGGGTCGCACAGAGTTGGACATGACTGAGGTAACTTAGCAGCAGCAGCAGCAGTCAAAGCTATGGTTTTTCCAGTAGTCATGTATGGATGTGAGAGTTGGACTGTAAAGAAAGCTGAGCACTGAAGAATTGATGCTTTTGCCCTGTGGTGTTGGAGAAGACTCTTGAGAGTCCCTTGGAATGCAAGCAGATCCCACCAGTACATACTAAAGGAAATCAGTCCTGAATATTCATTGGAAGGACTGATGCTAAAGCTGAAACTCCAATACTTTGGCCACCTGATGCAAAGAGCTGACTCATTTGAAAAGACACTGATGCTGGGAAAGATTGAAGGTGGGAGGAGAAGGGAACACAGAGGTTGGATGCCATCACTGACTCAAGGGATCTGAGTTTGAGTAAACTCCGGAAGTTGGTGTTGGACAGGGAGGCCTCGTGTGCTGCAGTCTATGGGGTAGCAAAAAGTTGGACATGAATGAGCGACTGAACTGAACTGAACTGATGCTAAGTTGTGAGCATACTTTATGTAACTTTATATTATCTATATATGAACTTTAGGTATATGAACTTATTTTATCCTCACCATAAATCTGTGAAATAGATACTGTACTTATAAATGAGGAAACTGAGGTTGAAGAACTTAGGCAATTTGGCCAATGACATACAAGTATAAAGACGTGGATCAGGAATTCTCCTTCAGGTAGTTTGACTTTGAAACTTGTCTTCACAACCATCACACAGTGCTACCTCTAGTGGGCACCAATAGAGTCATCCTTGGTTCATTTCTGATAACTTGGTGCTTGATGTGCCCTGACTATTTTATTAGGGAATTGGCCTTTTCAGATTGAACATAGGGGCACAGCTTTCTCGTGTCTTTGGTGTTTTTGCACAGTTGCTTAAATATATAAGGCACATTTTGGGTACAAAAACAGGGTCAGAAACAGATCCTATTTAACTTCCTTTGTTTACCAAAGCATTTTTTCTTTTTTAATTAAAGCATAGTTGGTTTATAATGTGTTAATTTCAGGTGTATAGCAAAGTGATTCTGTTTTATGTATCTATCTTTTTCCTATTCTTTTCCATTATAATTTATTACAGGCTATTGACTATAGTTCCCAGTGCTGTATAGTAGGACCCTGTTGTTTATTCCATATATAATAGTTTGCATCTTCTAGTCCCAAACTGCCAATACAACCATGCCCCATCCCACCCCCCCATCCATCCATACTGGAAACCACACAAAACTTTGAATCTAAAAAGTCATCTCCTATGTATAAATATATACGGACTGCTGGCCCCTTGGTACTTCTTATTTACATTGAACTTCCCATTGCCTTAGCTGTTCTACTAGCTAAGATATAGAGTAATATGGAAGGTCAGAGCAGGGGACTGGAAATCAGATAGACCTTGCTTCAAGTTCTGACCTGGCAATTTAGATCTATGTGAACATGTGCTGACTAAGGTCTGTCTAGTCAAGGCTATGGTTTTTCCAGTGGTCATGTATGGATGTGAGAGTTGGACTGTGAAGAAGGCTGAGCACCGAAGAATTGATGCTTTTAAACTGTGGTGTTGGAGAAGACTCTTGAGAGTCCCTTGGACTGCAAGGAGATCCAAACAGTCCATTCTGAAGGAGATCAACCCTGGGATTTCTTTGGAAGGAATGATGCTAAAGCTGAATCTCCAGTACTTTGGCCACCTCATGGGAAGAATTGACTCATTGGAAAAGACTCTGATGCTGGGAGGGATTGGGGGCAGGAGGAGAAGGGGATGACAGAGGATGAGATGGCTGGATGGCATCACTGACTTGATGGATGTGAGTCTGAGTGAACTCTGGGTGTTGGTGATGGACAGGGAGGCCTGGTGTGCTGCGATTCATGGGGTCACAAAGAGTCAGACAAGACTAAGCAACTGAACTGAACTGAACTGAACTGAAATTGTGTAGGTGTTCTCTCTCTAAGCTATAATCTTCTTATATGTAAAGTGGTGAGGAAACAGAACTTAAGAAACAGAAAATTTGATTCAGCTTACTCCTTGGAAGGAAAATTATGACCAACCTAGATAGCATATTAAAAAGCAGAAACATTACTTTGCCAACAAAGGTCCATCTAGTCAAGGCTATGTTTTTCCAAGTGGTCATGTATAGATGTGAGAGTTGGACTGTGAAGAAAGCTGAGTGCTGAAGAATTGATGCTTTTGAACTGTGGTGTTGGAGAAGACTCTTGAGAGTCCCTTGGACTGCAAGGAAATCCAACAAGTCCATCCTAAAGGAGCCTAGTCCTGGGTGTTCATTGGAAGGACTAATGCTGAGCCTGAAACTATAATACTTTGGCCACCTCATGTGAAGAGTTGACTCATTGGAAAAGACCCTGATGCTGGGAGGGATTGGGGGCAGGAGGAGAAGGGGACAACAGAGGATGAGATGGCTAGATGGCATCACCGACTTGATGGACATGAGTTTGAGTGAACTCCAGGAGTTGGTGGTGGACAGGGAGGCCTGGCATGCTGCGATTCATGGGGTCGCAAAGAGCTGGACACGACTGAGCAACTTAAGTGAACTGAAGGAGAAAAGAAACTATGTTTTACAATAGCCAAAAAAAGACTGTTCCTATGAGACTCTTACTCTGGGGTAAGTACATGGAAACATTATATTTTTATTTAATTTATGTAATAGATTTGGTGTAGGAAATGGAATTTCTTCATTTATGTTGTAAAGGAACTCACCAGCTTTGTTTCTCTGTGTGAGTAGTATGGGTTCTAGCCCAGGCTTCCCTGCCAGCCTTTGAACAAACAAGAACAACAACCAGGGCTTCCAGATCCAAGCATGATGGGAGCTTGGTTTCTCTGATAACAGGAATAATAAATAGTGGGATTTTTCCATAGCATTTATTATAAAGATTTAATGAGATAATAGATGCTCAACAAACACAGTTATAAACTTTCAATCCACAGCCCTTACTCTGACCTGGAGCCTATACCTGTATTTCTTCTCACACACTCCCATCCTCTCTTCCTCCCTCCCTTAACTGGACTCTCATCTGGTTCATTCTGCAAAAGTGCCAGAAGTGTAGATTGTACAAGCAAAACCTTACTCAAAATTCAGTGCTCCTTTTGGTCTTAGCAGCAGGATTTGGTTTTCATCCTTTGGGTCCCACTAATATTTCTGTGCTAGGATCTGATAAGGCACCTCAGTTATTCTCTAATTCCTATGGGGCTCCGTGCTTCCTTAGTCTCCAGCCTAAAATGTAACAAGATTTCCTGGTAGCTCCTGCATCTTGTAAATTGGAACGACTGATTTCAGTTCTCCCATGTCATTTCTGGGTTGTCAGAGCTTAGAATCTTTGCTGCAGCTAAGCAGAGCTGCCTGTGGTTATTTCTGGTTTCTCAGTGGCAGAAGCTACTGAGCCACAGAAGCCACAGTTTGATATCATTTCGGTACAATGTCTATAGTCTATGTGTTTACCAAATGGCTCTGTAATTGTGTTCCTAAAATATCCATAGTGTAAAATAAGTAAGATTTAAATACAAAAATGGATCACGTAGAGGCAGACACAAATGTGGCTTTTTTGTTATTTAACCTGAGGTGCCTAACAAAGATTTCTATTTTATCTGCAGTATTTTGTTCTCAGGTATTAATGAATTAGTTTTTTTCTTCAAGAGTGCCTACCTGTTCTTTACATAACCTTGGATTTTAACTTGATTTTTTTATGTTAGTTAATCTCACAAGTGCACTGCAGTTTCTGAAGACAACACGATGCCACTTAAGCCCCCCTGTTGTGGATGAAACAGGACTTTGTGGTATGACCATTATCATCAGCAGGAAAGAGATTAGTGGGAAATTGAAGTTCAAGCTCATGATATACTTGGAAAGATGACTTACTATTTTTTTATATGGACACTCCCTAAAATGAAATAAGAAAGCCATGAGATAGGAGAGATGGGCAGTCCAAATCATTTAGATCAAGTTCAAAATCAAGACAGAAATGTCCTTTACAAAAATGTGGCTTTTACATTTTGATTCACTTCTATTCTTCACTTTACCTTAATGAAGACCTCAAATTTAGGTGAACTCAAGCTTTTTCCTCCCTAGCGTCACCTTACTTAATTTCCTTCTCCTACCATCTTCATTAAGTCTCCAAATTTTTCTGTGAAACATTGATTAATAACTTATAAATTCATAGTTTAATGAAACCTAAAGGGAATTTAAAAAATTATTTTAGGTATATTTTCTGTGGATTAAGCATCTGAAAGTCAGGTTTTAAAATGAAGTTTGTATGTTAAACTTCTTATTGATATTTGGAAAATGCTTGATTATTTTAGATAGTATAACGTTCAGTTCAGTTCATTTGCTCAATTGTGTCCAACTCTTTGCGACCCCATAAACTGCAGCACATCAGGCTTCCCTGTCCATCACCAACTCCCGGAGTTCACTCAAACTCATGTCCATCGAGTCAGTGATGCCAACCAGCCATCTCATCCTCTGTCGTCCCCTTCTCCTCCTGCCCCCAATCCCTCCCAGCATCAAAGTCTTTCCAATGAGTCAACTCTTCACATCAGGTGGCCAAAGTACTGGAGATTCAGCTTTAGCATCATTCCTTCCAAAGAACACCCACAACTGATTTCCTTTAGAATGAACTGTTTGGATCTCCTTGCAGTCCAAGGGACTCTCAAGAGTCTTCTCCAACACCACAGTTGAAAAGCATCAATTCTTCGGCACTCAGCTTTCTTCACAGTCCAACTCTCACATCCATACGTGACTACTGGAAAAACCATAGCCTTGACTAGGCGGACTTTTGTTGGCAAAGTAATGTCTCTGCTTTTGAATATGCTGTCTAGGTTGGTCATAACTTTCCTTCCAAGGAGTAAGCGTCTTTTAATTTCATGGCTGCAGTCACCATCTGCAGTGATTTGGGAGCCCAGAAAAATAAAGTCTGACACTGTTTCCACTGTTTCCCCATCTATTTCCCATGAAGTGATGGGACCAGATGCCATGATCTTCGTTTTCTGAATGTTGAGCTTTAAGCCAACATTTTCACTCTCCTCTTTCACTTTCATCAAGAGGCTTTTGAGTTCCTCTTCACTTTCTGCCATAAGGGTGGTGTCATCTGCATGTCTAAGGTTACTGATATTTCTCCTGGCAATCTTGATTCCAGCTTGTGTTTCTTCCAGCCCAGTGTTTCTCATGATGTACTCTGCATAGAAGTTAAATAAGCAGGGTGACAATATACAGCCTTGACATACTCCTTTTCCTGTTTGGAACCAGTCTGTTGTTCCATGTCCAGTTCTAACTGTTGCTTCCTGACCTGCATGTAGGTTTCTCAAGAGGCAGGTCAGGTGGTCTGGTATTCCCATCTCTTTCAGAATTTTCCACAGTTTATTGTAATCCACACAGTCAAAAGCTTTGGCAGAGTCAATAAAGTTAACAATTTTTAAATTGTTTGACAAATTCCCTTGATAATGTCCCCAAGTCACTCCCTGATGTCTAATACTGGGTATCTTTATATATTACATTGCCTTTCTGGATTTTTTATGAGTTTGGGATTCCTATAGTAGAGAGCTCAGGGTTGGGTGATGGGGTAGATGTACATCAGATTTTTAATATTCTTGTAAGGTGAATTATACCAATTACTTCCATATGTGTTACAGTTTAGTTTCTTCAAAAAAAGTATGAAATACAATCATGATACTTGCTGACAACTAAAAGTAGCACAGAATTGAGGATGAATATTGAGGCAGCTTTATGTAATACTAAATGAGAGGGCCACGATATTTCTGAGGTTGGGTATATTTAGAGAAATTCCTATAATATTATAAATTCCTAAATAATTTTATAAGAAACTGTTTGAATGCTTTTCTAAGTGGTTGTACCATTTTATATTCTAATTAGCAATGTATCAGAATTTCCGTTCCATCTAGCATGAGTTTCTTATATATTTTGAATATATGTAACCACTTTTTTGGATAAAGTTTACCAATATTTTCTCTGATTCCATAGGTTATCTTTTCATTTGGTTGATAGTTTCCTTTGCTGTACAGAGATTTTTAGTTTGATATAGTCTCACTTGTTAATTTTTGCTTTTGTTCCCTGTGCTTTTGATGTAGTATCCAAAAAATTACTACCAAAACCCACATCAAGGAGCTTTTTCTCTATGCTTCCTTCTAAGAGTTTTATTGATTTACATATATTGAGGTATCCTTGCATCCCAGGAGTAAATATTGTTTGATCATAGTGTTTGATCCTTTTAATACGCTGTTGAATTTGGTTTACTGTATTTTGTTGAGGAAATTTGCATTTATGTTCATCAGGCCTGTGATTTTCTTCTCTTGTGGTATCCTCCTCTGGATTCAGTGCAAGGGCAAAGCTGGTCTCATAAAATGAGTCTGGAAAAGTTCCCTCATTTTAATTTTTTGAAATAATTTGAGAAGAATCAATTTTAATTCTTTAAGTATTTGGTAGAATTCATTCATGAGGCCATCTGGTCATGCATTTTCTTTGTTGGGGGGGATTTTGATTTCTTCTTCCATCTCCTTACTCTTAATTGGTCTATTCAGACATCATATTCATGATCAGGCCCTGGTTAGTTCTATGTTTCTAGGTTTATTCATTTTTTGTAGGTTATCCAGTTTGTTGGTATAATTTTGAGAGTAGTCTGTTATGATCCTTTGTGTTATTGTAGTATCTGCTTTAATGTCGCCTCTTTATAATAGTTTCAGGTCTTTTGTTTACATCTTTAATCCAAGTGAATTTAAATATGATGTACGATAAGGATATAATTTCATTCTTTTGTACTTGGATATTCAGTTTATTGAAGAGATTATCCTTCCCCATTGTGTATTCTTGGTACTTTTCATTGCCCTACCTGGCTAATTTCAAATGACCTGCCTCTGAGTTTGCTTATTCTTTCTTCTGCATGATCGAGTATGTTGTTAAAGATGTCTATTGAATTTTTTTATTACTGTTATTGTATTCTTCAGCTCCAGAATTTGTTTGCGTCTTTTTAATGTTTTCTGTTTCTTTATTAAACTTTTCATTTTGTTCATCCATTGTTCCTTAATATTGTTTGAAGTGAAGTGAAGTCGCTCAGTCGTGTCCGACTTTTTGCGACCCCATGGACTGTAGCCTACCCGGCTCCGTCCATGAGATTTTTCAGGCAAGAATACTGGAGTGGGTTGCCATTTCCTTCTCCAGGGGATCTTTCTGACCCAGGATCAAACCTGGGTCTCCCTCATTGCAGGCAGACGCTTTACCATCTGAGCCACCAGGGAAGCTGTTTATATGTCTTCTCTTTCACCTCATTGAGCTTATTTAAGATACTCATTTGAATTCTTTTCTGGGAAGTTCACAGATCTTTTCAGCATTGGCTATTGAATCTTCATTAGTTTCCTTTGATGATGTCGTGTTTGCTGATTCTTCATGATCTGCACAGTTTTGCAATTCTGTCCCTGCATCTGAAGGATCAAACACCTCTTTCAGTCTTTACAGGCTGCTTTTGGTATGTAAAGACCTCTCTTGTGTCTCAGACTGATGGCCATTACCTTCATGGCTGCAGCTGAGTGAGCCTAGAGCCAGGTCCAGTGTCTGCTACTTGGTCTATAGTGAGGTCTTCAGTTGGTAGTTCTGGTACTAGGGGCTCAGGTGAATGTGGTTTCTATCTGATCTATGGGTAGATGGGACTGCCTCCAGCACCTTGGTCTGGGGGGCTCGAGAAGGCTTAAATGTCTACTTCAGGATCTGCAGATGGCAGGCCTGTTACCAGATGTGTAGGTGTGTATGGGTCACACTGGGTCCCTGGGAAGGCTCCTGAGATGACACTGGGTGGTCCCTGGGTAGGCATGATTGGACCCAACTGCAATCGAGAGGGCTTAGAACTGAGTCACAGGACTGCTTCAGGGTCCATGGCTAGAACAGATCTACAGGCCTGTGATCAGGGGTAACAGATCAGTTGCCTTCTGTTGAATTCGTGGATAAACAAGACTGCTCCTGGATGCTCATGACTGAGTGGGTCTGGATCCTGGCCACAGGGCTCCCTCATGATCTGCAGTTGGATTAGAGTCAGTGGGTCTCCCTTTGCGGGTACAGAGGAGTGTTTATCCCACTGACTCCCTGGATAGGCAGGACTGCTTGTACACTGTGGATCTACAGAGTTAAGAGCTGAATCACAGGGTTGCTTTAGGATCTGTTGTCACACAGAGGTCAGCAGGGCAGAGATAAATAGATGCATCTACGTCTAGGTCCCTGGATGGGCAGAACTGCTTTCTGATGCAGATTCAAGGGGCTGGAGCCAGGTCATGGGGCTTGCATAAGGCCTGCAGTTGGACCAGCGTCGGAGGACCTGCCTCAGGGGTATGGACGTGTGTGTCTCTCAGTCTGTCCTGGGCAGGCAGGGCCAGCAGCTGAGAGGGGCTAGAGTCAGGTCACAGGCTGTCTCTGGGTTCGTATCTGGGACTGAGATGAGCCTTCTAGTTGGAATGTAGGCAGGTGTGACTCTTTATACTTCTTGGCAGATGGTGTTGGTGGCAGAACCAAGACCAAATAGGGCCGTAGCTGAGTCGACAGCAGGGGGTTTGAGGCTCTTTGTGAGCCTGCAGCCTGCATCATGGTCAGTGAGCCTGTCACCTGGGTACTGACTTGCCTTCTCAAAGTGGCCTTCCTCAGTTCCTTTAGTTCCACCAGGGCTTTACAGTTTTCTACCCGGATCTTACAAATCCCGCAAAGGTACTTTTGATTGTGAGTGGCTGCTAAATTGTTGTGGCTGAGGGCAGATATGAATGGGAGTGGTGGTTTCCAATTCTGCCATCCTGCTTGCAAGTCTCATTAGGAATTTTCAGTAACTTGACATTCCTTTCTCAGGCTTAGCTAGAGGGTCGGTTGCCTTCCTCCTTTGCCTCAGTCAGTAGGTGAAGAATGTTGGCTGGTTATTATTACATGACTCATTCCCCATCATGCCCCGAATTGATGTTCTGCTATAGAGCTCTGGTCTTGAAGAGTGAGTGCACATCACATACTGGTCCTCTGGGCTGTCACTCAAGCAGGTAAATTAGGTCAAAAATCTGGAAATGTGAACCTAATATTATATAGATGAATTAACTTTTATTGTCTAAGTTGGAGAGCTAGAAAATTTTGCTCTGTCATGTGTGGAAAGATCCTATATTCGAGTGGCAGAATAATCTCAGCTGTGGCCACTTAATAAGTATATACTTTTTCTCATCTGTGGAAGGATGGGGTAATAATACCCATTTTATAGGGTCATTGAAGATTAGAAACAATTTTGTAAAACAATCTGTCATAATTCCCAGCATCCAGTAGTCCAGTAGTGTTACTGATAACTAGTATCATTATCATCATTATCAGCAGCAGCATTATCATAACTAGGATTGTGTAAAAAGGAGGTGTATGTGTGTTTAATGTTAGTCTAGTGAGACTATACTGAATAGTTCATGCTAAAATATTGGCTATCTTCTTATAACTGAAAGTTGAATTCTTCTCAGAATTATTAATTAATGCAGTTGTTAGTCTCCGCCTAGATTTCCCCTCCCTCTCCAAATTTTAAGGTAGATGACATTATTTACAAATACCCAGCCATGCACTATTTGTTGTGGTGATGGTTCTTCATAGACAAGACTTACTTTGATCTTAAATCATTTAGTTGTTGCTTAGATGGGTAATACCAACTAAAATCTAAGGAATATGCCAAGGCTAACACTTAGATATTAGTTGCAGCTCAACAACTCTATGTGCCACTTTTTGCCCTTTGTTATTTTCACCTGGGCCAGGGATCATTCTCACTCTTGCTAAATAAAGTGACACCAATGTCCAATTTCTGTCAAATGTTTCTGCCTCTAAACCAGAGGTTGGCAAACTAGGATCCATAAGCTACATGGCTCCTGCCATCTACTTTTGTGAGTAAAGCTTTACTGGAACACAAGTTCTCTCTTCTGTTTATATATTATCTGTGGCTACTTTGATACTGCTTTGATCCTACAGTGGTGGAGTTGAGGAGTTGCAACAGAAGTCACATGGCCCACAGAGTCTAAAATATCTACTATCTAGCACTTTACAGAAAAAGTTTGCCAATCCCTTCTCTAAATCAACAAAACCCACATTTTGGAACTCTGATGCCCCTGGGGCTGCTTGTTGGCCTGCTTCACCTTGACCGTTTGTAACCTAGGAGTGTTTTTTTTTTTTTTTCTAGAAAGAATATTGAGAGAGTTTAAAACTTTTTTAAAAAGTAGACATTGGCATCCCAATTGTATTTTGATTGCAAAAAGTATTTTAAAATAATCATGAATAGCATCACCGTTTTATAGCTTACCAGAGGTACACTCTTAACAAATGCTAACAATGATTTTAAGAAGCAGGATGAGGGAGAAAAAGAGATAGAAAAGGATAAATAGGGCTCTATTTGTGCCTATAAGGACATGAAGAAACTATACACTATTTGTAATCTTACTTGCAATTGTTTTTAGTTTCCTAATTTTCAAAGCAAAGGAAAGGACACCGTTTTCAAGAAAAGGTTAGGGTCCTTCAGTTGGGGCTTCAGTACTCCATGCTTGCTGCAGAGTGATAAGCAGTTCATTTTGCAAAATAAGTCCTTGGAGATGCAAGTTGTAGCTGTCATGTGTCGATGGAGCAAAAAGCCATCTTTGTTGCTCACTTATCTAGCTACTGCAATTTTTCTATTCAGAGAACAGATTACTAACACTCTATGATGCTAGTTATACAAGCTACCTTTGTACTTGTAGGGTGAAAGTGGGAAAGCAATCATTGTTGGTGACTTGGGTGCAGAAAAATCAAACTTTCGTACTTTCATCTTAACTTTAATAATGGTCATGGGGGGAGTAAAGCAGTATACTTTTATCTAGGAACCTTCTCTCTCACTCTTGCTTTGCAAAACCATTTTGAAAAGAGGATGCTTAGGCAGCTGGAAAACACATGCAAACTCTTGATTGTAGTAAATCACCTTAGAGCAGACAGGTGCATGATCCAACAGGTGGCTCTAAAGGGGGTGAAAATAAAATGGCATAGATGTCAAGAGAAATCCTCGCTCAAAAATCAGGCTCCTGTTTGAATTTGTGCCAAGGATTAGAGCTTAAAAGTTTTACGAAAAGTCATCTTGTTTCCAGTGTGACTTTGATTTTTTAAAGCTCAATTTCTTTTGTATCTATTTGAATTGAATTTTGCATTCTCTGATTCATTTTCTATTTCACAGTGACATTTGCCTAAGTAGTAAAATGTTTTCTTCACCTTGCTCTTTTCAGAATTATTAATATTTTTCAATTTATCACAGCATGCCATTTTGATTAAACTTTCTTTTTTCATTCTTTTTAAAAAAATTTTATTAAAAAATTTTAAAATAAATTTATTTATTTAAATTGGAGGTTAATTACTTTACAATATTTTATTGGTTTTGCCATACATCAACATTAATCCACCACAGGTATACACGTGTTCCCCATCCTGAACCCTCCTCCCTACTCCCTCCCTGTACCATCCCTCTGGGTCATCACAGTGCACCAGCCTCAAGCATCCTGTATCATGCATCGAACCTGGGCTGGTGATTCATTTCATATATGATATTATACATGTTTCAATGCCATTCTCCCAAATCATCCCACTCTCTCTCTCTCCCACAGAGTCCAAAAGACTGTTCTATACATCTGTGTCTCTTTTGCTGTCTTGCATACAGGGTTATCGTTGCCCATCTTTCTAAATTCCATATATGTACGTTAGTATACTCTATTGGTGTTTTTCCTTCTGGCTTACTTCACTCTGTATAATTGGCTCCAGTTTCATCTATCTCATTAGAACTGATTCAAATGTATTCTTTTTAATGGCTGCATAATACTCTATTGTGTATATGTACCACAGCTTTCTTATCCATTCATCTGCTGATGGACATCTAGGTTGCTTCCATGTCCTGGCTATTATAAACAGTGCTGTGATGAACATTGGGGTACATGTGCCTCATTCAATTCTGGTTTCCTTGGTGTGTATGCCCAGCAGTGGGATTGCTTTCTATTTCCAATTTTTTAAGGAATCTCCACACTGTTCTCCATAGTGGCTGTACTAGTTTGCATTCCCACCAACAGTGTAAGAGGGTTCCCTTTTCTCCACACCCTCTCCAGCATTTATTGCTTGTAGACTTTTGGATCACAGCCATTCTGACTGGCATGAAATGGTACCTCATTGTGGTTTTGATTTGCATTTCTCTGATAATGAGTGATGTTGAGCATCTTTTCATGTGTTTGTTGGGCATCTGTATGTCTTCTTTGGAGAAATGTCTATTTAGTTCTTTGGCCCATTTTTTGATTGGGTCGTTTATTTTTCTGGAATTGTTGCTTGTATTCTGCAGGAATTGCTTGTATATTTTTGGGATTAGTTGTTTGTCAGTTGCTTCATTTGCTATTATTTTCTCCCATTCCGAAGGCTGTCTTTTCACCTTGCTTATAGTTTCCTTTGTTGTGCAGAAGCTTTTAAGTTTAATTAGGTCCCATTTGTTTATTTTTGCTTTTATTTCCAATATTCTGGTAGGTGGGTCATAGGTGGATCCTGCTGTGATGTATGTCGGAGAGTGTTTTGCCTATGTTCTCCTCTAGGAGTTTTATAGTTTCTGGTCTTACATTTAGATCTTTAATCCATTTTGAGTCTATTTTTGTGTATGGTGTTAGAAAGTGTTCTAGTTTCATTCTTTTCTAAGTGGTTGACCAGTTTTCCCAGCACCACTTGTTAAAGAGATTGCCTTTAATCCATTGTTTATTCTTGCCTCCTTTGTCAAAGATAAGGTGTCCATAGGTGTGTGGGTTTATCTCTGAGCTTTCTATTTTGTTCCATTGATCTATATTTCTGTCTTTGTGCCAGTACCATACTGTCTTGATGACTGTGGCTTTGTAGTAGAGCCTGAAGTCAGGCAGGTTGATTCCTCCAGTTCCATTCTTCTTTCTCAAGATTGCTTTGGCTATTCAAGGTTTTTTGTATTTCCATACAAATTGTGAAATTATTTGTTCTAGCTCTCTGAAAAATACCATTGGTAGCTTGATAGGGATTGCATTGAATCTGTAGATTGCTTTGGGTAGTATACTCATTTTCACTATACTGATTCTTCCAATCCATGAACATGTTATATTTCTCTATCTATTAGTGTCCTCTTTGATTTCTTTTCCCAGTGTTTTATAGTTTTCTATATATATGTCTTTAGTTTCTTTAGGTAGATATACTTCTAAGTATTTTATTCTTTTCATTGCAATGGTGAATGGAATTGTTTCCTTAATTTCTCTTTCTACTTTCTCATTATTAGTGTATAGGAATGCAAGGGATTTCTGTGTGTTGATTTTATATCCTTCAACTTTACTACATCCATTGATTAGCTCTAGTAATTTTCTGGTGGAGTCTTTAGGGTTTTCTATGTAGAGGATCATGTCATCTGCAAACAGTGAGAGTTTTACTTCTTTTCCTATTTGGATTCCTTTTATTTTTTTTTTTTTTCTGCTCTGATTGCTGTGGCAAAAACTTTCAAAACTATGTGGAATAGTAATGGTGAAAGTGGGCACCCTTGTCTTGTTCCTGACTTTAGGGGAAATGCTTTCAATTTTTCACCATTGAGGATAATGTTTGCTGTGGGTTTGTCATATATAGCTTTTATTATGTTGAGGTATGTTCCTTCTATTCATGCTTTCTGGAGAGTTTTTATCATAAATGTATGTTGAATTTTGTCAAAGGCTTTCTCTGCATCTATTGAGATAATCATATGGCTTTTATTTTTCAATTTGTTAATGTGGTATATTACATTGATTAATTTGCGGATATTGAAGAATCCTTGCATTCCTGGGATAAAGCCCACTTGGCCATGGTGTATGATATTTTTAATGTGTTGTTGGATTCTGATTGCTAGAATTTTGTTAAGGATTTTTGCATCTATGTTCATCAGTGATATTGGCCTATAGTTTTCTTTTCTTGTGGCATCTTTGTCAGGTGTTGGTATTAGGGTGATGGTGGCCTCATAGAATGAGTTTGGAAGTTTACTTTCCTCTGCAATTTTCTGGAAGAGTTTGAGTAGGATAGGTGTTAGTAGCAATATTCATATCAGGTAAAATAGACTTTAAAACAAAGGCTGTGAAAAGAGACATAGAAGGACACTACATAATGATCAAAGGATCAATCCAAGAAGATATAACAATTATAAATATATATGCACCCAACATAGGAGCACCACAATATGTAAGACAAATGCTAACAAGTATGAAAGGGGAAATTAATAATAACACAATAGTAGAGGGAGACTTTAATACCCCACTCACACCTATGGATAGATCAACTAAACAGAAAATTAACAAGGAAACACAAACTTTAAATGATACAATAGACCAGTTAGGCCTAATTGATATCTATAGGACATTTCACCCCAAAACAATGAATTTCACCTTTTTCTCAAGCACACACGGAACCTTCTCCAGGATAGATCACATCCTGGGCCATAAATCTAGCCTTGGTAAATTAAAAAAAATTGAAATCATTCCAAGCATCTTTTCTGACCACAATGCAGTAATATTAGATCTCAATTACAGGAGAAAAACTATTAAAAATTCAAACATATGGAGGCTGAACAACACGCTGCTGAATAACCAACAAATCAGAGAAGAAATCAAAAAGGAAATCAAAATATGCATAGAAAAGAATGAAAATGAAAACACAACAACCCAAAACCTGTGGGACACTGTAAAAACAGTGCTAATGGGAAAGTTCATAACAATACAGGGATACCTCAAGAAACAAGAAAAAAGTCAAATAAATAACCTAACTCTACACCTAAAGTAACTAGAAAAGGAAGAAATGGAGAACCCCAGTGTTAGTAGAAGGAAAGAAATCTTAAAAATTAGGGCAGAAATAAATGCAAAAGGAAGAAAAAAGACCATAACAAAAATCAACAAAGCCAAAAGCTGGTTCTTTGAAAGGATAAATAATTTGACAAACCATTAGCCAGACTCATCAAGAAACAAAGGGAGAAAAATCAAATCAATAAAATTAGAAATAAAAATGGAGAGATCACAACAGACAACACAGAAATACAAAGGATCATAAGAGACTACTATCAGCAATTATATGCCAATAAAATGGACAACGTGGAAGAAATGGACAAATTCTTAGAAAAGTACAACTTTCCAAAACTGAACCAGGAAGAAATAGAAAATCTTAACAGACCCATCACAAGCACAGAAATTGAAACTGTAATGAGAAATCTTCCAGCAAACAAAAGCCCAAGTCCAGACGGCTTCACAGCTGAATTCTACCAAAAATTTAGAGAAGAGCTAACACCTGTCCTACTCAAACTCTTCTAAAATAAACTTTTCCATTTCTTCTTTAATTCTTTCCAGAATTTTTCAGGAAATATTTTCCCCCATGAAAGATATCTAAATTTTAATAGATTTAATTTCAAGATGTATTTATTAAATGTATTTTACTATCAAAATACTGTTCTTGGAGTTTGGGGAAATAAAAAAAGGACAAAACTTAGATATTTCCTCAAAATTCTACAATTCAGTGATATGAATTTTTACTGTTATGAAGTTTAGGAAGAAAGATGGATTGATAATGAAAGAATGAAATAGCATCAGTGTTTCAGTGTCTGAGTAGGTCCTGATAATAGTGCAGGTAAAATAAACTGCTAAGTAACATTTTCTGTAGTTTTGAAAGGCCTTTACTCTTGTCTCTCTTGCCATTTCTCCACATCAGAAAATGTTTGCAAAGCTTATATGTTTAGTTATTATTTCATATCAGTCTCTCTTGGATTATAGTTCTTTTGCTCAGGTCTCCTAAATTTGTAGCAACAAAGTGGACCTACTATGAGTACTTTTTATTCTTTCTTCAAGTCTGTCCATGCCTGGACTTGCACTGGCTTGGAGTGCATGGGGTAATAAATTGCTGGTCCCTGTCTCCCATTTTCTGTGCCTTAATTCCTATAATGAGAAGTAGTTAACAATTCACTCATCTTGTTTGTGTTCCCACCTGAGTCATAAGAGTCAGAACTGTCATATATTGAAGAGGAAGAGTAGAGCCATGGTTGAGTTCAGTTCAGTTCAGTTGCTCAGTCGTGTCCAACTCTTTGCGACCCCATGGACTGCAGATGCCAGGCCTCCCTGTCCATCACCAATTTCTGGAGTTTACCCAAACTCATGCCCATTGAGTCGGTGATGCCATCTAACCATCTCATCCTCTGTCATCCCCTTCTCCTGCCTTTAATCTTTCCCAGCATCAGGGTCTTTTCAAATGAGTCATTTCTTCACACGAGGTGGCCAAAATATTGGAGTTTCAGCTTCAACATCAGTCCTTCCAATAAACACTCAGGACTGATATTCTTTAGGATGGACTGGTTGGATCTCCTTGCAGTCCCAGGGACTCTCAAGAGTCTTCTCCAACACCACAGTTCAAAAGCATCAATTCTTCAGTGCTCAGCTTTCTTTATAGTCCAACTCTCGCATCCATACATGACTGCTGGAAAAACCATAGCCTTGACTAGATGGACCTTTGTTGGCAAAGTAATGTCTCTGCTTTCTAACATACTGCCTAGGTTTGTCATAACTTTTCTTCCAAGAAGCAAGCACCTTTTAATTTCATGGCTACAGTTACCATCCATAGTGATTTTGAAGCCCCAGAAAATAAAATCACCAGTTTCCACTTTCCCCCATCTATTTACCATGAAGTGATGGGAACGGATGTCATGATCTTCATCTTTTGAATATTGAGTTTTAAGCCAACCTTTTCATTCTCCTCTTTGATCTTCAGCAAAAGGCTTTTTAGTTCCTCTGCTTTCTGCCATTAGGGTGGTATCATCTGCATAACTGAGTTGTTGATATTTCTTCTGGCAATCTTGATTCCAGTTGTGATTTAACCAGCCTGGATTTTCACATGATGAACTACTCTGAAGATAAATTAAATAAGCAGGGTGACAAAATACAGCCTTGATGTACTTCTTTCCCGATTTTGAACCAGTCAATACCATGTCCAGTTCTAACTGTTGCTTCCTGATGTGCATACAGGTTTTTGCAGGAGGCAGGTAAGGTGATCTGGTATTCTCATCTCTTTAAGAATTTTCCAGTTTATTGTGATCCACACAGTCAAAGACTTTAGTGTAGATGATGAAGCAGATGTTTTTGAAATTCTCTTACTTTTCCTGTGACCCAGCAGATGTTGGCAGTTTGATCTCTGGTTTCTCTGCCTTTTCTAAATGCAGCTTGTACATCTGAAAGTTCTCAGTTCATGTACTGTGGTAGCCTAGCTTGGAGAATTTTGAGCATTACCTTGGTAGAATGTGAAATAAGCATGATTTTATGATAGTCTGAACATTTTTTGGCATTGCCCTTCTTTGGGATTGGAATGAAACTGACCTTTTTCAGTCCTGTGGCCATTGCTGAGTATTCCAAATTTGGTAGCATAGTTAATGCAGCACTTGAACAGCATTATCTTTGAAGATTTGATGTTACCCAGTGTCATCTCTTAGAAATTGTATACATCTTGATCAGGAGTCTTTTTAACATTTCTTGAGGTCTGAAGGATCCCTCTATAGCTAGGTGACCTATTCTTCTGTTGGACAGTTGTGATTATCTTCAGGGCATTTAAATCTAGAGCTATGGACAGTGTCCTATTACTTATCCTTGTGGTGGAACAGTCACTTCCTTTGGCTCCTGTAGCAGTTTGTCTGAATGTGTATGCTGGCAATAGCAATATGATATACTCTAATGGATGGTTTACTTGCCTCTCTCTCCCATCAGACTGAGTTCTTGGGGACGAGGGATCTGTCTCTCCTTTTGTTTCTTTAGCCCCCAGCATGATTCCAATTGGATATAGATGCCTACTGAATGTTAATGTACTAGAGCTATACTGACCAAGAGCTATATATATACTGACTAGAGTTATACTAACAATTGACAAGTCATCAAAACTTTGAAGACAACTCTGATTATAAACATGCCTCAAATAATATTTATGCATCTATAAATAGTATTATTTGTGGAAATACAGCCTGGTATATATTTTTAACCATTCAGTTTTACTGTTACTGTCTGTTCTAGTAAATGTTTATATTTTATGCTTATTCCAGCTTGTGTACATCTTGAATGAGTCATAACAGTGTTAACTGAAAGTGCTGGTTACCTCCTTAAGTCACTATTTGAAAGCTTGCTGGTATCTGTGGCTTATCAGAGGGATTTCTGTATTCATTCCAGACAGACTATGGTTTCTTTCACTTCAGGGAAAACTTTTCTTCTTGGTAGCTCTTGTGCCTAATGTAGTGCCTAGCACTATATAAAGTTTCAGTGTTTACCCACTGATGCATAATTTAATATTTCCTCTAAAAACTTAAAATCAATCATTTTTCTTAGAGAAAAGGTGAATCTATGTTATTTTCCTCTTTCCCCAAATAATTAGATGGGACTTAGGGTTAGGGTTCCCCTGGGAATTTAGCATAATTGGAATCAGTTTGTCTTTGGTATTTTTGCTTATGATTATTTCTTTCATTTCTTGAGTGCAAATTTTGAGTTATTTCAGAAACTGAATTTTGGAACCTCTGAGCCTTACCATTAACCAAGTCATTTAACAGTATGAAAATGCTTTCAGAGAGATAGATTCAGGGTTTCCAGAGGAAATAATTTCCCTTCTCACCACTGACTAGAACTTTGAAAACTGCCTTTTTACCTCCTGAAGTTAGTGATAACAGTGAGTGGTTTCTGTATCTATTCTAAAAGCAGACTTCCACAGCAGCAGTGTAGAGCTTGCATGCGTGTCCCTGAACATCCTGTTAATTAAGAATTCACAGCCTTGTTTCTCCTTCATTCTCTTCAGCGGCCTGTACTGTTAGGTTCTGCTCCTCTTCCTTAGTAACAGAAACTGAAATTAGAATTCCAAGTGGAGGTGTCACTCCTGAGGAGGCTGAGAACACCACACTCCTCTGAACTTCTTCTCTCTCAGAGCATCTGTCAGTAATAGCTCACTTGTTAAAAGGTGGACATTTCACCATTCTGTCACTCACTGAGAAATAGTGTCTGCCCCTTGGACAAGTGGTGTGTCTGTAGAAGGAAGTGTACTAGAAACCCTCAAAGTTAATAAACCATCATGCCACACACAAACATCTTCCTGAAGTTGCCTATTGGTAGATAACCCTAATTTAAAGTCATTTGGGGATAACTTATTAATAGCTACCCTACTGGGTTGTTATGACTATTAATAAGTTAATGTGTTTTAATTGATTTGCACTATGGTTAAAAGATAATAATCAGTCAAAATTTAGCTATTACTATTTTTATAGTACTAAGTACATATACAACATAAATCATATAAATTACTGATTATTTGACTAAGTTTCTAGACAGCCTAGGGAGGGAACAATAATCTTATTATAATTCAGTCAGTTCAAAGATTATAGCCATAAAAATGCAGTTTAACTTGCATTTTATTATATTTTATACATTTCTTTTAATAAATTAAGTTGGATACATTGTGAATAGAAAACAGATAATTGACTAGAATAAAGGAGCTATTAGATCATTATTAATGAAGGTATGATTGTAACATGAGCTTGATGTATCATGGTGAAATGTAAGCTGACACAAGCCTGTACATTCTAAGATGTAATATTTTTATTTTCTGTTTTAAAACCTAAAAGAACTAGTATATGTTTAATGAGACACACCAAATATATCTAGACTGTTGATCATTTTTCTAATTAATACTAATTTTGCTTTTATTTTGCATACTTCCAATTTAATGTGCCATTGGAGTGATAACTTTCTTTCAGTTAGAAGAAGCTGATTTTTTCACTTTAATTTCTGTTTCAAAGAGCTAGAGCAACCTGTTTTCCAAAAACAGGTAATCATTAAGGTGGGAAAGACTTTGGTTAAGTTTGAGGTATTGCTTTAGAAAAGGTAGCACAGCCCAGTTTGTAAACTTGCTAATTATCTTGGCATTTTCTGGACCTGGGATAGTTCCAAAATATATCCATATATTTTTACTGTCATAGTCAGAGTTTCTGTGCCAAAACTGACTTAGACAGGCAAAGCTTAGCATGTTTTAAAAAAGAGGATTATTTAAATTTATTTTTAGTAATCTGCCTTCATTTCCTCATTTACCATTACAGACTTGCTGGGGCAGACACGTAATTTTCTTGGAGTTTTCAGATTTTTGTGTGAAACTGTAAGTATATAATTAAAGGCAATTGCCAATCTCTCAACTGTATTAACTCTGTATTTATTTTTAAAAAAATATAGGTGATGAGTAGGAACAGGAATATCATTCAAAAAGCAGAATTATATGTAATTTCTACTGTTAAGTATCAAAACTAGGGGCCACATTCATCTCTATACATAGATCAGTTTTCACAGGTGTTTCATAAAAGTTGACCACAAAGATGTTTTAACAATATTGCCTGTTGATGTTGTGGAAGTTCAGTCAAGAAGTAATGGTTTTACCAAGATGCTGGGAAATGTTAGGCCTCTGGATATACAGCTGTCCTGCAGTATCTCCAGGTGATTGATTCCAGGATTCCCAGCGATACCAAAATGTATGGATTCTCAAGTTCTTTAAATGAAATGACCTAGTATTGCATATAACCTAGGCACATCCTCCCATTTACTTTACATTATCTCTGGATTACTTAACATGCCTAACACAATATAAATAAATGTAAATACAGATACCCATGCATGCTGTCCTTTGTTGCTCAGTTGTATCTGACTTTTTGCGACCCTGTGGACTGTAGTACACCAGGCTCCTCTGCCCATGGGGATTCTCCAGGCAAGAACACTGGAGTGGGTTGCCATGCCCTCTTCCAGACGATCTTCCTAACCCAGGTACTGGATTCTTTACAATCTGAGCCATGAGATATAAATGCTATAAAATAGATGCTGGTGAGAGGCAAATTCAAATTTTGCTTTTTGGAACTTTCTGTATTTTTCTTTTTTATTATATGGTTGGAGACACAGAACTTGTAGATAGAGAGGCTGATTGTATTTCAAACACAGAGACCAGAGAGTTTCCTGACAGATTCGCTGTAGTTTTGAGAGAAATAGTGGAGTCAAGAATGGCAAGAATGACCCCGAGAGATTTGGTCTAGGCAACTGGAAGGATGAAGTCACCATCCTGTGACAGGGAAGGCTGAAGGTGGAGCAGGTTTTTGGGGAAAATGTTGAGCTTGAGAAACGTTAATCTTGAGGTGTCTGTTACATGTGAATGTAGATTATTTCCTTTTGTTCCCTAAGATCCTTTCTCTAGTCTTCTTTACTTTGCTCCCTGCTAACCTTCCACTTTCTAGTAACAATCCCTTTCCCTCATCACTTCATACTTATGGTCTTAATAACTCTGCTGCTAATGACCCAGAGTCACTGCAGTATGTACTGTGAGGCTCCTAGGCTATGCTCACACCTTTGTGAATGGTTATCTTGTCAATAAGCCCTCTTCAAATGTCTAATTTTAGTGTGCCTGTTTCTGTTTCTTATTTGGACCCTGCATGATATAATATCCTAGTTGTATTAAAGAGTAACAGGTTGATTATACAGGTCTTGAGTTCAGAAAAGAGGTCTGGCTTAGAGGTATAAGTTGCGAGTTCAATTCAGTTCAGTCACACAGTCGTGTCTGACTCTGTGACCCCATGAACCGCAGCATGCCAGGCCTCCCTGTCCATCACCAACTCCTGGAGTCCATCCATGTCCATCAAGTCAGTGATACCATCCAACCATCTCATCCTCTGTCTTCCCCTTCTCCTCCTGCCCTCAATCTTTCCCAGCATCAGGGTCTTTTCAAATGAGTCAGCTCTCCGCATCAGGTGGACAAAGTATTGGCATTTCAGCTTCAACATCAGCCCTTCCAATGAACACCCAGGACTGATCTCCTTTAGGATGGACTTATTGGATCTCCTTGCAGTCCAAGGGACTCTCAAGAGTCTTCTCCAATACCACAGTTCAAAAGCATCAATTCTTTGGCACTCAGCTTTCTTTATAGTCCAACTCTCACATCCATACATGACCACTTGCAAAACCATACCCTTGACTATATGGACCTTTGTCAGCAAAGTAATGTCTCTGCTTTTTAATATGCTATCTAGGTTGGTCATAACTTTCCTTCCAAGGAGAAAGCGTCTTTTAATTTCATGGCTGCAGTCACCATCTGCAGTGATTTTGGAGCCCATAAAAATAAAGTCTGACACTGTTTCCACGGTTTCCCCATCTATTTGCCATGAAGTGATGGGACTGGATGCCATGATCTTCGTTTTCTGAATGTTGAGCTTTAGGCCAACCTTTTCACTCCTCTTTCACTTTCATCAAGAGGCTCTTTAGTTCTTCTTCACTTTCTGCCATAAGGGTGGTGTCATCTGCATATCTGACGTTATTGATATTTCTCCCAGCAATCTTGATTCCAGCTTGTGCTTCATCCAGTCCAGCATTTCTCATGATGTACTCTGCATGTAAGTTAAATAAGCAGGGTGACAATATACAGCCTTGATGTACTCCTTTTCCTATTTGGAACCAGTCTGTTGTTGGGAGTTACTAGCATGTAAATGGAGAAGGCAATGGCACCCCAGTCCAGTACTCTTGCCTGGAAAATTCCATGGACGGAAGAGCCTGGTAGGCTACAGTCCATGGGGTCGCGAAGAGTCAGACACGACTTCACTTTCACTTTTCACTTTCATGCATTGGAGAAGGAAATGGCAACCCACTCCAGTGTTCTTGCCTGGAGAATCCAAGGGATGGGGGAGCCTGGTGGGCTGCCGTCTATGGGGTTGCACAGAGTCGGACACGACTGAAGCGACTTAGCAGCAGCAGCAGCAGCATATAAATGATATTTGAAGTCATGAATCTGAAAGAGACTATTAAGAGGATAAATGTAGATAGAGAATAGAAAAAGATCAAGTACTGGATTTATTCTGGAAGGAAATAGGAACCTGTAAAGGAATCCACGAAGAAGTAACCACTGAGGTTAAAGGAAAACTATTGAGTGTGGTGTCGTAGCCAAATGAAGAGAGCACAGCAAAGAGGGAGGGTGTGATCAGCTGTATCAAATGCTAATAGCCAAGTATTAATTCCAATATTTGGCTACCTGATGTGAAGAACTGACTCATTGAAAAAGACCCTGATGCTGGGGCAGATTGAAGGCAGGACGAGAAGGAATGAGAGAGGACGAGATGGTTGGATGGCATCACCGACTCAAAGGACATGAGTTTGAGTAAACTCTGGGAGTTGGTGTTGGACAGGGAGGCCTAGCGTGCTGCAGTCCATGGAGTCACAAAGAGTTGGACAAGACTGAGCGACTGAACTGAACTGAAGGGTTATCAGGACAGAGAATTGGCCATTGGATTGAACAGCATGACAGAGATAAACACCCAACTGAAGTAGTTTCAGGAGAGAATGGGTGGTGGGGATTGAACACAAAAGGGTTGCCGTTGTTGCTCAGTCACTCAGTCATGTCCAAATCTTTGTGACCACCTGGACTGCAGCACGCCAGGCTTTGCTGTCCTTTACCATCTCCCAGAGTTTGCTCAAACTCATGTCCATCGAGTCAGTGATGCCATCCAACCATCCTGTCCTCTATCACCCCCTTCTCCTCCTGCCTTCAATCTTTCCCAGTATCAGGGTCCTTTCTAATGAGTTGGTTCTTCCCATCAAGTGGCCAAAGTTCTGGAGCTTCAGATTCAGCATCAGTCCATCCAATGAATATTCAGGACTGATTTGCTTTAGGATTGATTGGTTTGATCTCCTTGCAGTCCAAGGGACTCTCAAGAGTCTTCTCCAACACCACAGTTCAAAATCATCAATTCTTTGGCACTCAGCCTTTTTTATGGTCCAACTCTCACATCCATACATGACTACTGGAAAAACCATAGCTTTGACTATATGGACCTTTGTCAGCAAAGTAATGTCTCTGCTTTACACAAAAGAGTACAGATAATTTTTTGAAGAGTTTTGCTGCTCCAATGGGATGTAAAGCAATGGGACGGTAGCTGATGACAGGGGCAGAGTCAACATAAAAATAATGGAGAACTTTTTATACTTATTTTCTTGAGACTCTCTTCTAGACCCAAGACTTTAAGTATGACATGTATGCATACACTTTACTACAAGTGAAATTCCAGGGAATGAAAATATAATGTGCCAAGGGATGGATCAGAGGGAAATCATAGTGAATTGGGGGAACTGAGTGACTGCAATTAGTTCAACATTGCTGTAGGATGGAGCCAGGCAGGCTGAGGCCCTTAGTGCGATAGCCTAAGAGGCACTGAGTCCTGTCAGCAACCTGTGACTGAACATGTGAATGGATCCTCCTTCAGTTGACAGTTGAGTTCTCTGCAGCTTCAGCTGACACCTTGATTATGGCCTTGTGTAAGATCCTGAGGAGCCCTAGCTAAACCATGCCCAGATTCATAATCTACAAAAACTAAGAGATAATAAAATTTGTATCACTTGATTGTAGAGTCACTAACAAATATAATATTTCAGAAAGTCACTCCGAGTGACATCAAGGACAAATTAAAGAGGGGCAAGACTGGAAGCAGTCCCTCCAATAAGGAGGCTGTGTGCAGAAACGCAGGTGAGAAGTGACAGTTGCAGGTTATTTTACTCCCCTGACACCTGCTGGAATGGCCTTTCTCCCTTCTACATTTCCCTGACGCTGTCAGTCCTCAGAATATTGTGCTCACTTCTGGAGGCCAGCCTAATTTCCAGTCCTAGTCTCTCTGACATTGACCCGTTCTACAATGAAGTCTTCTGTATGCACCTTTATCATAAGAAACATCCCATGGCCCCAAAAATTCTAGAAAAGAAGATTTCAACTTAATTTACTTGGCTGCTTAAAATTCAGCATGTACATATGAAGTGCTGTACATCATTTGAAAGGTAGCGGATTATACAGTTTTCACCCATCAATATCATTGCATGAATAACTTTATTAAAATAACAGGAACAGGACCCTGAGAGAGCAGAATACTGAACAGGTGGCTATTTTCACGCATGAAAGAAAAGCATACTTATTCCAGTGTCTAATGCCTGGCACATAGTCAATATTCAGTAAATACTGAATGAATTAACAAACTAGTACATAAGAGCTGGAAGGAGGAGACTCTTACATTCAGGAAAGAATATGAGAGCCCAGGAGGAGGTTGGGGTGTTAGTGGAAGGAGAAAATGAGGTATTGAAAAGGAATCTGGGAGAAGGTACCGACTTCACAGTTTCGTCTAGACCTATCCATACTTAACTGCTAAGAAAAAATGGAGACATCATGATAAAGCTGAAGACTAGCATATTGTTCAGAAGATCTGAAGCAGTGCTTTCTGTTGTAGAGAGAAAAAAATGGGCTATTTTGTTTTTTAAATATTCATGCGGTAGCTATAGATATAGTTTCTAGAGAAATATCACTTGACTTTGTTAATATCAGGTAAAGGTCAATTGAAAGAGGCTTCCAATGTGCTCTTTGATTGCAGGTAAAATTCTATAAATTTTCTGATACACGGAATGAAAAGAAGGCCTTCTTATTTTCTCTCTGGTAGGTTTGGAGAATTTTAGTGTAGGCTTGTATTGAACTGTATCTAATATTATGCTGAATAAGCTGTGTTACAGGGACCAGAAGGGATTGTAGGATTATTGTGATTGAAAAAATTCAGCTAATAATGGAATATACTAAGCAACAATGCCAGAAGGATTAAATATTTCTTGTTTCCCACTTGTAATTATACAATTGTCATTTCTGTTTAATTTTGGAATGCTCATGGCGTGATTTAATTATGAGTTCAATTTCACTATCATATACTGAGGACAGAGATTAAAGACTTAGTATTTTCTCCAAATTTTATTATTTTTCACTGGATTTCTCACTTAAATGTGCAAAATAGTGATATGATTTATTTTAACCTTGAGAGTAAGCAAATGATTTGAGCATCATACTGTGATATTACAAGTTAATGTGTTTCTGTCCTGTTTCTAAATAAAAAGGAGAGTTTAAATGTACTGGGATCACACTTTGTAATGGAAAAAGTTTTTACAGCATGCCCTGTATTTTGAATGTAGCTTTTAGTAATTTATGCTTGGGGAAACAAATGAATATGTTAAAATTCCACTCTACACCACATGTAGTAGTTATTAGTGAAGTCAACATATTGCTTGACTGTCTTCATTATTACTTTATGACTACTTGTGTTTAACTAATAGCTTTTTTTGTTTTATCCTTCCAATGTACTGAAACTTCCAAAATACTCAATACAGCTGTTCCATGTAATGACGCAGCCTCATTAGTTTGATGCATTTGAGCATACATACTAATAAGGACAGTCACAAGGAAAAAATACTTCATTTTGTTCTTCCCTGGTGTTCTTTTTTGAAATAAGAACATTTGCCACTAGTGGATGTTGCAGCTCAAATGTAACCAAAGGAAAAATCTCAGGAAAAAGCACAGATGGTCTCATTGGACTCTGGAGGAACTACTTTCTGTATCAGTGGCAATTTCTCCCTGGTGTATCTACCTAACTGTTTGCACATCATAAAAATTAATTTTTCAGGTAACACTTCCATAGCTATAATTAACATCAAGGCTGTAATTTCCTGGAGTGGGTAGATAAAGAGTTGCTTGGCTAAAAATAGATCTGCCTAACAGTCTCTAGATAACCTTGAGGTCCCTTTCTATTGAGATTTTGTTGAAATGCATGGCTGCAGGCATGTGCATGCATTGTTCATATGTATTCCTGCTTCAGACATTGCCATGCATCATGGATTGCACCATGGGGACCACCCTTTTCTGAGGAGGAGGAGGCAATATGTTCTTCTTGGATTTTCTGGACCATAACTGACATTGATGGTTTTGTCTGTAATAGACTGGAAAAACAGTTTTATTTTTCCACTGTGACATCTGATATTTGTTAGAAAGCTATGTCAATATAAAAGTAGAGATCCATGCTATTGTATTTGAAATTTAATGTCTATTCAATTTCACCGAAATATTTTGAGAAAGAAGGTTCCTATCTATATATACAACGTCTAGGAAGAGAAAAATTTTCAGCTGCCAAACTTCAAATTGCAGTTGCAGCCAAACACCAATCTTTAGATATACATATATATTTTAATTGAAGTTAGTAGACTTACAATATGTTATTTGTTTAAGGTGTACAACATAGTCATGAATATTTTTAAAGATTGTATACCATCCATACAAAGATGCAGTATCTTTTCTTTAGTTGAAGTATAGTTGATTTACAATATTGTGTCGGTTACAGGTATATGCAAAGTGACTCAGTTACATATATATATATATATATACACATATTCAGATTCATTTCCATAATAGATTCATTTCCATATATATTCAGATTCATTTCCATAACTTTATTATGATAGGTTATTATTATAGTTCCCTTTGCTATATAGTAAGTCCTTGTTGTCTTATCTATTTCATAGATGGTACTGGTTATCTGTTAATCCCAAACTTCTAACTTATCCCTTCCTTCCTCCTTCCTTCTTTGGTAAACCATAAATTTCTGTCTATAGATGTTTATGGGCCTATTTCTATTTTGTAAATAAGTTCATTTGTACAACTTTTTTTAGATTACACAATTGAGTGATATAATAGAATATTTACCTTTCTTTGTCATTTAGTATGTCAATCATCCATGTTGCTGCAAATGGCAGGATTTCATTCCTTTTAATGGCTGAGTAATATTCAAGTGTGTATATGTACATGTACCATTTCTTTGGGGCTTCCCTGGTGGCTCAGAGGGTAAAGCGTCTGCCTGCAGTGTGGGAGACCCATGTTCGATTCCTGGGTCGGAAAGATCCCCTGGAGAAGGAAATGGCAATCCACTCCAGTACTCTTGCCTGGAAAATCCCATGGACAGAGAAGCCTGGTAGGCTACAGTCCATGGGGTCACAAAGAGTCAGACACAACTGAGCAACTTCACTTTCACCTTTCACCGTTTCTTTATCCATTCATCTCTTGATGAACCCTTAATTTGCTTCCATGTCTTCATTATTATAAATAATGCTGTAGTGAACATTGGGGTGCATATATCTTTTTGAATTAGAGATTTGGCTTTTATGAATATATGTCCAAGAGTGGGATTGCTAGATCATATGATAACTGTATTTTTAGTTTTGAAGGAACTGCCATACTATTTTCCTTTGGCATTCTTTGGTATTATCTGTATGCAGGTCAGGAAGCAACAGTTAGAACTGGACATGGAACAACAGACTGGTTGCAAATTGGGAAAGGAGTACGTCAAGGCTGTATATTGTCACCCTGCTTATTTAACTTACATACAGAGTACATCATGAGGAACTCTGGGCTGGATGAAGCACAAGCTGGAATCAAGATTGCCGGCAGAAATACCAATAACTTCAGATATGCAGATGACACCACCCTTATGGCAGAAAGTGAAGAGGAACTCAAAAGCCTCTTGATGAAAGTGAAAGAGGAGAGTGAAAACATTGGCTTAAAGCTTAGCATACAGAAAACTAAGACCATGGCATCCAGTCCCATCACTTCATGGCAAATAGATGGGGAAACAGTGTAAACAGTGGCTGACTTTATTTTCTTGGGTTCCAAAATCACTGCAGATGGTGACTGCAGCCATGAAATTAAAAGATGCTTGCTCCTTGGAAGGAAAGTTATGATCAACCTAGACAGCATATTAAAAAGCAGAGACATTACTTTGCCAACAAAGGTCCATCTAGTCAAGGCTATGGCTTTTCCAGTGGTCATGCATGGATGTGAGAGTTGGACTATAAAGAAAGCTGAGCACCAAAGAATTGATGCTTTTGAACTGTGGTGTTGGAGAAGACACTTGAGAGTCCCTTGGACTGTAAGGAAATCCAACCAGTCCATCCTGAAGGAGATCAGTCCTGGGTGTTCAATGGAAGGGTTGATGTTGAAGCTGAAACGCCAATACTTTGTCCATCTGATGTGGAGAGCTGACTCATTTGAAAAGACCCTGATGCTGGGAAAGATTGAAGGCAGGAGGAAAAGGGGAAGACAAAAGATGAGATGGCTGGATGGCATCACTGACTCAATGGATATGGATTTGGGTGGACTCCAGGAGTTGGTGATGGACAGGGAGGCCTGGTGTGCTGTAGTTCATGGGGTCTCAAAGAGTCAGACATGACTGAGAGACTGATATGAACTAAACTGAAGGCATATATATGAAATCTAGAAGGATGGTACTGATGAACCTATTTGTAGAGCAGCAGTGGAGACACAGACATTGAGAACAGACTTATGGACATGGGGTCAGGAGGAGAGGAAGGAGAGGGTAGGATGTATGGAAACAGTAACATGGAAACATACATTACCATATGTAAAATAGATAGCCAATGGGATTTTGCTATGTGACTCACGGATCTCCGATAGAGCTTGGTAACAACCTGGAGGGGTGGGATGAGGAATGAGGTGGGAGGGATGTTCAAATGGGAGGTGACTTGGGTAACCTTTGGCTGATTCATGTTAATGTTTGGTAGAAAATAACACAATACTGTAAAGCAATTATCCTTTAATTAAAAATAAATAATAATAAAAACAATAATAACAAGAAAAAAACCTTAAAAAATTACTGCATCTCTGTATTGTATACAGATAGCTGAGAAAAGAAGAGAAATGAAAGGCAAGGGAGCAAGGGAAAGACATACCCATCTGAATGCACAGTTCCAAAGAATGGCGAGATAAGAAAGCCTTCCTAAGTGAACAAGGCAAAGAAATAGAGGAAAACAATATAATGGGAAAGACTAGAGACCTCATTAAGAAAATCAAAGGAACATTTCATGCAAAGATGGGCAGAATAAAGGACAAAAATGGTATGGACCTGACAGAAGTAGAAGATATTAAGAAGAGGTGGCAAGAATACATAGAACTATTAACTAAGATCTTTATAACTCAGATATCCATGATGGTGTGATCAGTCATCTAGAGCAACACATCTTGGAGTGTGAAGTCAAGTGGGCCTTAGGAAGCATCACTATGAACAAAGCTAATGGAGGTGATGTAATTCCAGCTGAGCTATTTCAAATCCAAAAAGATGATGCTGTTAAAGTGCTGTATTCAATATGCCAGTAAATTTGAAAAACTCAGCAGTGGCCACAGGACCAGAAAAGGTCAGTTTTCATTCCAGTCCCAATAGAAGTGCAACGTCAGAGAATGTTTAAAATTGCACAGGTGCACTCATCTCACACACTAGCAAAGTAATGCTCAAAATTCTCCTTGCCAGGCATCAACAGTTCATGAACCAAGAACTTCCAGATGTACAAGGTGGATTTAGAAAAGGCAGAGAAACCAGAGGTCAAATTGCGAACATCCTTTGGATCATCGAAAAAGCAAAAGAATTCCAGAAAAAATCTACTTCTGCTTCACTGACTATGCGAAAGTCTTTGACTGTGTTAATCACAACAAACTGTAGAAAATTCTTCAAGAGATGGGAATACCAGAACACCTCACCTGCCTCCTGTGAAACATGTATGCAGATCAAGCAGCAACAGTTAGAACATGGAAAAGTAGACTGGTTCCTAATTGCAAAAGGAGTATATCAAGGCTGAATATTGTCACCCTGCTATTTAACTTATATTCAGAGTACATCACACAAAATGCTGGACTGGATGAAACACAAGCTGGAATCAAGATTGCAGGGAGAAATATCAATAACATCAGATATGCAGATGACACCACCCTTATGGCAGAAAGTGAAGAGGAACTAAAGAGCCTCTTGATGAAAATGAAAGAGGAGAGTGAAAAAGTTGGCTTAAAACTCAACTTTTGAAAAACGAAGATCACGGCATCCAGTCTCATTGCTTCATGGCAAATAGATGGGGAAGCAATGGAAATAGTGACAGGCTTTATTTTCTTGGGCTCCAAAATCACTGCAGATAGTGACTGCAGCCATGAAATTAAGATGCTTTTTCCTTGGAAGAAAAGCTCTGACAAACTTAGACAACATATGAAAAAGCAGAGACATTACTTTGATGACAAATGTCCATCTAGTCAAAGGTATGGTTTTTCCAGTGGTCATGTATGATGTGAGAGTTGAACCATAAAGAAGGCTGAACACCAAAAAATTGATGCTTTTGAACTGTGGTGTTCGAGAAGACTCGAGAGTCCCTTGGACAGCAAGGAGATCAAACCAGTCAATCCTAAAGGAAATCAGTCCTGAATATTCATTGGAAGGACTGCTGCTAAAACTGAAACTCCAATACTTTGGCCACTTGATGCAAAGAGCTGACTCATTAGAAAAGACCCTGATGCTGGGAAAGATTGAAGGCAGGAGAAGGAAGGGATGACAGAGGATGAGATGGTTGGATGGCATCACTGACTCAATGGCTACGAGTTTGAGCAAGCTCCAGGAGATGGTGAAGGACAGCGAAGCATGGCATGCTGCAATTCATGGAGTCACAGAGTTGGATACAACTGTGCAACTGAACAATGACAACATACTGTATAAGTAATTTAAAAATCATGCTGCTATAGCCTCAGTAGTGTTTAGGTTTTTCTGCCCAAGCTGACTCTCATTGATTTATCATTTAGAGTAACTATCATCTCTGAGCAAATCCCAATTGATGGGATGTAGTTTCTTGTCCAAACTCTGTTTTTATAAAGGGACTCCATTGAAAACATTGCTGCCTAATTTCTTGATTCATTAGTTTCAAGCTTGCATTTTTCCAAGTAACAAGTCTAAGACTTCATTATTCCTCTATAGACCATTGTCATACAATATTGTGATTATGTTTCGAGATATATGTGTATTTGTGTATATATATATATAATTTGATAAGTGTCTCCTCAAGGCCTCTGTGTGTAATTTATATTGGAGAAGGAAATGGCAACTCACTCCAGTGTTCTTGCCTGGAGAATCCCAGGGATGGGGGAGCCTGGTGGGCTGCCGTCTATGGGGTCGCACAGAGTTGGACACGACTGAAGTGACGCAGCAGCAGCAGCAGTTCATTTCATTTCAGTTGCTCAGTTGCGTCCGACTCTTTGAGACCCCATGGACTGCAGCACACCAGGCCTCCCTGTCCATCACCAACTCCCAGAGTTTACTCAAATTCATGTCCATTCAGTCGGTGATGCCATCCAATTCACTCATCCTCTCTTGTCCCCTTCTCCTCCCTCCTTCAATCTTTTCCAGCATCAGGGTCTTTTCCAATGAGTCAGCTCTTTGCATCAGGTGGCCAAAGTATTGGAGTTCAGTATCAGTCCTCCCAGTGAATATTCAGAAGTGATTTCATTTAGAATGGACTGGTTGGATCTCCTTGCAGTCCAAGGGACTCTCAAGAGTCTTCACCAACACCACAGTTCAAAAGCATCAATTCTTCATTGCTCAGCTTTCTGTATGTAGAGGGCCAGAATACAGCAAAGCTTTTGTTCCAGATTCCTAGATGGAACTTTGATGACTTAGGCTTGGGCAAACAGATAGCTCCTACTGCAATTTTGTTGACAAGATACTATCTCTTTAAAAAGAGAGAAGAGACAGTGTAACCTGCCTACCCAGGATTTTTATGGAGGCAGCGGTTCTGGCCAGCACTTTCAGAGTATCTTACCTCACGTATGTAGGATAAAGTTACAAGGGAGGAAAGGAGAGGAGAATGGCTGGAATTTCTCCCAAAAGGATAACATCCAAACTTATTTCTATTTTTCAGTATATTACAATCAAGAATGGATAAGAAAAACAGTCTGCCACTTCTGGTCTTTAATTTCCTTATCAGAGTGAATACTCCATCCATTGGCAGAATGGACAAAAATATTCTTGGTTTTGAGTAGTACTCTAAATAGATTGGAATGAAATAGCCTTAGAGTCAGGTAATGGAAGCAGAGTGGAACAAAATTTTGTTCCAACAGTGGACACGATATATTATTAAAAATTTAAAATGAATATAGCCTAAAGTTGTTATGCTCTTATCAGGTGCTACTGATATTTGGTACTTTGATAATCCTTTTATTTCTGAGCAGAAATGTAATTACTCTTCTAAAGGAATCTTGGCCCTATCCAGTAGCTATCCCCTTGTTTATATCCATATGCAGATGGAGTGGCTTTCTCTTCAAGCATATGTTCTTGTCCGACTCGTCAACTTTCACAAGAAAATGTCAATCCAGCCTCTGCGTTGAGGGGCTGTTAAAACATATGGCTTTGCACTTAACCGGAAAAAACAGAATAGCTGCATTCCAGGTACTTGTCAGGGAATATAATCCTCAACTCACCACCATTCAGCACTTATCAGAAGCTCAGCTGGGAGAAACAGTATTTTTTAAAGATTGTCTGAAGGACATGCAGTCTGTCCATTCACTCAGCGACTCTTAAATCTACCCCATCTAAGCCAGACAAGCATAAATTCTGGAAAACTATTCTGGCCCTCATGGGAAGGTTTTTACTAAATTGCAGAGTGGCATATTGCCGTTAACTTAAACTGAGTGAAGAGAGAAGGGACAGACCTTTGAAACCCATGGTCTTACTGTGAAGCCATGTTAATAATTCTTCCCTACCTTACACAATTAGCTTTCTTTTCATGAGAGTCCACAGGAAAATTCTCCCTCATGTCAGTATCAGCCCATAGATATTTTTTCCTTCACAACTTGTTTGTGTATAAGCACTTAAACTCTGAATCATCAGCACTTATCTAAACACACACAATGATTGTGATTCTGCCTTTTGAATTTTTAGCAAGTATAAAGCTAAGGTTGTGACTCTTCTGGAAAGCATACAGGAAATTCCAAACATATATTTTGAGGCCTAATTGCATGTCTGACTTCAACTTATTTGATGTTGTGGAATTTACTCTTCGTTCTTTTTAAGATGGGGAAGGGCAAGGAATCTTTAAAGAACTGATTGGTGGAGAACGGAAGTCAGTAGTTCCCGGATGTAGAAGAGGACTCCACTTGCAGAGAGCAATGCATTGGTCCACAGGTATGTTCATGCATAGATAACACTTCATAGAAACCCAGGTCATATTATTATATCTCACTGATGTGTCACCGACTGTCTGGCGCTCGAACATTCTGCCTCCGATGACCCACGTTTTGTTTCTTCTGGTTCTTCACGAGGACAGAGACCTTCTCGAGGATTGGAAAGTATTTGGCAAAGGGGTAGGTGAGGAGAAGATGATGTCTAGAGATGTTAAGAAGATAAAATCCATAGGAGTTATATTGCTTTCAGAGTTCTATTCAGCAATTGTTTGATAGAAACATACAAACTTACCACCCAGACAAAATATTGGCACTCAGCCACGGAGTGAATGTATGTGCCGGGTCGTTAGTCATACAAAGGCCTCTTTCACAGCTTGTGTCAAGATCCCTCACTGATTTTGGCAACGGCAGGTAGGTCACTCTTTCAGGGACATAACTGCATGCTACAGAAATTATAAACATTAGTTTTCACTAAATGTTAGAGAACCTTTTGCTTTTCTAAAGTAACACTTAAAGCATTCTTTTTCAAACTCAGGTCTGTGGAAGAGGATATTCATTTTCTTTCCTTAGCCTGTGATATAAGGAGAATGTGATGTGAGGAAAATGCAGGGAGCTTTTCATGAAGCTAGAGTTATTTCATTTAACAGTCTGTGTTAAGTTCTGAGATTGTGTACTTCCTATTTTAAGATGCTCACGCATTGTTTCTTTTATGATACTGTGATAATAGATGTTTAAAAGTGCCTCCTATTGTTAAATAATAATAATAATAATGACCTAAATGTGTCTCTAGGGTTGGCAAGTATGGTAGCTCAGGTTGTTTACTGCATAAGGCAGTAAAATTATATGTGAATTATATGTTTGGTGATTATCCAAATTCTGGAAACCAGAAATTATGTACCAGGATATACTTTTTTTCTCATAGTTCAAAAGTTTAGCTATCATTTCCCATTAAACATTGCCACTTCATAAATGATTCTTGTGAAAACATTGTGAAGATGAGAAGGCAATTACCCACAGCTTTGTCAAACAATATGGAACAGAGTAATATGCTTCACTGATGTGAGGAATATGACAGCTGGAACCCTTTAAAAAACAGCTTCTGTAACTCAGGACCTCGAAGCTTCCAGTTGTCAATAGCAACGGAGAAAGAAGCATTGTTGATTGGTACTGAAAGCACTTGCCAGCTCCTCAAATTTATTTGATTCACTGCAACAGAGTGAAAGGCAGAAGGGTTTGTATGCAGTGTCTGCTGCCCTACTGTGTGTACAGGAAACAAGGGATAATTATTTTCTACTAGGTTTCTAGTCATCTTTTTATAAAGGCATGTATTGTATGATGGATGACCTTTGTGCACGTGCCTGCTCTTACACACACAATCTGTGTCAAGTCTGCCTTTTCTGAGCCCTGAGGGCAGACATGTACAACTGAAATGAACGGGATCGACTTACCAAAGGGTGAGGATAAGCTGTTATTCTGCGGTAAGCACACTGGATATAAAACGAGTGCTTCATCAATTTTAGAAATTAGACTCCAGGTCTACAAACAACACCACTGTATGTCATGGCGTGATTACTGACTATTAGAATAAGGAAACATGCTTTTTAGTGTCATTGAAGTTTGTGTAGAACTCCTAATCCTAACTCAATGCACTACACTGAAAAGCTGAATAAACACGTCTCACCCAGAAAAGGGTTTCGTAAGATTGAATGACTACAGGTGATATTTTAAGCAAAACGATCTTTCATCCTCCTTCTATTGGAAAAGTGAAAATTTACCCAGTGTGGGTAAAATATGCTGTAGAATTAGTCATGCTTGTAGAATTCAGTTTCCCTGTCATATTTCTATAGGAGATTATTTTCAGAATATAGTAAAAATTTTCTGTATGATTCCTATATTCCTGGATTTGTGAATAATGTTTAATGTGTGAGAATAAAAAGTTACCTGTAGCAATTAATCTCGCTAAGAAAGTCACTTTAATAAGGTATAAAGGTTTGACTTTCCCTCTGTAAGAACATCGCATGGTAAGCTGCTTCTTTACGGTGTGCAGTTGGGTTTCAAAACAATGTAAATATTTTACAAAGGTGTACCTTAACAATGATTTTGGAAAAAAATTTTTTAGATATGGATGAAATAAAAGTCTTATATTATTTGAAATGTCAGTAATGATTTCAATAGTTTATTTTTTCCTTGAAAATTTAAGCATTTGATGATACAAATATCACTATCCTATTAAAACTTTCAGGAAACAGATATAAAGTAAATATTAAAATTAAATTCTATTAGCTTTTGTAACAATACATGTCTTTTTCCATGTGCCCTTTCTCTTTTCTTCCACTTCCTCACTTTACATCCTTACTACCTATGACCTTTAACTTTTCTCTCCTCTTTGAGTGTTTTTTTCTTCCAGTTGCTCAGATCTCTGATTATAAAGTTTGCCTTCTTCTCCTGTGTAGCAGTACTGATCGTGAGGGAGTGTGTTGCTAAGATGAAATGTCTATATCTGGACTTTTGAAACTGCCTTTTAAGGAAATTTAAAAAATTAATGCTACTTGGAAGCAAAGAGATAGTTGTGATTTCCTCATGGGGACCTTTCTAAAACAATGACATCACTTTCTGTCAAGTAAAATCTTGATAGAAAACCCATCCATGGAATACATATAATTTCCAAACAAATAAGATAATACTGATCTCAAACGAAGTAAAATTAAAATGAATCATAAACCTTTCCTCTTTCCATGAATGGAAACAAGAGATTGTGCTATCATCCTTGGCAATTCTTTTATCAATACTAATGCTTTTTGCTTTGCTTTCTTTTACTTTTGCAATAACATCTGGATTTGATTTCCTCTAGAGTATTTTAGAATCTTATAGACCAGTAAAATAGGCATCATATCAATTTTTTTAGTGGGCTGAGAAATTGAAATTTATAGTTTTATTTCATGAGTGGTATCAGTCTAGCCTCCTGTAGTGTTTATTCCCTCATCTCCATTTAAGCTTATTATTTTATTCTGCTTATTTATTTAATAGGCTCTCAAAAAATAGTGGTCTGTTCTGGAAAGCTTAAACGAGAAGCTTTTAGAACTGACCAGTTCAAAATGAAAAGAAAAAAAGAAATAATATCTCAACATGACAAAATAGAATAACTTTTGAACTAACTACAGTATGTTAAATGTAAACTACAGTGGTAAGCATTACTTTAGATCACAATAACTGAAATGTTTTCCTTTAAATAAGTTGCTAAAAGGCAAAGTTAGCACAGTCTGATCAATAGTGCTTTTTTAAAATAAGAACTTGCAACAGGCTTTATAGATGGGTAGATATGTTTTCTCCTCAGCACTCTTCAATACTAATAATTTTTCCTTCTTTTTTCTGTTGTGGTTGAGTACAATAGCCAATAGCAAAACCATTATTTTTTTTCTTGCCTTAAAACTTGCTTACCTGGGTTAATATACTAACATCAATCATGATGATGCTCAGAAGGAAATAAATAGCTATAAACTCTCCCACGTTTTACTCCTTATTGCCGCATAGAAAATGTGAGCTTTACTCTTTACTGTGTTTTAAAGAGTTATGACCTGGTTTATAAAGGAATCTGTGGGTGAGATTTTAAGATTCATAGCCTTAGATATTCTCTAGTTCTAATGCAGTTAATCACTATTCAGTATTATTCTATCACAGTGTCTTTTGAAGTGGGATCCATGAACAACTAGAACCCTTTAAACCTCCTATGGAATGGTATAAAATGCAGGGGTCAGCCAATATATTTTTAAAGTTTTTTTAAATTTATTTTTTTATTGAGTTACAGTTGATTTTCAATATTGTATGTTTCAGGTGTCAAGTGATTCAGTCATGAATATATGTCTATTTTCTTTTTCAGATTCTTTCTCCTTATAGTTTATTATAATACATTTGATGGCATTTTCCCCTATGCTGTAGTGTAGGTCCTTGTTGATTGTCTATTTTATACATAATAGTGTGTATCTGTTACATCCTGATTTATCCCTGCCCCCCTTTTCCCTTTGGTAACTATAAGTTTGTTTTATATGTCTGGGGTCTTTTTATGTTTTGCATATAAGCTCATTTATATAATTTTTGTTTTAGATTCCACATATAAGCAATATCATATGATATTTGTCTTTGAATGGCTAACTTTATTTAGTATGATAAAGTCCCAAGTCAAGATGGACAGAGGGGTGGGTAGTAATAGATTTCAGTCTCATTGCAGCCAGTTGATTGGTTGCCTTTAATGAAATGTGTGTTCTCCCATAGTTCATTGAAGAGAGTCTACTTATTTTTGAACAGTTTTGTGCAGTCTTTAATATTAATAGTATCATATATATTTCTCATTTAAATGAATCTTGGAACTTTCAGGCAGTCAGTAGGAGAGTGGTTGTCATTAAGTATCTACTGTTGAAATGTACTGTGTATTGCTAATAAATACTACTGAACACAATGCTAATAATATAAACCAAGAAAAAAAAAGTAAAATTAAACTGAAACCAAGCCCTTATTTAAATAACCACTCATTTAAATAACTTTTCTCTTTTTCTGAATTTAAAAGATAATTATTCATATCATGGGCAGTAAAGGTATATGTATGGGAGTGAATTCCAATGTGTTGAAGATGGGAGATAGAGGTCAAAGGGCAGATAGAGCCAGTCAGGGGCAGAGACTGAGTTTCTTTCCAAATCAAGTCTTATGCTATTATTTGAATTAAAAAAGGATTTACATAACAAATTGTAAACACATTAATTACAAACATAGTGACATTTCACTGTATTTTGCAAGCAATTTATGTGACATTTAGCATTGCTGTATAGTTTATATCATTTTATACGTACAGATTATGTTCCTTGAGTATGTAGCTAAAATATTAGATGTAATTTTAACTCAATTCTACATTTAAATAATTTTGTAATATGTTTTGAAGAGTTTTATTTCATTTTTGACTGGTGGTTTTGATTATATCCTGTTTCCCACCTTCTTCTCATAGTACATTGATTGTGAAGTAGTTGCATAGCAATATCACTGTAATGTCTATGCATTTTTTATCCATCATTCAACAAATATTTGTTGAGAACTTGCAATGGGCCATGCACTTTATAAACCTTGGGCATATAGCTGTGAAAACATGAGAGAAATTTCTTGTGTGCTTTATATCCTATCAAAAGAGACAGCAAACATATAAAAAGTAATGCTAAGTGATAAGTGTTATAGAGAAAAAAAAGAAAAAAAATAAAGATTGATAGAGCGTGCTTTTCCTGTTAAGGGGCAGGAGATCTTTAAACAAAATCCTAGATGCTGAGGGACAATCTAAGGTGAAAGTGTGAATGAAGGATTAGAAGCAAGTTCAGGATAAAGTATGCTGGTTTCTATTGGGAAGGCAGCACCAAAGTTCTAAATCATTAATTCAATTCTAAGATAAATCAGCTTTTCAAAAGAATGTTTGGTAGCTTCTTTTTACTTGATTGAAACAACTGCAGTACTGTAAGCTAGAAACATATTTTTCATTGAAAAAATTCTTCATTTATGCTTTAGGCAATTTCAGGTTGGCTTTCTAAAATGAACTAGGATTTAATTTTATCATGACTGTATTAAGTCTGTTAAATTTTGCAACTCATTTAGATTTATGAAGAGAAAGCCATATAATGAATTCTGATATGACTTTAGCTAAATATGGAAGTCAATTTCTTGAGAAATAATGACGTGTTACATTACTTACCTGGGCTCACTAAGAGTCAGCCTCGTTTCTTTAAGAACATGCACGCGTGTGTGGTCAGTTGCTTCGGTCATGTCTGACTATTCGTGACCCTACAGACTGTAGCCTGCCAGGCTCCCCTGTCCATGGGATTCTCCAGGCAGGAATACTAGGGTGGGTTGCCGTTTCTTCTACTCCAGGGTATCTTCCTGACCTAGGGATCAAACCCAAGTCTCCTGTATCTCCTGCACTGGAGGTAGGTTCTTTACCCACTGAGCCACCTGGGAAGCCCATTTCAAGACAAGCAATGCCCTTTATAGGATATCTTCTATAGTAAAATCTCTCATATTCAACTTCCACTTAATCATTGCTAGGACTTCCTGGGTGGCACAGTGGTAAAGAATCTGCCTGCCAATGCAGGAGACATAAGAGATATAGGTTTGATCCTTGGGTTGAGAAGATCCCCTGGAGTAGGAAATGGCAACCCGCTCCAGTATTCTTGCCTGTGAAATCCCATGGACAGAACAGCCTGGTGGGGAAAAAGCAAAGTTGTTGTTTCTATGAAAACAAGTTCAGTCCTTGGGAATATACCATGGATGCAAATTTTATTTTAAAAAATATTGCCAAGTTAGATGAAGGGAAACAATTGTAAAAACATTAAAAATATTGCCAAACTGCTTGAAGATGTACATTCATTGCCTCCTAAATGTCCCTTTTTAATTCTTTAAAGAATCTGAAACTAGAAATTTTAGAAGATAAATTATGAACATGATTTATGTAAGAAAAATAAGATTGCGATCATTGGAGTCTTTCAAAGAAAGGGTTTTGGCATCACATCAAAAGGCAGGAAATGAAGACTACCCTTACACATTTTAAATGAAAATGTTTATAATATATATTTGGAGTTTTAAAAACTTGGATTCAGTTAATTTGACAGGAGGGCAGAATAGATGTTGGGTAAAGAACTGGGAAATCTGTTCTTAATAGTAATGTTTTCTTTTGGTAAATATTGAGCTTCTCAGCTTCAGTAGCTAGCAGCAAGAAGCCCTGGATCAGGAAGCATAAACTACATACACAGCATTCCCATCCTGTTCTCCTAAAATCAAATGGCTGAATTCTAGCACAACTGTCTTTGATGCTTGCTTTTTAGAATGACAGGCATGGGATCTGAGTCTTAATTGCCTTTAGCTTTTATGACTGATTTTTACTGCATCAAATGTTTGACCAGGCAAAGTGCATTTCAGTGGATAGTTTTACTCCCTTTTAAAAGAAACTGAAAAGTCTAGCTGAAACCCCTATCAACTGAGTTGGGATAGTGGTGTTCATTTTGGATGAGGCAGGGTGTGCCTTCATTTGGTCAGCTCCATTTGACATTTCTGGGTTAGGTACCACCCTTAAAAGTTACACAATGAGTTTTAATTAAACAGTCCTGCTTGCCTTTGATAAAAGTGATTAAAGTAGTGATAAAAATGATCACTAGTTAGAATCCTATTTAACAAATACTTCCCGTTTATCTAATCTCTAAGGAGAATTTAGGTTATTTGTCTAGTGAAACCCATTTGATAGCAGGATTTTTTCTGTAATCAATCAGGTACTCCTAATACAATGAATGAGTTGAAAACTAATAATGCTACAACAATGCTAATACCTGTATGGTGCCCATTACTTCCAGCAATGGTGACAGTGTTTTATTTACTCACTCAGTCTTCTTTGCCACTTTAAGAGGTAGATACCACTGTTATCACCATTTTTTTTCAGATGAGAGAATTGAGGCACTAGAGATTAAATAATTTGTCCAAGATGATACACTGGCAAATAGTAGAGCTGGGATTATTAACATCACAGTTTCATAAGTTACATGTAATGATATGTGTAGCTAGAAAAAGTCTCAAAATAGTTTCATTTAAAAATGACTGCCATCTTATGAAGAAATTATATAAATAAACATCACTGATAAGTTCTTTATCAAACTTACTAAATATCATTCACCATAGGTAAAGTCCTTTATCAAACTTACTAAATATCATTCACCATAGGTAAGGAAACATGTGAATAGGCTTTGAAAGTGAAAGTGAAAGTCGCTTAGTAGGGTCCGACTCTTTGCTGCCCCATAAACTATAGAGTCCATGGAATTCTCCAGGCCAGAATACTGGCATGGGTAGCCTTTCCCTTCTCCAGGGGATCTTCCCAATCCAGAGATTGAACCCAGGTCTCCTGCATTGCAGGCAGATTCTTTACCAGCTGAGCCCCAGGGGAAGCCCAAGAACACTGGAGTGGGTAGGCTATCCTTTCTCCAGTGGATCTTCCTGACCCAGGATTTGAACCGGGGTCTCCTGCATTGCCGGTGGATTCTTTACTTCCTGGTGGCTCAGACGGTAAAAGCGTCTGCCTACAATGTGGTAGACCTGGGTTCGATCTCTGAATCGGGAGGATCCTCTGGAGAAGGAGGTGACAACCCACTCTAGTGCTTACCTTGGACGGAGAAGCCTACAGTCCTTGGGATCGCAAATAGTCAGGCACGACTGAGTGACTTCACTTTCGGTTCACTTTCTTTACCAACCGAGCTATAAGGGAAGTGACGTGACGTGAAAGTCGCTCAGTCATGTCCTACTCTTAGACTATACAGTCCATGGAGTTCCCCAGGCCAGAATACTGGAGTGGGTAGCCTTTTCCTTCTCCAGGAGATCTTCCCAACCTAGGGATTAAACCCAGGTCTCCTGCATTGCAGGCAGATTCTTTACCAGCTGAGCCACAAGGGAAGCCCTTAGTTTTTAGAATATGCTTTAGTTTTTATTAATTATTTCAGTGATGATCAACTGATGGGTGGAGTTGGTATCAAATGGTCTGGAGGTCTTTTCAGCTAAAAGTCTTTTTGCTGTTTCCTCATGTCCTTTCATATGCTTTTCCCCTCACAGTAGTGAATGAAATGTCTTGTATCCCTCAGGTGTGTTTTAGCTGAGAAAGGTTGAAAGCTACTGAGATGTATTGTTCTGTTATTTTCCTAAATAATCTTTTGATGACTATTCATTTATATATTGCTTAATGGCATTATATTTAGAGCATTGCTTAGGAAATTGTTATTTTAAATCTTTTAAATTGTATGTATATCATGGAGCCATGTAGATGCTGGCAATGAAGAAGACTTTGTATTGGCTTGGCTAAAGAGTTAGTTTGGGTTTTTCCATAATATGTTAAGGAAAAACCCTAACGAATTTTTTGACCAACCCAATAAAACCTTGAATTCATGAATACCTCAGTTCTGGTTATCTATGTAACATTCACTTTCCCTACCCTCCCCCCTTCCCCCACCAACTCACCCAAATAGTGACTTATTACTTTTTTTTTCCCACTATTTCCCATGATTCTGTGGGTGACTGGGATTGCATTCAGCTAGCAGCTGGGACTCGAGTAATCTGAAAGTTCCACTGGATTGATGGCTCTGTTCTTGCATGTATCTGGTGCATTTGAGCTCCTCAGTACTCTCTTTCCACCCTGTGTTTCATCTTCCAACCTTTCTATATGGCTTAGGTTTCTTGTTGCTTTATGGTGCAAGGTGATCAAATTTCTAATGTGGGGCATGCCTTTCAAGGTGCACAAAGTGAGTTCTTCTAGGCCAATTAAAGGCTATGCTAACACTATCATCTTATTACTTCCACTGTATTCTAGTGGTTAAAATAGTTTAGGGCCTGATCAGATTCAAGGAGGTGGAGAAATAGATTCCACATCATAATGGGTGTATACTAAAGTCATATTTCACAAGTGCAAGTAAAATGAGAGCTATTGTTGTAACCATCATAAGAAATATGATCTGCCACAAGAACTATGGCACCTAATCAGACATGCTTTGCATGTGATGACAGGGAGAGAATAATACAAATATGTTGAAATGTGCTTGAACTTCACTTACCAGCCATGTGACTTGCTTACATTCAAGATCATAAAATTTGAGAAGTCTAAAAAGAATGGTCAGAAATTCCTGATTAGTCATCTTCAATTATCCAATCCTTCCCACTCAAAGAAGATTGGAATGGATATCTTTGGGAGTCAGTCAAGAATGGACCAAAATCTGTAATTGGTCTGTTTCACTTACTGTCTAATCTTCCCATCTTTGGGGAAGCTGGGTACAGGAGCCTAGACTGGATGTATGGTGGAGAATCAGTATCTATGTCTGGAATCCAAAACAAACCTATAGCATCCTAGTAAAAATAAAGGAATAAATGGATAGAAACACAGGAAACTTTGTAGGACAATAAGGACTAAAATACGAGAATATGAAGGAAAGCCTAAAAAATCCTGAATCGAGAGACTAATAATCCAAATACTCTTTTACTAAATTTTAGAATATTAGGACAGAACTTATTCTACTTACAAACATAATTGGTTCAAGATATTGGACTGGGGTCAAGATAGAAGGTGGGGGCTTGCCCCAGCTAGGAGGAGAGGCTAGAGAGAATACCAGGGAGGAATTGACATTTGAAATATTGAGTTTTCTACCTTGGAACTTTTATAGCAATTGATGACTTATTTGTTAAAGGTCAGTGGTTATGTTTTGTGCGAAGTCACTTCAGTTATGTCCTGCTCTTTGCGACCCTATGGACTATAGCCTGCCAGGCTTACAGTCCATGGGATTCTCCAAGCAAGAACACTGGAGTGGGTTTCCATTTCTTTTTTCAAAGGATCTTCCTGACCTAGGGATTGAACCTGTTTCTCCTGCATTGCAGGAGGATTCTTTAAGACTGAGTCACCAGGGAAGCCCCTTAAAGGTCAGAGAAAGATTCAAAGACATTATCAATCATTTTGTCAAGTAAAATATAGTTATTCATAGTACGTTTTTCTAGATGGTGTATATAATTTTGATAGGTTAAACAGTAGGATGTGAAAGTATACTTTATTTATACATTCTTTTCTGAATTTTCTAAGAACTAAGTTTTACATTTGAATATAACGTGAATAATGTACATTCGTGAATGTCCTTGATTACATTATTCTCTACAACTATTGCTTAGAACAGTACCAATCTGCATTATCGGAAAATGTTGATTTAGTTCTGATGATTTTATTATTTTGATAAGTGATGAAATCATATTATTGCATGGTCTGGTTTATTTTTATACAACTTTTGTGAGACTAATCAGAGGAAATATAGGGCAATTTAGTTTTTGAGTTTAAACCCAAGTCAAAGTTTTGAATTCCTACAGAGGAAGTGCTTTCCGAGTTTGCTAGAATTGTTCTAGTGAAAAAGAAGTATTGAATAATGACGCATTTTTCTTAAGCTCAGCTAATCTATTTTTAGGCATAACATAGTGCTGCTGCTGCTGCTAAGTTGCTTCAGTCATGAATGAGAATCAAATCATGTCTTCTGGGAAAAATGGCAATAGTAATATATACATTTATAGAGTAGCAGTTGCATTTGGATGGAACTTTTTCTCCCAATCTTGTGGATCATTAGCTAATATTTCAGTTAATTAATTAGAAAATTGTGAGTTAAAAGCTCTCAAAACCTAAAGACAGAAACCAAAATCCAGCCTTCTCCTTGCTCTGATTTTTATATATGAAACAGCACAAAGTAATTAAAGACAAAATGATTCACAAAATAATTACAGCATATTTCTGATCTTAAGGAAAAATAATAAAATAACTTACTTAGGTTTTGAGGCTATTAAAGGTGTGTATGCCAAAGAAATAAACCCGAAGTTTATTTAACTTGATTATAAAAATATTGTCCTTGAAAATGAGGATACCCATAAAGATATGTTTTATATATATATAATGTATATTATATATAATAGTAGGATGAATAAATCTTAACATAGTTTATATTTTAAGAGTCTATATGTAGACTTCTATGACACTGAAAAAGTATTTGAAAGCATCATATTGCTTTTTATTTAGTTATAATCTTCTATTAATGAGTTTATGATTATATGGGAGCTCTATTAACATTCTTCATTATGTGAGTTCTTTTAATAGGCTTTATTTTTTTACAACAGTTTTACATTTTTTGGTTTTTATATAAAATCTCTTTATTTTACAAAAATTTAGCTAGAAAAGCTACATTTAGGTCACCAGAGGAGTTCTTAAAAGTTTCTCAAGTTTTATAACTTTTTGTTTTACCTTTGCTTAGAATTTATATCCTGCCTATTTCTGAACAGATTTGAAGTGGCTTATGAGATTAGGCATAATGCAAAAAAAGGCAATTAGGGATAGAATGAAAAGATATCATCCAACTATAGCAGAGGGAATGAGGTGAACAGACACCCGAGAGGAGATGATTGTTAAAATTGGGGCACTGATCTTGGCTCTATATTTCCAAGTAACCAAGGCAAAGAGGGAAAACTCATGGGTGTACAGAATTTTAATTTCTGAATAGAGAAAGCATTTAGATATTAGACTTCTTTTTAATTGGGCCTAAACTCAAGTTGCAGTTTTATAACTTATATGATACACTGTATAAAGTTCAGAACAATATTATTGATTCATTTAAAACAAATATACTCATTCTGTTTAAATATAATCATAAAACCCTATGCCTCCAATTAAGGTTTTCTTTAGCTGGTTAATTGGAAAAGTCATAAATGAGTATGGAAGTAAAATTCTAAACTTTCCAAAATGGCATAACTTTAGAAGTTAAGTATCTTTAGTATCTTTACTTTCTTTCACTTCCTTTTCCTACCTCAGAAGTACTAGTTTTTGACATTCTCTTTTAAGTTCTCTCTCTGGTAGTCTAACTGTAAATGCTTTCAGTTCAGTTCAGTTCAGTTGGTCAGTCATGTCCGACTCTTTGCAGCTCCATGGAATGCAGACGCCAGGCCTCCCTGTCCATCACCAACTCCCAGGGTTTGCTCAAACTCATGTCCATTCAGTCGGTGATGCCATCCAACCATCTCATCCTCTGTTGTCCCCTTCTCCTCCCACCTTCAATCTTTCCCAGCATCAAGGTCTTTTCAAATGAGTCAGTTCTTCACATCAGGTGGCCAAAGTATTGGAGTTTCAGCTTCAGCATCAGTCCTTCCAATGAATATTCAGGACTGATTTCCTTTAGGATGACTGGTTAGATATCCTTGCAGTCCAAGGTACTCTCAAGAGTCTTCTCCAACACCACAGTTCAAAAGCATCAGTTCTTCAGCACTCAGCTTTCTTTATAGTCCAACTCTCATGTCCATACATGACTACTGGAAAAACCATAGCTTTGACTAGATGGACCTTTGTTGGCAAAATAATATCTCTGCTTTTTAATATGCTGTCTAGGTTGGTCAAGGTTTCTTCCAAGGAGCAAGTTTCTTAATTTCATGGCTGAAGTCACCATCTGCAGTGATTTTGGAGCCCTCCCCCCCTCTCAAATTAAGTCTGTCACTGTTTCCCCATCTATTTGCCATGAAGTGATGGGACCAGATGCCATGATCTTAGTTTTCTGAATGTTGAGTTTTAAACCAACTTTTTCACTCTCCTCTTTCACTTTCATCAAGAAGCTCTTTAGTTCTTCTTCGCCTTCTGCCATAAGGGTGGTGTCATGCGCATATTTGATGTTATTGATATTTCTCCCAGCAATCTTGATTCCAGCTTGTGCTTCATCCAGCCCGGTGTTTCTCATGATGTACTCTGCATAGAAGTTAAATAAGCAGGGTGACAATATACAGCCTTGACCTACTCCTTTCCTGATTTAGAACCAGTCTGTTGTTCTATCACCAGTTCTAACTGTTGCTTCCTGGCCTGCATACAGATTTCTCAAGAGGCAGGTCAGGTGGTCTGGTAAATGATACAGTCACACTTCATTTCTTGATTATCAAATTAAGAACTATTGATACTTTCTACTGTTGACAAAGTATGGAACTCAGTTACTCTGCCAACATTTTCTCCTCACTTTTTCTTCCATTTTTATTAGTCATGTTGAGAGGGTAACAGGCAGGAAGGCCAGAGGTCCCCAAGCAGCAGGAGGAAATAACTGCAAGTGGCAAATTTTTTTTTTCTTTCTCTATACAAAGCCTCTTTTAATTCTGTGTTGACAACACCAGATTCTGCCTTGAGCTAACCAATGAGGTTTTCTTATGTTAATGAAACTATGTGTTTGCTTTGGAATTTGCCTTTCTTCAAAATGGTTCTGCCTAAGACTAACTTTTCTTCTCTCAAACCTTGGGCTGATAATAGCTCAACAAACCAGTATTCCTGTCTGTTGCTTTATAGCTGGGGGATGACACACCTTGTGCCATCCCATCTCCAAAGTGCATATTGTGGGAAAGGGGTCTTGGTGAAACTCCTTCAACCTTGAGTTGTCTCTCTTATCTGATTAATAGTTTTCTAACAGACATAAAACACCTTGCTATAAATTAGCAAAGGAGCACTCTTTCTATCCCCTTCTGATGTCCATGTCAGAAGCTTTCCCTGTTTCTATTATAGTTTAATATAAACTTTGCCACAGAAAAAGCTCCAAGTAGTCAAGCCTCGTCTCTGATCCTGGATCAAAATCCTCTCCTGTGGAGGTCACGGTTCCCGGTGTAAATCCTGGCATAACACATAGCTCACAGTGGCAACCTTTCAATATTGTTATATTTTAGTTCTTTATTCAGAAAATTAAAATTTGTATTTTTCTCATTTATCCACTTGAAACAGTATCTCTTGACTCCTGCAGAACAAAAAAGTGTTCAGTGTTCTTACAGTTCCTTCCTTCTCTTTTTCCAGTTTTGCCAGCTCTATGCTACTTATCCGTGTATTTAGTTGCTCAGTTATATTCAACTCTTTGTGACCCTTTGGACTGTAGCCCATCGGGCTCCTCTGTCCGTGGGATTTTTCAGGCAAGAATACTGAAGTGGATTGCCATTTTATCCTCCAGGGGATCTTCCTGACCCAGGGATTGAACCTGTATCTTTAGATGGATTCTTTACCCACTGAGCCATCAGGGAAGCCCCGACTTATCTGTAATCAATGTTTAAACTATAGAAGTTAAAAACTGATGGTAGGAGGGCCAGATACAGGTGTTCAGAAGTATTATGTTTGACTCACAAGATGACTATTTTAAAGGAAATTTATTTAATAATAAGTGAGACTACAGAGATTTCATATGAATATGCTTTGTTTTTCTTCTCTAGAAAAATGGAAGAAGAGCTGGTACTATTGAGTCCCTATTTCTGCATGGCAGTAATTGTCTCCTTTTGATGAAGCTTATGTTCATTTCTTCCCAGGTGCTTTGATGCATTTACTTCACCCTTCTGTGCCTGTAAGCATCTGAGTTTGTGTGTGGCCCTTAATTTGCAATATTTTGTTTTATTCTGTAATTATCATTAAATGATCCATGCTTTGTTTATAAAGTGAATCTGCTCCATGTTCTAGGACACTTCCTTGTATATTTCTTTTAGATTTTTATTAGCTTTTTGAGAAGAAAACATTATTTCACTAGTCATTTTATTTAACTATGAACACTTTGTTATTTTCTGACTACAGTTTATCATTGCAGATTATTTTTGTTCACTGGAAATAATGGATATAATCAAAATTCCACTGATTAGAGGTCTCTTCTATCTGTTTTTCAGTTTTCCTCCAGTTCCCTGAATTATCTGTTTCCTCTAAAGTCAGTTGTTCTCATCGTTCATTTCCATCCACTTGTATTAATTTGTTAATTTTGGTTGTTCTTTCATATTTGCGAATGTAAGACTGTGACTAGATTAATATCACTAGTTCACCAGCTCCTTTTCAGCTTCTTTCTTGGCCCTTTTCTTCTCTGTTGCTTCATGATTAACTATTGATACTTGGGGTGCTGCAGGGCTCAATTCTCCCTTGTCATCTACACTCCTGTCTCCCAGGTGATCTCATGTATTTCCATGGCAATAGCAAGTAAACCAAGGTCACTCATAGCTTAAAATCTTCCAGCAGTTTCTTATTATGTTTTAATAAAGTTAACTCTACTCTATCCTAAATAGCCCCACAATATCTGACTCTTACTTCCCCTTTAATCTAACTCCTACCTCTTTCTCCTCATCCAATATATTATAGACACAGTAGCGTCTTTCTGTTACTCAAGCATACTCATCTATCAATAATTCCTACTCTAGGACTTTATAATTACCTGTTGCCTCATTCTAGAATGTACTCCTTTCATTTACCTCTGGTTATATAGGTCTCAGCTTTGGTGCCAGACCTTTTCTTGCCTCTCTTTTTAGACAGGTCATTGTTAAATACCTCATCTAAGGTGGCTTCCAAGTCCCTTACACTCCTATGGTAATTCACTTTATGGCACCTATTGTGATTTTAGTATTTTTCCTGCTCGCTTAAAAATGTACATTCATCCCTCGGTATTGGTTCCAGGCTTTTCATAGATACCCAGATTCTGTCCTCCTTTGTTGAAACTATGTGGGTTTATTTCTTGGCTCTCTATTCTGTTGCATTGATTCATATATATGTCTTCATGTGCCAATCCCATGCTATTTTCATTACTATAGCTTTGTAGTATTATTGGAATTCTGGGAGGGTTATGCTTCCAGCTTTTTTTCCCTTCAGGATTGCTTTTGCAATTCTGGGTCTTCGATGGTTTCATATAAATTTTAAGATTTTATGTTCTAGTTCTGTGAAAAATGTCATGAGTAATTTGATAAGGATCACATAAATTTGTAGATTGCTTTTGGAAGTATGGCCATTTTAGCAATATCAATTATTTCAACCCAAGAGCATGAGATATCTTTCTATTTCTTTATATCATCTTTGGTTTCTTTTATCAATGTTTTCTAGTCCCTTTATCAATATTTTCTAGCACATGAGTCTCTCACTTCCTCATCCTGGTTTATTCCTAAGTATTTTATGTGATTTTAAAATATATTTTTTTAAACTTTCCTTTTCTGGTATTTCATTGTTAGTGTAAAGAAATGCAGCAGATTTCTGTATGTTAATCCTGTATCCTGCTATCTTGCTGATAGGTCTAGTAGCTTTTGTGTGGAGTCTTCAAGGTTTTTTATGTAGAGTATCATGTCATATGCATATAATGACAGTTACCTTTTCCCTTCCAATTTAGATGCCTTTATTTCTTTTTCTTGTCTGATTACTGTGGCTAGAACTTTAAGTACTGTGTTAAATAGAAGTGTGAGACCAGGCATCCTTGTCTTGTTTCAGATTTTAGAGGGACGACTTTCAGCTTTTCACTATTGAGTGTTATATTGGCTGTGAGTTAGTTATAAATAGCTTTTATTATGTTGAGATGTTTCTTCTATACCCACTTTGGTAAGAGTTTTTATTATGAATGGGTGTTGAATTTTATCAAATGCTTTTTCTACACCTATTGAGATAATCATGGGGTTTTTTTTGTCTTTCTTTTGTTGATGTGGTGTATCACATTGACTTGCATATGATGAATCATCCTTGGAACTCTGTGATGAATCCAATTTTTTTGTAATGTATTTTTTTAATCAATATATGTTGTTGGATTTAGTTTGCTTATATTTTGTTTAGAGTTTTTGCATTCATATTCATCAAATATATTGGTCTATAATTTTCTTTTTTGGTAGTGTCTTTGTTTTGGTAGCAGGGTGATGGTAGCATCAAAGTATGATGTTGGGAGTGTTCCATACTTTTCAGTCTTTTGGAAGAGTTTGAGATGGAATAATGTAAGTTCTTTTTTGTATGTTTTGTAGAATTCCCTAGTGAAGCCATCTGGTCCTGGACTTTGGTTTTCAGGACATTTTTTTTCTTTTTTTGTTATAAATTCTGTTTCACTTCTTGTGATCTGTCTGTTCACATTGACTGTTATTTCTTCTTGATTCAGTCTATTCTTTAAAAGAACTGTTTATCCTACTTCAAAATATAACATGGGCATTTTTTTCCTCCTCCTCCTTCTTTTTGTTTCTTTTCTAATAGTCAAAATAATAATAATTATCATTATAATTGAAAATATAAATAGTTATCAACTCCTCACTGACAGATAATGTGCTATATTATTAAAAACAGTTTTATTGTGTTATATGAGATAAACATTCATTAACCACGATTTTATAAATGAGAAATCTGAAGCAAGAACAAGTTGTTATTTGTCTGAAATCATAGAGCTGCCATGTAATGAAATTGGAACCTGAATCTCGCTTTTTTTTTTTTTTTACCTGTTATCACCTGTGATATAGTCCTTTGGACATCACAGACTCATGTACATTGGAATATAAAACATAATTAGTTGTGCTATTAAGTTGTGTGTTTAAGTTACTATGATGGGTATCAGGAGTCTTCCATAGGACATTCTGCAGAGTGTTCTTGTCTTTTAGGAGTACCAGAATCTTAACTCAGTTAACAGTCACAGTCAATATGGTCTAAGCATGTAGTTATAATGATATCAGAAAGAGCTTTTTAATTCAAAGACATAGGAAATAGATTACCTACGAGTGAGAGCACTGTACAGCATATGGAATATATGTGATTAGTGTCATGTCAAGCAAAGCTGAATTATGAATCTTTGCCCAATGAGCTTATAATATAATGAATGTTACTAAGTTGTGTACAGATAATTTATAAATAGTTAAGTGCCACTCCAGTACTCTTGCCTGGAAAATCCCAAGGACGGAGGAGCATGGTAGGCTACAGTCCATGGGGTCGTGAAGAGTCGGACGTGACTGAGCGACTTCACTTTCACTTTTCACTTTCATGCATTGGAGAAGGAAATGGCAACCCACTCCAGTGTTCTTGCCTGGAGAATCCCAGGGATGGCAGAGCCTGGTGGGCTGCCGTCTATGGGGTTGCACAGAGTCGGACATGACTGAAGTGACTTAGCAGCAGGTGCTATGATATTGACATGCAATAGACTACACATCCTACATCCTTGGTATTTTAGAAAATATCTTTTAGTCCCTGCTTGCTAAGACATGGGTGAAATTTGTGGTTAGGATTTCCTGAGGGAAAACTTGACTGACTTTGATTTTGCATTTTATGATCTTCATGCCTAACCTTATTTGGCACTGAAGTGCAGCTAATACTAATATCAGAGATTTCTTTTTTCTTACTACTATGCAAAATTCAGAATTTTAAAAATACTGTGTTTTAAGTATTAAATCTGTTTTTTAAGGGGGGGGGGAACAAAACCGAAATCCTGATTGTCTTTCTCCATAGCCTTTCAAACCCTATCCTTATTGAGGGTTGGTGGTTCTGTTTGCTCTAAACTAGTAAGAAATATGTATCTTTACTTGAGCAGAGACTAATGCAGAGAATGATCCTGGGGAGTAAGTGGGCAAAGAGGATATGAAATATTTAGATTTGTTACTGAATTGCATTAGAATAAAGGGTACGGAAACATCCCTTTATATCTGAAAATGGGAAGCTAACAATTTTTGTGTTGCCTATGGTTTATTTTTGGTGCTTGGGAATTTGCTATCATTAATTTAAAGGGATGGAAAATGCAATAGTGGTGAAGTTGAATGGTCATTTTTGGAGCATTGGATAACTTATAGCATGAAGAGGAAAAGCCCAATTTCCAAAATATCTGGCTCAGGAAACAAAAGAAAGACATTATGTAACCATGGAATTTATTTCTGTCTGCAGTTTGTACACTGGGACTGCTGAAAAGAAATTGCAGAAATCGATGTTTAAGAAGTATACTTTACAATATACTTTGGTGCATACACATGTGTGTGGGGCATATATAAAAAGAAACAAAAATTTCCAGAAACAATACCACCCTTACAATGTTCCAGTCACTGATAGTTTTCATTCTATTCTATTCTATTGAAAGAAGAATGTCGTTACAGATGACTTTATGAATGTAGTCATTAGACCCTTTAGGGGAAGGAATAATGGAAAATTTGGAAGAGATTATATTTGAAAGTCAATCATGGGGGTTTAAGCAGATCATATTTCTCTTTCATTTCCTTTCTAATTAATTCACTATTCACTTCCAACTCATTTTATTCCTGTCTTTATACTCCTATTGATATCTTGTAACCCTCCCTGTCAGGGACTGCAGCTGATTGGACTATGGGTGGATACCTAAAGAAATCAATCCATAGGATAAGTTGTGCCAATCAGATGCTTAGATTGTTCAGATTTTTCTAGGATTCTGATAGATTTGTATCTCTTTACAAATTCATTTTTGGAGTCAGTTTGAGATTTCTTTTCCTTGTATCCAAACATGGATTTCCCTGGTGGCTCAGACAGTAAAATGGCTGCCTACAATGCTGGAGACCCTGGTTCAATCCCTGGGTTAGGAAGATCTCCTGGAGAAGGAAATGGTAACCCACTCCAGTATTCTTGCCTGGAAAATCCCATAGAAGGAGAAGCCTGGTGGGCTGCAGTCCATGGGGTTGCAAAGAGTTGGACACGGTTGAGTGACTTCACTTTCACTTTCAAACATGACTTGAAAACTGTACAGATATTTCCATTGCTGTCATTTAGAACTCATTTCATCCACAGATGAAACATGCTGTCTTCTAGTTTATATTATAATTGTCAACTAATCAATGAACTATGACTATGGCAATACTCTGTAGAACACTGGCCAACAAGTTTTAATCCCAATTAAATTCAGTAAATTTTTATTCTTCTATGTGCTTCATCACCTTTTCACACAGTCAAGCTAATTTTCTGAGTCTGATTCTGTTTTTGCTGGCTAAGTAGTCAATAGTTTCTGTTGAGTGACTGGCAGGTCATAGCCTCTCTTTCTTCAGGTTGTCTTGTCTTTTCTTCTTCTTAAGCACTTTCCCCTTAAGGTTTGAAATGGGATCTTTGATGTCCTGACATGTCGGGAGGTTTAACCATGGAAACCATAGCTTGTTCTTTTTCTCTTCTTGAGGCATGAATTTAGGGCTATTCTATAATACTAAAGTTTGTTTAATATTTGGAAAAGTGACTTATTTTGAGAATAGAATAATACTAAGCACCTCAAGAAACTTTGAAAAAGGTTACTTGAGGTGTTTAATATTTCAAAAGTCATCTATTTTCAACTTGTTTAATTTTTCAGTTTCTAAAGCCCTAAAACTGCTCCATTTTGGTCTGTTGCCAAATATGTAGACACTCTGCAAAGGAATCCTGTTATAAATCTGTCATTCAATTACCTATTTTCAAAGGGCAGAGGAGAGCAGAAATGTAGTCTCCTCTTTGAGAGAGAAGATAAGAGTTTTATTTGCTAAATGGTTTTTGAAAGAAAATTTTGAGTAATTTTTGTCAATGGTTAGTTTTATAGTGAATATATTTTTATATTAAAATTCCTGAGATTTGGATACATTTCCCTTCTTATTTAAAAATAAGCAAGAGTTGAGTAAGTATACTGATTAGAAGACATTTTTGTGTTTATGTTTCTATAGAAGTGTTAGAGCTAGTGGTTTTCTTCCAGGGAAAGTTATAATTTTGTTGAACATTTTATTTGAGGAATTACGTTAATGTGTAGTTTTTGATATATTTTATATTCAAATATTTTTCTCTTCTCCTTACCTTCCCCATTTCATCAGACTAAAAATGAAATAGATTTCCAAATGAATCTCAGTTATATTTTCATTCTCCTGGTGACAGAGAATTATATATGCACTCATACTTCAAGATATTTTAAAGTCAAGAGGAGAATTTTGTTTCCAGGTGATCTAGAACTAATATTTCAAATTTTCTGATAAAATTTTTTCTAACTCATAAGACAGTGAATTTGTAGCTGGGAGAATTTGGGCTATGCATTCTGTGTAATGAGATTTTAGATACTTTTCATTTTTTCCTTTTTAAACTTTCTGAATCATCTTATTTTTAATAATAAATATATATTAGTTTTTAAGATAAAATATCAAAACCATTTTCAGCCTAGCTTTTTTCCTTAGAAGATTATTAATAGCTGTTAGAGGCAGTTATAGGAACATCACTTGTTCAATTTCACTCTGTTCACTTTGATTTTTAATGTATATTTTCTTTTCCCCATGCTTTAATACAAAATTTTATGAATATGAATTAAATCAGTTGATAGAGGAAGTTTGGTTTTGCCTATGTGTGCATTAAAAAATCTAAGAATACAAAAAATAAGAAAATAAACCACTTCTGCCTGCAAATCTTCAAGTTCTCCTTGAAGCATATGTATCTACTGTATTTTTCCCTAAATAGACTGCAGGAGTTTGAGGATTAGCTGTTTCTTGGGTTAAATGTAAGAGGCTAGATGATAAGGGTAAAAATTTTCTTGCAAATTCTAATAGCCCTCAGTAATTATTAATATGGCACATGGAATTTTTATATCAACTGATTTTTAAATCCTAGCTTACAAATGCCTGTAGGATTGGTAATATATTTTTACTTGTATTTCACTTCTGCAATTTATTCTATAAGATTCTTTGGATTTCCACTTTTATTTTCTCTTATTCTGGAAAGAGCACTTTGGTTTCTACAAGGATTTACCCATTCCTCCCTTTGTGTAATCTTAGTGATATTGCCAGTGTCCTCTACTCTCTTGGTAAAAGAACGGTCACTCTACCTAATCAGCCAATCAGAATCTCTCTTCTAGAATTTGAATCTTGAGTCATAAGGCCTTATGACAGAAAATAGTTGGAATATTAATCATGGGCTGCATGGTGAAGAAAGTCTCATTAGTTTTTCTACCATGATTCCCAGCATTGCTATGGTTCTTATACTGTTTGAAACCTGATCTTTTGAATTTTCATCTGATTATGTTAGCAGTTTTTTCCTTATTCCAAATTCATTCCTTTTTAAAAAATTGTCTTTTTAAAATAAAACACAGATACAGAAAGCTACAACAAACAAAAGCTAAATAAACTATTATAAATTAGACACCCTTACAACCATCACCTAAGGGAAGAAACAAAACTTTAGTAGAAGAAAGGAATAGAACCACCACCCAAGAATTCCCCTTTGCCACCATCTGTTGCATTTGAGTCATAGCTGCTTCCTTCATAATGTAATTGACCACTATATTGACATTGAAAATAATCACTCCTTGAATTTATCACCCAAGGATAGATCCCTAGTTTAGTGTTTGCTTTTAAAATTTTTCATAATTTTTTTGATTGGTATAGTTTTTCTACTTTTATGATATTCTTTGAAATGAATTTCTTATACTCAAGACATCATTGGGTTTTTTAAAAGTCCACTCTGTGAAGCTCTGTCTTTTAAGTGGTATATTCACAAAGTTTTTATCTAATTACTGATATGTTAGGGCTTAAGTTTGCCATTTTATTTTACTTTATTTTTTTCTATTTGTCCTCTTTGTTTTGGTTCTCTGTTATCTTTTTTCCTATATCCCTATAGATTAAAAAAATTTTTTAATTCTATTTTGACTTATCTATAATCTTTCTTTTTTCTACTCTATCTTTTTGTTTAGGTCTTTCAGTGTTTGCATTAGGTATTACATTACACATACATAACATCATAATCTGCTGATTTCATGCTGTTTTCTCAGAATGTGAATGTAAGATTAAATATATGACTTTAAGATGTCTGGTCTAATGCTAACTCAAGCAAAACAAGAGCCTTTATTTGATGCTGTAGTGAAAAAACATAGTAATTCTAATCAAAGTTTATGATTAATTGTGGTTTGTACAATAGATTTCAATCTCATGCAAACTTTTATATTGTAAAAGTGATTATGAGTCTACTTTTCTGATATGAAAATGCAAAATTAAATCCTGAAATGTGAAAAATATTGGAATTATAAAATAGCACAAGGTATACTTAATGTTAAATGAAACTGGTTATTTTGAAATAATTTTTTAAAAAGGAAAAATAATGATGTTATAAAAACAAGATAAATTTATACTCTTTCTTGAAGTTAATACAGTTGGACACTGAATGTTGAAATCATCACTTGTTTGGCATTCAGAAAATTCATATTTATTTGAAGGCCTTGGCTAATATGTGTAATTTTTTGAATTATACAAAACCAAGTTGAACAGAATTTCTGGAACAGAACCATTATATAATATAACACTATATATATATAATGTGTTATATAACATATTCTATAACACTATATATATAATATATATATATATATACACATACATGTGTGTGTACTGATGTTTTCATATCAGTACTGATATGAAATACTGATATTTTCATATACATTTGGCTTTAAAGTTGATGTAATCATTAGTGCCGGGAGAAATATCAATAACCTCAGATATGCAGATGACACCACCCTTATGGCAGAAAGTGAAGAGGAACTAAAGAGCCTCTTGATGAAAGTGAAAGAGGAGAGTGAAAAAGTTGGCTTAAAGCTCAACATTCAGAAAACTAAGATCATGGCATCCAGTCCCATCACTTCCTGGGAAATAGATGGGGAAACAGTGGAAACTGTCAGACTTTATTTTTGGGGGGGCTCCAAAATCACTGCAGATGGTGATTGCAGCCATGACATTAAAAGACACTTACTCCTTAGAAGAAAAGTTATGACCAACCTAGATAGCATATTCAAAAGCAGAGACATTACTTTGCCAACAAAGGTCTGTCTAGTCAAGGCTGTGGTTTTTCCTGTGGTCATGTATGGATGTGAGAGTTGAGTGCTGTGAAGAAGGCTGAGTGCTGAAGAATTGATGCTTTTGAACTGGGGTGTTGGGGAAGACTCTTGAGAGTCCGTTGGACTGCAAGGAGATCCAACCAGTCCATTCTAAAGGAGATCAGCCCTGGGATTTCTTTGGAAGGAATGATGCTAAAGCTGAAACTCGAGTACTTTGACCACCTCATGCAAAGAGTTGACTTATTGGAAAAGACTCAGATGCTGGGAGGGATTGGGGGCAGGAGGAGAAGGGGACGACCGAGGATGAAATGGATGGATGGCATGACCGACTTGATGGATGTGCTGCTGCTACTGCTGCTGCTAAGTCGCTTCAGTCGTGTCCGACTCTGTGCGACCCCATAGACGGCAGCCCACCAGGCTCCCCCGTCCCTGGGATTCTCCAGGCAAGAACACTGGAGTGGGTTGCCATTTCCTTCTCCAATGCATGAAAGTAAAAAGTGAAAGTGAAGTCACTCAGTCGTGTCCGACTCTTTGCAACCGCATGGACTGCAGTTTGACTGAACTCTGGGAGTTGGTGATGGACAGGGAGGCCTGGCGTGCTGCGATTCATGGGGTTGCAAAGAGTCAGACATGACTGAGTGACTCAACTGAACCGAATCATTAGCTATTGACTTTATAGGAGTATTTCCAAATCTTGTAAATCCAAGTTTAAACTATATATATCTTACATATTCTTTTAAAATTAATTTATGATTTATGTATTAAATTTTGAGTATTTGGACTCAAATTATACTGAAACAAAAAATGGTTTAAATAAATGAAATCAAATGAGTCAGAGAGACTATTTGGTATCTAACAAATTGGACAGGATTTCAGATGCTTCTTAGAATTGAGGAAAATAGAAAATGGACATTTGATTTCCCTGGACATGGAATAGTGCGTTAAGTCTGTTTCCTCATCCTGCAGACCAGAATAGCTCTTGGCTCTTTTCCTGAGCCTTCAGACTTATGACTGTCTTTCTGCCTGAGGACACTCTGATTTGGAAATGCAGCATATTTAAAGTTGACTCGTTCTGCCAAGTGTCCATTAAGGGTGCTCCTGTTGAGTCCTAAACCCTTTGTCATCAGTGTGGTCTTCTGGGTTACTATTTCTTGATACCCTTTCCTCTACAGTTTGCCTTATTGCACACAGTATTGATTGACAGGTCCCTGGTGCATTGCCAGTTTTCCTCTGAAGGCCAGAAAATAGAGATTATGACATATTTTCTTACTGAGAGTCCTCCTGCTGTTTGACGTCTATTTTGAGTTTAAATTGAGAATATAATTATTTATGTCCATGGTTCTTGGCTTGAGGTGTCTTATTGCTTATGACCATTGCACTTAGGTCATGAGGCAAAAGAAGTAACAAGTCCCTGATTCTTGGAGGCCCTGGAGGTGTACTCAGCTGGAAAAGCTATGATCATGAGTCCAGTTCTCCCCTTTGGTTTCACTATGATTCATTCTGCTTCACTCTCAGCAATATATTGTTGAGTTTTAAGAAAGCTCAATTTTTATATCGTTTAATTGCTTATTTCCAAAGTTAAGTTCATTTTTTTTTTTTTTACTTTAAGACCTTCAAGTAGATTTTCCTTTCTTACTTGAAACATCTTTCAGCTAAGATAAATGAGCCAAAAGAATGCCACTCACTGATACGCCTTCTCTTCTTGCTGGCTTGATGAAAGCTCTCTCTTTTTGGAATAGACTGTTCAACATCTAGTCTGGCAGGAAGTCAGTCTCTGCAATGTTTTCTCTGCTGGAAGCATTGATCTTCATTCTTGATATTGGTCTAGGGACCATAATCCCTGATTGTGGTTGACAAACCTCCCGATGTAAAATATTCCTTTTCTCTACCTGAGTTCTGCATCATCAGAGATCTGCAGCTGAGAGGCTATCTCTGGAAAATATCTTTGTAGTTCTCCTGCACTTATTTACAGCTCATATTGTTTGACTCTAACCTGTCCGTATGGCTGGGGAAGATTTTAAACTTAGAAACGAGAAGCACCGGGAACAAAATTGGTATAACGTTGCCTAGTCCATACTTTTTATTGTTTCAAGTCATCATATCAGCTGATTGTAGAAACACCCATTGCTGAATGCTGAAATGAAGTTTCAAAATAAAGTAATTAATGTCATTTTGGTAAACATGTTTTAAAGTTTGACTACACTCCTAATTTCGAGTTGGCAACCAACTACATTGTGAATTTGGATTGGCTTAATGACACAGCAAATATCATTACTCTGCTGGGGTACTTTAATGATTATAAACAACGTTCAGTTAAGCAGGGGGGTTATGAGTTGATAACTTAAAATGTTATCAAAGGAGAACATATCATTCACCACTTTCACAGATTAAATTGTCTGTAAATAAGATTTTCCCTATAGTGAAAAAGATCAAGATGTCAAAATAACTTGAATATGTGTATCTGTACAAACTTCTAACCAATGCTAAATGCTTCTCCATCACAGTAAGTACTTAAGCAAAAGTCAATTTCTTTGTATTATTTGCATATAATGTTAGTTTTATATTTGCTCTATAAAAGTCAGTGCTCTGTTAAAAAATATATTTTTAGTGTTTGTAGAGGAAACACTGTTTTTTGATTTATAACCCAAGTCCCTTAAATTCATAGTTAAATATTCTTTATCAGTCTATAAGCCTTGACAGAAATGTAGAGAGGCAATTTATTTCTCATTAATTAAGACATTTGACAACTTAAAAAGCTATTATATATCTTTAATTCCTCCCTGTCCTCAGAGAAAAATGAGATGGGCATATTTGTTGCAAAGATAATTCTATGGTATTGTTCATGTTACAGTGTTAGATGTTCTTCATTTGCTCCTCCAATCCTACTCTTCTCTCTTCCCCATCCTGCTCTGTGAACTTCCCATCTTGCTTCCCTTGATTTGACCAACAAGAGGTATTGGCAGGTATTGGAAGGTGGAAGAGAGTGAAGCCAGGCTTATTTTTCCCTTCTCTCCTATCAGGGTCATCAACTGTTAGAGGCTGCTTCTCTTTGGATTGTCTTTCTTTCGACTTTTAAAACCTAGGAGTGGCAATGGTCTCCTATTCCTCTTTCAGTAAACAAGGCACATCTTCTTGTTTTGATTAACTCTTGAGAAATCTTTGTCAGTAGTCTCTGTTCTAAATTCCTAGGGCTGCCGTAACAAATTAATACAAACTTGGTAACTTAAGAAGGCCAAGGGTCTGAAGTGAGCCAGCAGCATCCTTTTCCTCTGGAGGAGAGTGGGCGGAATCTGTCCCATACCCCTCTCTCAGCTTCTGGTGGCTGTCAGAAATCCTTGGTATTCCTTTCTTGTGGTCGCATCACTCCAGCCTCTGTCTTGGTCTCCACATGGCCTTCTCTGTGTCTCTCAGTATCTTTTCCTCTTCTGTGTCTTATAGGACATCTATCATCCAATTTAGAACCAGCTGTGACCTAGGATGAGCTCACCTTGAGATTTTCACCTTAATTTCATCAGTAAAGCCCTTTATTCCAAATAATATCACATTCCAAGGTTCCAGGTAGAAATGTTTTGGGGGCTCACTATTCAACCCAGTATAGTTTCTTCATTAAACTCTCCTCACTTAAGCCTGTTGTGTGCATGTGTGCTCAGCCATGAAGTCATGTTTGACTCTCTGCGACCCCATGGGCTGTAGCCCACCAGACTCTGCTATCCATGGGATTTTCTGGGCAAGGATATGGGAGTGGGTTGCCATTTCCTTCTTCAGGGGATCTGCCCAACCCAGGGATCAAAGTCAAGTTTCCTGCATTGGCAGGCAGGTTCTTTACCACTGAGCCACCAGGGAAGCCGTAAGCCTGCTGGGCCCCTGACTAATACAGGTAATGATTTTAATATATCAAAATTTGTTTAAAAAATTGGAAGATTAAAATAAGATATGTGAGGAAAGAAGATATTCAAAACAACATAGTGGCATGGCGAGACTCATGCTACAATAAAAACTAGAAATACATTGTCTGTAAAGAACTAGCAAAACTGTATATCTACTGTCTTAAAGGAACAGTTTTCTTTAGCGTCCCTTTAAGATAATATACTTCTAGTTGTCTTTGGAAAATCTATTTTAGAAAAATAAGATTATTCGATTTATTTGAAGTCAATCCCCCTGCTAGAGAGAGTTTTAATAATAATAATAAACCCCCTCAAAACTAGTATAGATTCTTCCATCTAACATATACGAACTGTTGGGGTTCATATATAGGCCTTACATTCCTAAGTCTAAGATGAATAACAGTATACACTCCCCACGCTATGATCTTAGGGGCTTGAAATGTGTGGTTGAATTGTACAGTATTCAACATAACTCTCTAATAGAAGAACTCAAGGAAGTGCAAGGTGCCAATTAGGATGATATTTTTTCCTGATAGTGACAGAAAACACTCACAGAATCAAAAGAGCCAGTCTGAATAGAGGGTAAGACTGTGGCTCTGAACAACGTGGGCCTTGGGTAAGTGAGGCCAAAAACTTTCCGTAGAAACAGAGATGTAGGAAACCTATAAAGGATATGTAGAAAAGGAAGTATGAGAGGACCACACAATCTGGACCCAACCAGAGTCAAGACTGCTCTTTCAGTCATAATGGGTGAAGTATTTTCATCAGCTTATGTTAAATCTTTCTCTCCTCCCACTGTGTTATATTTCAAAAATTTGTGCTTATTAGCTTTAGAGAAAAATGTTCAAGTTCTTACTCCAGAGTGTTCAGCCCTTGTCAATGACTCCTTTATAATTCTTTTAGCCTTGTCAACTAAAGAACCCCTCCAGGTGTTGTTAAAAATAGATATTGAATGCATTCTTCTCATCTCTTTAAGTTGAATGTGGTGAGCTAAATAAAACTAAAAGTCCATGAGACCCCTCTCTTTTAGAATGTGGCTTTAATAAACTATTTTATACAAAATCCTGAGGTGCTGCATGGTGTGTACAGACAAGGTCCTATTCTTGTCATTCAGTTGAATACACTAGGATGTTTAAATGAGGGAAAGTAATCTCTTTGCTTCTTCATTGTTCTTTGAATAGTCTATTTAAAGTGACACTTTCCTTATTGTAAAAAATGCAAATCTTTTCATGTTTCAAAATATTTTATTTACATTGAACAGTTTAGGCAAAAGTCTCTCATAGTAGAAATGAAAAATTTTGAAACTGTGAATCTGTATAGATTTTCATTCAAATAAAGGAAAATGAATTACCATTTCATGGGGCAAAAATATTTTGATGACTAACCGAGATAAACATGGCATAAAATAAATTACTTAATAAACAGCTCACAAATGTGACTTGCTTAATACATTATAGTTGACTCATCCTGCCTATTCACATTAATGGATGAGCATAAACCATTTTTGTCAGTGAAATTTTATTCAGATTTAAAAAGAATAATGTAGTTTATGACAGATTTAACTACCGTCATCAACTATATACTATCCTGTTGCTTTCAGATTGTAGACTGAACATATGTTTTTAAAATCTTAATATGTCATATAATCAGAAGTGTTTTATGTTAATATATGGCTTTGTTCATTTGATTACAGCACTGGAAGAACATTAAAGTTTTATGAGAGTCCTATAAAATTCAACAGTTTGATGGAATACTACACAGAGTAATCACCACATTTTATGGAACTTTATTCTGAGATGAGTTCGATTTTCTCTAATGATTTTTAGGTAGAGTGACCCAGATCATTAGCATACCATATTCTATACATGAAAAGGAATGGTACCTGGGTCTGGGTCTAGAGTCCTGAAAAATAAAGAGCATCTCTCAAACTATCTATCATAATTCCAAAAAATAACTCAAACATGGAACAAACAAACAAACAAGCATTGCCTTATGTATGAGACAATAGGATTTTTTTTAATGAGCACTTCATAATAATCCCCTGTCCTCTTTCTCTCCAGGAGGTGAGAAAACCTTTTCTATAAAAGCCCAGGTAGTACATATTTTTAGTTTTATGGGCCATATTATGCTCTCTACCTCAACGACTTAATTCTGCCCTTGTCAAAACTGCATAGATAAGATGTAAACAAATGGAGTACCGGTGTTCCAATAACATTTTATTTATAGAAACAAGAGGACAGGCCTGATTTGGGCAACAGGTGATAGTCTGCCAAAGTGAAAGTTAAGTCGCTCAGTCATGTCCAACTCTTTGTGACCCCATGGACTGTAGCCTACCAGGTTCCTCCATCCATTGGATTTCCAGGCAAGAGTACTGGAGTGGGGTGCCATTTCCTTCTCGTTTGTAAACCTTTTGGCTAGCTGTGCTTTTCTTGATGATAGCATTTTGAGAGAGGATCAAGGCATCAGGCTGTTCCCAGTTTTCTTCAAATTTTTTAAGCCAGTAACCAAAGCCACACAATAGGAGAATAAGACTTATCAGTCTCAGGATTTTCAACTATGTGGTCCTGACCATTAATACATTTAGTTTATTTATTTTAACTGGTAAGTCAGTGAGTGAAAGAACAGGGTTGAATCTGCATCATTTGAGAATTCCCTCCATATTGGCTCATTAAATTATATACTATCCCTCTGTCTCTTAAATACTTCCAAGCTTCTTTCTAGACATTTCCTGAAGGATGATCTGGCTAAAACTCATGTAGTTGTATCCCTGTCTACCATTTATTTCATTCACATGAAGATTTTCTGACAATAATAACATGGGTGAGAGGGCTCTGTAACCTGACTTGTAACCTGCAAATTTTACGTGCATTTTAATCTTTGTGGTGAAATTCAGCCCACTGAATTCAACTATTACCTTATTATTGGCAAATGAATGTACCTAGGTCTGCTTCCTTATCTCAGTTATGCTAACAGCCATTCAGACTTTCTCTCCTTATTTTACTGAACAGTGCTTTTCAAAATTCTCTCTCCTCTTTGCCTGTGATCCTAGATGAGTAACACCCTTTGTTGTGTATTTTTCTTATTTAATAACTTGCTTTTGTCATTTCATGAGATCCTAGCAACTACAGCTGATCTAGTAACTACAGCTGATCTAGTAGTATTTGGCAGTCACACTTCTGTACCTCTGAGTTCTGTACCTCATCTCTGATGAGATAGATATTGACTTCCAGGGAATAGACATTCTTCAGGCAGCATCAAAGGACTCCATCAAGGATGCGGAGAGGGCAGAGCTTGTAGGCTTGCTCTTTGTGAACTCTCTACCTACTGCGTTGGAGTTGTGACAGGGTGCTGCTTTTCTGGACACCTTCTTTTGTAGGCACCAATTTCTGTTTATATAAATTCTGTTTGGAACTGATGGTATCTGGGGAGACGGTACAAACCATGTACATATAAGAAAATTGAAAATGCCAAGGATTATTTTTTCAGATATTTTATTCATTCAAGAAATATTTATAAATAGATTGACCATATCATTTACTGCGTATATCATAACTGTGACCTTTTTTTTTTTCCTGGAAAGATATAAGATGGTAAATATAGACTAAAGGATGGTACTTGCATTTAAGGAATGCTCCCTGTCTGTTTCAGACTAGCGGTAGCCAAAGCCTGCCCACAAAGAGCTTTCAATGAAGTAAGGAGAGACAGTAAACAAGCAATAAAAAAGTTAACCTTTAAAAATAAAATTTCCTACTTATATAAATATATTTATTACAGAAAAAATGAAATTCAGAGACTTCCTGTTGTTACCCATTGCTTTCTTATTTTTTATATATTAGCATAATGGTGGTTAAGAAATTAACTACTGGTGATTAAGGAAGCCTAAAAGCAGACTTCCTGGGTTTGAGTCCTGCTTCTCCCAGCTGAGATATTAAGAAAGACTGAATGAGTTAACAGGAGGAAAACTTAACTGTGTGCTCAGCACATAGTAAGGGCTCAATAAGTACTATGTTACTTTTACTATTACTTGACAAGGACACTACATTGATGAATCTTCTGAGAACCTGGAAATAAGATGGTTGTCACTGCTCAACTGCAAAACCAAGGGATCAGAGCAGATATAACAAATTGTCTCAGAAACAAAGGGTAGATTTCCAGGACAAAAGGACTATATTGTAACTTTCTGCATGGATTGATACAGCTAAAACATTACTGTGTCAGATGTGGGCTTTGTTAGCAATGGATGTATAAAGACAAGAGAGAGGAGATGTTGGCACTCTGTCTGTGCATGCTCAGTTGTGTCTGTCTCTTTGTGACCTGGTGGACTGTAGCCCACCAAGCTCCTCTGTCCATAGGATTTTTTCAGGCAAGACTATAGGAATGGGTTGCCGCTTCCTATTCCAGGGGGTCTTCCCATCCCAGGATCCTGCACTAGCAGGTGGGTTCTTTACAACTAGGAAGCCCAGGGATTGGCACTGTATTGCCTCAGTTCAGTTCAGTTGCTCAGTCGTGTCCGACTCTTTGCGACCCCAAGAATCCCAGCACGCCAGGCCTCCCTGTTCATCACCATCTCCCGGAGTTCACTCAGACTCACATCCATCGAGTCCGTGATGCCATCCAGCCATCTCATCCTCGGTTGTCCCCTTCTCCTCCTGCCCCTAATCCCTCCCAGCATCAAAGTCTTTTCCAATGAGTCAACTCTTCGCATGAGGTGGCCAGAGTACTGGAGCTTCAGCTTTAGCATCATTCCTTCCTAAGAAATCCCAGGGCTAATCTCCTTCAGAATGGACTGGTTGGATCTCCTTGCAGGCCAAGGAACTCTCAAGAGTGTTCTCCAACACCACAGTTCAAAAGCATCAATTCTTCAGTGCTCAGCCTTCTTTGCAGTCCAACTCTCACATCCATACATGACCACAGGAAAAACCATAGCCTTGACTACACGGACCTTAGTCAGCGAAGTAAAGTCTCTGCTTTTGAATATACTATCTAGGTTGGTCATAACTTTTCTTCCAAGGAGTAAACGTCTTTTAATTTCATGGCTGCAGTCACCATCTGCAGTGATATTGGAGCCCAAAAAAATAAAGTCTGACACTGTTTCCACTGTTTCCCCATCTATTTCCCATGAAGTGATGGGACCGGATACCATGATCTTCATTTTCTGAATGTTGAGCTTTAAGCCAACTTTTTCACACTCCACTATCATCAAGAGGCTTTTTAGTTCCTCCTCACTTTCTGTCATAAGGGTGGTGTCATCTGCGTATCTGAGGTTATTGATATTTCTCCTGGCAATCTTGATTCCAGCTTGTGCTTCTTCCAGCCCAGCGCTTCTCATGATGTACTCTGCATAGAAGTTAAATAAGCAGGGTGACAATATACAGCCTTGATGTACTCCTTTTCCTATTTGGAACCAGTCTGTTGTTCCATGTCCAGTTCTAACTGTTGCTTCCTGACCTGCATACAGATTTCTCAAGAGGCAGGTCAGGTGGTCTGGTATTCCCATCTCTCAGAATTTTCCACAGTTTCTTGTGATCCACACAGTTAAAGGCTTTGGCATAGTCAATCAAGCAGAAATAGATGTTTTTCTGGAACTCTCTTGCTTTTTCCATGATCCAGTGGATGTTGGCAATTTGATCTCTGGTACCTCTGCCTTTTGTAAAACCAGCTTGAACATCTGGAAGTTCTCAGTTCATGTATTGCTGAGCCTGGCTTGGAGAATGTTGAGCATTACTTACTAGCATGTGACATGAGTGCAATTGTGCGGTAGTTTGAGCATTCTCTGGCATTGTCTTTCTTTGGGATTGGAATGAAAACTGACCTTTGCCAGTCCTGTGGCCACTGCTGAGTTTTCCAAATGTGCTGGCATATTGAGTGCAGCACTTTCACAGCATCATCTTTCAGGATTTGAAACAGCTCAACTGGAATTCCATCACCTCCACTAGCTTTGTTCATAGCAATGCTTTCCAAGGCCCATTTAACTTCACATTCCAGGATGTCTGGCTCTAGATTAGTGATCACACCATCATGATTATCTGGGTCGTGAAGATCTTTTTTGTACAGTTCTTCTGTAAATTCTTGCCACCTCTTCTTAATATCTTCTGCTTCTGTTAGGTCCATACCATTTCTGTCCTTTATCGAGCCCATCTTTGCATGAAATGTTCCCTTGGTATCTTTAATTTTCTGGAAGAGATCTCTAGTCTTTCCCATTCTGTTCTTTTCCTCTATTTCTTTGCATTGATTGCTGAAGAAGGCTTTCTTATCTCTTCTTGCTATTCTCTGGAACTCTGCATTCAGATGCTTATATCTTTCCTTTTCTCTTTTGCTTTTTGCCTCTCTTCTTTTCACAGCTATTTGTAAGGCCTCCCCAGACAGCCATTTTGCTTTTTTACATTTCTTTTCAATGGGGATGGTTTTGATCCCTGTCTCCTGTACGATGTCATGAATCTCATTCCATAGTTCATCAGGCACTCTATCAGATGTAGGCCCTTAAATCTATTTCTCACTTCCACTGTAGAATCATAAGGGATTTGATTTAGGTCATACCTGAATGGTCTAGCAGTTTTCCCTACTTCCTTCAATTTGAGTCTGAATTTGGTAATAAGGAGTTCATGATCTGAGTCACAGTCAGCTCCTGTTCTTGTTCTTGTTGACTGTATAGAGCTTCTCTATCTTTGGCTGCAAAGAATATAATCAATCTGATTTCGGTGTTGACCATCTGGTGATGTCCATGTGTAGAGTCTTTTCTTGTGTTGTTGGAAGAGGGTGTTTGCTATGACCAGTGCATTTTCTTGGCAGAACTCTATTAGTCTTTCCACATTCCAAGGCCAAATTTGCCTGTTACTCCAGGTGTTTCTTTACTTCCTTCTTTTGCATTCCAGTCCCCTATAATGAAAAGGACATCTTTTTTGGGTGTTAGTTCTAAAAGGTCTTGTAGGTCTTCATAGAACCGTTCAACTTCAGCTTCTTTAGCGTTACTGGTTGGGGCAGAGACTCGGATAACTGTGATATTGAATGGTTTGCCTTGGAGATGAACAGAGATCATTCTGTTGTTTTTGAGATTGCATCCAAGTACTGCATTTCGGACTCTTTTGTTGACCACGATGGCTACTCCATTTCTTCTGAGGGATTCCTGCCCGCAGTAGTAGATATAATGGTCATCTGAGTTAAATTCACCCATTCCAGTCCATTTCAGTTTGCTGATTCCTAGAATGTCAATGCTCACTCTTGCCATCTCTTGTTTGACCACTTCCAGTTTACCTTGATTCATGGACCTGACATTCCAGGTTCCTATGCAGTATTGCTCTTTACAGCATGGGAGCTTGCTTCTATCACCAGTCACATCCACAGCTGGGTATTGTTTTTGCTTTGGCTCCAACCCTTCATTCTTTCTGGAGTTATTTCTCCACTGATCTCCAGTAGTGTGTTGGGCACCTACTGACCTGGGGAGTTCCTCTTTCAGTATCCTATCATTTTGCCTTTTCGTACTGTTCATGGGGCTCAAGGCAAGAATACTGAAGTGGTTTGCCATTCCCTTCTCCAGTGGACCACACTGTATTGCCTAGTAAGAGAGTTAATTCTGATAGGCTGATAAGGAGTCTGGGGCCTTCAAGGAGGAAAGGGTCCAGGACCCTTAAGGAGGAGCAAAGGGAGAAATGTTTTTTTTCTACATTGTTTTGTCTCAGTTACATAAGATGTTTTTTCTTAAACTCTGAGTTGTTATGACAAAAATATTTAAGACTTTCTTTAAGCCCAGAGGTAATAATTACACAACAAAACAACTCAATTTGTTCAGTTCAGTTCAGTTGCTCAGTCATGTCCGACTCTTTGTGACCCCATGAATCGCAGCACGCCAGGCCTCCCTGTCCATCACCATCTCCTGGAGTTTACTCAGACTCACCTACATCGAGTCCGTGATGCTATCCAGGCATCTCATCCTTGGTTGTCCCCTTCTCCTCCTGCCCCCAATCCCTCCCAGCAGCAGAGTCTTTTCCAATGAGTCAACTCTTCACATGAGGTGGCCAAAGTACTGGAGCTTCAGCTTTAGCATCATTCCTTCCAAAGAAATCCCAGGGTTGATCTCCTTCAGAATGGACTGGTTGAATCTCCTTGCAGTTCAAGGGACTCTCAAGAGTCTTCTCCAACACCACAGTTCAAAAGTTCAATTCTTCGGCACTCAGCCTTCTTTGCAGTCCAACTCTCACATCCATACGTGACCATAGGAAAAACCATAGGCTTGACTAGACGAACCTTAGTCGGCAAAGTAATGTCTCTGCTTTTGAATATACTATCTAGGTTGGTAATAACTTTTCTTCCAAGGAGTAAGCGTCTTTTAATTTCATGGCTGCAGTCACCATCTGTAGTGATTTTGGAGCCCCAAAAAATAGTCTGACACTGTTTCCACTGTTTCCCCATCTATTTCCCATGAAGTGATGGGACCGGATACCATGATCTTCATTTTCTGAATGTTGAGCTTTAAGCCAACTTTTTTGCTCTCCTCTTTCACTTTCATCAAGAGGCTTTTTAGTTCCTCTTCACTTTCTGCCATAAGGGTGGTGTCATCTGCATATCTGAGGTTATTGATCTTTCTCCTGGTAATCGTGATTCCAGCTTGTGCTTCTTCCAGTCCAGCATTTCTCATGATGTATACTGCATAGAAGTTAAATAAGCAGGGTGACAATATACACTCTTGACATACTCCTTTTCCTATTTGGAACCAGTCTGTTGTTCCATGTCCAGTTCTAACTGTTGCTTCCTGACCTGCATACAGATTTCTCAAGAGGCAGGTCAGGTGGTCTGGTATTTCCATCTCTTTCAGAATTTTCCACAGTTTATTGTGATCCACACAAAGGTCAGGAATGGCGGCAGTAAGGAGATATCCCTCGTCCAAGGTAAGGAGCAGCGGCTGTGCTTTGGTGGGGCAGCCTTGAAGAGATACCCCACGCCCAAGGTAAGAGAAACCCAAGTAAGATGGTAGATGTTGCAAGAGGGCATCAGAGGGCAGACACACTGAAACCATACTCACAGAAAACTAGTCAATCTAATCACACTAGGACCACAACTTGCTCAAGGGTATGTTTTTCCTTAAGCTCTGTACTAATGATTATATAGCAACTATGTTTCTTGCTCTAAGACATGTGTCTCCTTCTTAAGAAGCATCTTCTGATTAATCTTGTTATCTTTAAACTTGTGGAAGTGGGTCTGCTAAGACCTTTGTGTTGTTAGTTCTAATCGTGTTAATTTAATATGTATGTTGTGGGAGTGTTTCTGGTAAAAGTATATGTCTTATATCCTTGATAAGACTAGGAGGGGAGCATGCTCCATCCCCCTTCGATGTCTATGTCAGAAGCTTTCTCTTTCCCTTTTTATATTTTAATAAAACTTCAGCCACACAAAGTTCTGAGTGACTGAAGCCTGGTGCATGGTCCCGAAGCTAAATCTTCTTTGGAGATCATGAATCCGACATCATTCGCCATAAGCTATTACTAGCAAATGCTCCCAGGAGGAAAGGAGTCTCAGTCTGATACCTCTGTCCAGTGTTGCCCTCTGATTTGTTAGGGATTCCTGGAACAGGTCCTCTGGAGTTTACACCTAAAGAGAAAATCCCTTTTTTTTTTCCTTTCTTGTTTTGTTGGTTGCAAGATAGTACTCTAAAGTAGCTCAAATTATAGTGGGGGCTTGGCTGATTAACTTTCTCATAGGACTTGGCATTTACTTTCCTATGCTAGGCTTAAAATCTAAATTGGATTTGAGTTGGACTAAGTTATTCTCTAAAGGAACTGGTGTCTTATGATTTGGTGGGGAGTACAGAGTCTTTGAGAGCTTCCCCAGCAGCTCAGCTGTTAAAGCATCCACCTACAATGCAGGAGATCCCAGTTCAATTCCTAGGTCAGGAATATCCCCTGGAAAAGGGATAGACGACCCATTACAGTATACTTGGGCTTCCCTGGTGGCTTGCATGGTAAAGGGTCTGCCTGTAATATGGGAGATCTGGGTTCAATGCCTGGGTCAGGACGATCCCCTGAAGAAAGGAATGGCAACACCCTCCAGTATTCTTGCCTGGAGAATTCCATGGACAGGGGAGCCTAGTGGGTTATAGACCATGGGGTTGCAAAGAGTCAGACATGGCTGACTGGCTAACACACACACACGGAGTCTTTGATTTTATGGCCAACTTGGATATATAGAGTCAACCATATGACAATGCCATTTTTGTAGGTCACAAGAGTCCAGTATTGGCAGTAGATTGTGGTTTAGTTGAAAGCCTGGGCTGCCGCACATAAGCACCTGGTTGTGCTCACTGCGATTCAGCTGCCTGCCTTGCTTGGCTGGTCTCACAGTCAGAGAGGACTCCAGCCAGCCAAGTGTGGAGTCTGTCTCTTCAGGACGGCTGAAGGCAACGACTGAACACATCCTACCTTGAGCCCTCTTGGCGGTGGGCTGAGAGTGAATAATGCAAGTGCTGCTACTGCTCTTGCCAGACATGAAACTCTGCTTCTTTGAGGATTGGTGGACCATGGGGATAAATCCACCCCTTAGGCTCAGCTGTCTGTGTGTCTCAGACCCTTTCTGTATTGATGATAAGCTGTAACCCTTATCTCTCCTCTTCAGCTAGGCATCCTTTTCTTCCCTACTGGGTCTTGAGAGACTGCATGAAAGCACTCTTTGTTTCACCCACATTGTTTAAGCCTATCCCTGTGTGAAGACCCCCTCACCTAGGGGACATGAATCCCCTCTAGCTTCCCCTTTCAGTCACCCGATGACACAGCAAGGCTGATTTTGGCTTGGAGATCAGGGAAGGGAGCTGTAGTTGAATATTCTGGTCCTATTGGAAAGATCATCCTTTTGGTTATAGTCTTGCAGCAGGCTGTTTTCCCTTAATGCCATTAAACATGTCACTCATCAGATTCCTTCAGATTCCAGTCTCACCCAGCAGCCTTCTACCTATCATGCAGCTTCTCACGTAGATATGCCCTGTTCCAGCGGCTTACAAGTATTTTGGTTTCTGTGACATTTATTTCTTCATGTGAATTAATACCTTTTAATTTGGATTTATATCATAGTCTTAAGAGTTTAGTTCATGTAAGTTTCTGCTTATGAAAGATGCCTCTATTTATAGTGTGCCAACACAATCTGATTTCTAATCTTTTGAGAAAAGAAACTAGGACAAATTCAACAAAGTAAAGCATGGAGGCCTGAGTTCTTTTAAAAGTTAGGCAGATTTTCCTTTTCCTCTCAGACCTTACATCACCATGGGGCTGAGCGCAATCAAAAGCTTCTTTTTGCTTAGTTCTTAGTTTTCACATACACTGCCCACCCTTCCCCACCAAACCCCCTCTCCCCCCAAGTCTCACTGCAGACATTTTGTAGGATCTTCTGCCTAGCTGTTGGAAACTTCTAACTTGGAAAATTTTTAGGATATTTGATATTTGGGGGGAAAAAGGATAATGTTAAAGAGTTATATAATATGCCAGTTGGTTTCCCTGTTGACTCAGACAGTAAAGAATCTACCTGCAATGCGGGAGACTTGGGTTCAGTCTCTGGGTTGGGAAGATCCCCTGGAGGAGGGCATGGCTACCTACTCCAGTATTCTTGCCTGGAGAATTCCATGGACAGAGGAGCCTGGTCAGGCTAGTCCATGGGGTCGCAAAGAGTCAGACACAACAGGGTGACTTTCACTATGTAGACATGCCAAATTTGTAGAAATACCACTGTTGTTGAGTATTCAGGTTTTATTTATTTCAATTACAAACAGTCTATGATGAACTATCTCCTTGACACATTCTGTGCACATCTATTATCTTTCTCTTATTATAAATTCTAAAAGTGAAATTCATGAGTTAATATCTGCAGTTATTTTAGGTTCTTGATACACCACCCCCCCTTTTTTTTCAATGTAAGTATTAATTTACACTCCCACTAACTTTGAAAGAGACTGGACACTCATCAACATTGGTTTTATTCCTATTTTTGAATCCGTGATATCCTTATAGGCAAAACATACTACTGCATTTTTGTTAGTAGATTTTCCAATGTGCCAAGCTAGGCTTAGCTTTTTCACATTTTTTGACGATCTTTATTTTTCTTTTAAAAAACACCCACACATTTCTCCCTCCTGATTGATGTCTGTGCAGCAGGCAGGAAGAGAGAGTGATGATCCTGGGAGTCTGAGGCTCAGAGATGCTGATTATTTGCTTTCCTCCTGAGCAGCGCTGGGATCCTTGGACTGTAGCTCTTCAGTGACAAACCCTGTGACTAGAGGACTAAGCCTATTTTCATCAGAGCTTTTATTGTAGTAGCTGAGGCTTTTACTATGGTAATGGATGCCTGTTCACACAGCATTGGATGCTATGTCATAGGCTACAAAGGGAGCTACTCAATTTTGTATTAATATACATTAAATGTTATGTATTATAACATTATATGTTATATATACTAATATACATTAAATATCATGTTATATGTTATATATTTAATGTATGATCAGCACAACTGAGTGCCTGAACTGACGTTAAATGTACCTTCTAACAATCAGTTGAATAATTCAGACACATTCTCTTCATGTGTGTGCTCAGTTGTATCCAACTCTTTGTGACCCCCACGGGCCATAGCCCACCAGGCTCCCCTGTCCATGGGATTCTCCAGGCAAGAATACTGGGATTGGTAGCTAAAGGATCCCTTTAGCTAAAGGATCTTCTAAAGGATCCCTTCTCTGAAGAACCTTCCTGACCCAGCAGTCAAAAACCACATCTCTTGTGTCTCCTGCATTGGCAAGCAGATTCTTTTCCACTAGCCCTGCTTTCATTTCAAGCAGCAAACCCAATAGTGGCATTTATTTCATCATCCTGGAGCAAAATGTTCTCCTAAAAATCAAACACCATAGATTTGAAAAGCAAATTTTTGCCAGAACATCATTTAAAGTGAAGGAGGAAAGGAACAGGCCGAACTGACTCCATCTTGAGAAGGAAACTCCCTTTTGCATCCTCGGTAAACTTTGGACTATATGCCTGGTAGCCAAGGAGACAACATACCTGTGGCTGAACAGGCCTCCTGAAATGATAAACACCAGATTCCATACCTAGATTTCCCGTCGCCAGAAAGAATGTAATAACCCACTTACGTAGTCGATCATTTTGTAATCTTTATGGCACCTGTTGATGTAAGCTACAATGTGTAACCATTTTAAATTATGAATCATGACTGTAACATGATTGTATCTCTAACATTTTCCAGGCTAGGCTTAAGGAATTTGGGGGTGTGGGTTTGAGCACATACACTTAAGGTATATAAGATTTTCACAAAAGTTGGTCAGGGTCCCTGGCTAAAGAGGAAACTCTGTTTCAGACCCTCTGGTATAATAAACTGCACTCCATGATCCACGCTGTCCTTCCTGGAGCATTTGATGATAACAAAAGCATCACTCCAAAAAATTTGTTTACAAATTTTGTTTGTAATTGTTGGGCCTACTAAAATGACCTTCTACAGCTAATCACCTGGAGAACATTATGGAATTTCTTGCTGAAGAAATCAGTCCTTTAAGGGGTATTTTTTGTGTCCCCCTTGGACTCTCTTGTCTCTGGTGATTTCAATATCTGAAGAAAACTTGAAGCGTGCCTTCCTAAATGTCAAAACCCTTAATCTCAGCCAGTGCTCTTTTCATCTCAGTCCCTGCTCTTCTCCTTGGGGTAGCACAGAGGGCAAGGCTCTCATCTGTCTCTAGACTGGCTGCTCTCACTGGGAACTGAGAACTTGTAAGAATGCCACAACTTATTGTCTGTGTTATGTTGTGGAACTTTCCCTGAGCTTCTGCATCTTTTTTTTTTCCAAGTGACCTGCCGTTCTCACTTGGTTACTTGTTGGAATCTACTTTTAAGTATTTTTCAAAACTGTATGCATACTTTTGAATTTACAATGTGTTATAAAGCATAAGGTGTGTTATACATTCCTAATGGTGCTATATTGCTCCATTTTTCTATTCATCTTTATTCATTTTCCATTCCCCATGGAAGTTGCTCTAAACCTTTATCACTTTTGAAATTTCCTATTCAGTACTGGGTTCCTTATTCTCAGCAATAGCCACCTTTCTTAGCTGAGCAAATAGCAGTTATGAGCCCTCCATCTTGCCTTTCTCCATCTCTTAAATACACTTATAGATTTAGACATCACTCCCAGAGGGGAGGCCTTCCTCTTCTCCAAAATTTAGTCCAATAAATAGTTCCTCTTTCTTATAGATGTAGTTTTCTCTTTTGATTAGTTTCTTTACCTCATTTAAAAAATAAAGCTAAAGTTTCTCCCTCTGAAAATGTTAAGTCTACTTCCCCTGAAGTACTTTCATACAACTTGAAGCTCATCTCTCTTTACCTTTATCATTAAAAACTTCTCGATCTGTGAAAGGAAAATATCTCTTGCCATGTCAATAAAATAGAAATGTCACCAACGTCAGCAATTTCTGGCCTCCAAATGTGAATGAGGGCTCCCAAAACTGTGATCCAGAGGATCCAAGGAAACAGTATTGGCCTCAGATAGCTGAAGAGCATATGAAAGGAATGATTTCAGTGAGCCCAGAGGCTTGCATCTTCCCAACTTAGAATGCTAAATTTCTTAACTTGATACCTGACCTTTCATATTCAGACTGAATGCTCCCTTTGTTGCAAACTTGTATATAGCCTGACTTCCCCCTCCTGCCTCCTTGGCACAGTTTTTTAAGAGCTACTGGGAATCTGTCTCCTGGGCTCAGAGTCCTAAACATTCTCACCAAATAGAAGAACTCTCTACTTTCAAGTTGTATTTTTTGAGTCAACATATCCAAAAGTTAGTTTTCATTTCCTAGTCATTAATTTAAAATGTAATTTGAGGTTTGATTATGCTTCATTTCTGAGGCAGATGCTTCTCAATGGCACTGGTGATGTTTTAACCACATAGTCTATTTGAAGTATTTTCATTCCTTTCCTTTCTATAACAATAACCAGCTGCCATCATTAAAATTGTTTCTCCCATGGCTTCCAGCCTACCAATCTTTCTTTCTATCTTCTTTTTTCCTCTTTGAGTATTCCTTTTCAACCTTCACAGGTTTCTCTAATGGAGGTTACTTCCTGAATCTCAGGATTCCAGAATGGCTTCTCTTGTTCTTTCTTTTTTATTCTCTCTTCTCTACATACATGCACACACACTCCTAGATATTCGTAGCTCTTCCTGTGGCTTCAAATTCCATCTGTTTACCGTCTGTAATATACATTCTACTGAGTGAGAGCTACAACACAAAACACAAATCGGGCAGTTATAATACCAGATGGCAGTTACATGCATATGTGTGTTACTCTCAAGATATTGCTAACCCCAATCATTTCAATTTTCTTAACAATTTACATGGATTACAGAATGGCTAATTTTAATGTGAAAATCACAATTAAAAGGTACAGTAAAAGAAATGACATGTTCTGTATGAGAACAGAAATTGCTGTACTCCTTTGACTCCTTGAAAGTCCCAGAATTAGCATTTTATACATCCTAGGCACTCAGCAACTTTATGATACTTGTAAAGTCACCGTGACAGTGTGTGACTGTGTTCCCCTGAGAAAGTTTCTTATAAAATAAAATACAAGGGATAAAAAAGAGATGCCACTCATACCAACTGCAATTTTTCCAGATTATTTTTTGAGAACCAAAGCTAATAGCTTTAAATTACACACAATAGATTTATATTCAAATGTGACTTGTTCCTAGAAAGTTGAATAGAAAAATAAGATTCTATAAGCTACTTGGCCCCAGGACCACTATAGATGCTCTGCCTTGCTGATGATTCTCATTAAGTGGTAGGCAAAAGTGATTTTACATAATCATGTTAATCAAAAGATGAAGATATAAAAATGTATGAGGTCTTTGAGCACTGCAAATAATTTTAGAAATAATCTGGTCTTACCTCTTCATTTTGTATGAGAGAAAATTGAAGCCAGAGGGGTTAAGTGAGTTCTTCAATTTCACTTAGTTAATTAGTAGTGGCAAAGCAGGGAGAAATCAAGTTTCAAGGCTCAAGGTTTAATGTGCTTTACATTATAAAACAGTGCTCATAAATAGCCAAAGTTGTCAATTCTGACAGAAAAATTAGACTTGTTTTAACATCATTCTCTTAATTAAATACCCTTTACTCCTTATATCTGAATCTATTTATTTCTTCCATTTTAGACATCTGAGGTACTTTGCAGGTGAGGAAAGTGGAGCAGTTGCTTTACTCAGCATGGTGAGTAAAGTTTCTAGGTTATTAATGGTGATGATTATGTTGCTTTTTACATGATATATTTTGTTCCCCAAATGAACCAGGTAGTTGGTTCTATATCTACCTAAGCTTTATCTCTTATTCAACAAATATTCATTAAACATGTACTTTATTCCAGTCTTAATATTGGGACCTGAGAGTGGAAAGATTAGTTTTAATCCAGTCTTTGCTTGTTAAGGTGGTGTCAGCATCCATTGAAAATGAATTGTAATAAGATCTGAAAGTGTTTTCTTAATTGTAAATTATAGTAAATAAACAGTCAAAGTCATCAGATAAATGCAATTTAAACATTGTATATGCTATAAATATGATATTATACTAATAAAAAGGGAGTAGAAGTGGAAAAGAGGAAGACAAAAGGTTTTCATGGTGATAGTAACCTGTACATTGAGTTGTAAAAAATGAATAGATGTTCTTGAGGGGATGATGATGGTGGGAGGGTAGAGGTAGGAAGTAAGGGGTAAGGGATTAGAGGCAGAGATAGGAGAGGAAGCAAAGCCATGGAGGTGTGAATTAAAAGCTGTTCTGTGAGGTTGGAATTTAAGAAGATGGGGTGGGAGGCGAGAATGGTAAAAGGCTGGAGAAATAGGGAGGAGCCAAATTTTGGAGAGGATTTGTATGTCCATGGTAAGGAATTTGTTCTTCATTCTTTATGTATGGACCCACAATTATCATCACTTGAAAGCCTTATTGAGCATACTTATATATATATGTCTCTGTAGTATTTGCTGTGGTATGGAAGGAAGAATACTAGATTTAGCATGAGTTCAAATTCTTATCCTTTTACTTATTAATGATGAAATTTTGATCATTCATGTAATCTCTTGGGGCCTCAATTCTATTTGTACAATAGAAATGACCATTCACAGGGGATCAAATAGGATAGAAATTAAAAATTCAAAAGCATACATAGTGAAAGAGCATTGTTATTTTGATTATTTCAGGGGCAGAAAACTTTTGGGGCAAAGAAAAGATTTAATGCATTGATGAAGGTGTCATGCTACAGTTTGCTTCCAGTCAGTTCTCTGGGATTGCAGAGAGAGGTCTAGCACATGTTGCTTCAGTGAGAGTTCAGTTAAGAAAATAGAAACCACTTTATATATTCTGGTGTGAGGTTATGGATTATAAGACTTTTAGAAATGATTGGGGAGTGGATATTAGGAAAGCTGAGGCTGAAAGATAGGGGAGCTGCCTTTTGAAGGTCAAGGAGGTGAACTGTAAAAATTTAGCCTGAAGCACTCAATGGCTGACTTTTAAATGCTTACCTGGAAGCCATTCTGAAACTCATGTAACATAACCTACATTTTAAAATACATATTCAGAAAAGCTTCACAGTATGTAGAAAGTTTGACCAAATACTGAGTCACAGGATTCAGTTGTATGATCACAGGATGAAAGAAAGAAAGAGACACTATAGCAGAAGTTGTATGAGAAAATATCCAAATATTTTATGGAATTTAGGGACTGGAAAATGCAAATAAACTGAATATCATGTTAAATATGATGAATGCAATTTAACATAATACATTGGAAAATTGAAAGTTAATATGACATGAATATTTTAATAATCCCCATTCAATAGAATATTTTGCAGCTGGGATTGTTCATTAGATTAATGGTTGGAAATGGACAACTATAGTTATGATTTTTTATAGTGAGGAAGATTATGGAGTTTACAAGTGAGTTTTTTGAGCAGATCATTAAAGGAATGATTTTAAGTATTAATAAACAGATACCAATTTGAGGTCTGGGGTAGGAAGTCTCCAAGATGGCCCCTCAATGATACCTACTGTTTGGGAGTCAGGTTCTTGTGAAATAGTCTTTCTTTGAATATTCTGGATCTATTGACTTACTTCTAATCAATAGAATCCTTAAACAATGGTGGGATGCCATTTCTGAAATTAGAATACAGAGGACTGTGACTTAGATATTGCAAAGACTATCTTGCTCATGCTTCTTGCTTTCTCACTCTGGGGAAGTCATGTGCATGCCATGTGACAGGAAACTGAGGGAGGTCTATGGCTAACAGCCAGGGAGGAATTGCCTTTCATATTAATTAATTCCATTATTGAACCTGTACAGTGGACTCTTTCATATTTAGAAAGTCATCACTCACCTTGAGATAAATGTTCACTCATGTTTTCTTGAGTTTTTAAAATATTTTTATTCTTACGTTTGATCTATTTAGAATTTATTTTAGCATCCTCCTTTTCAAAGTTACATTTCTTACATTCAGAGACCACAATGATCCACTACTGAAAAAATCTAAAAGTTACTCAGAGATTCCTGAAATCTAAGGCATTTTCCAAGTGATTTCATTACAGTGGCCCGTTTACTCAACTAGTTATTTCCTGAGTTGATCCAGATTCTAACCCTGTAGGTACTCTTACTCCAAATGTTGAGCACAGATGTACAGGAAAGAAAGTACATAGTTCTTAAAATAAATGTTAGTAATCATTTCACTTAGATGTGTGATTATTTTCTCCTCACTTAAAAAGGAAAAAAAAAAAAAACCTCAATCATTGCTTCTTTAAAAGTGTTACTTCCTCCACCTCTTTGTGGGGAGCTATAAAGGAATACATTTTACAGATGATTAATACTAAAGACCACATACAGAATCAAGGATAATGAAGAGATAACAATCAACTATCAATTATCACTGCATAATGCATAGCAAAAACCTGACTTTGCTGAAAAGGTGTTATTTTGTAAAGCAGGCTGTATATACAGATCCGGTGCCAGAATAGTTCCATGAATCACTCCTGTATAACTCTCAAACAGATAGGAATTGCCACTCTACATGGCACTCTGATGACAACAAAGAATACTTCAGGAAATATATTTCTTCAAAATAATGCTCATAGGTACAGCCAAATTTTTGTGCTTCAACTATTAAGAGTAAAGTTTTGTGTTTAAAGATAAATGTACTCCTGACTGATCAAAAGTCAGCATGCACATTAAGTTGTCATCTGGGCAGTATAGTTTGCATAGATTTGTCACCTTTTCTAGCCTATTTCTCTAGAAGGATACAACATGTCATTGCATACTGTCATTCTTATTGCCTACAGAATTCAAATCATAGACCTTTTGTGTGTAGTTGAGGATTTATTTTCTCTCCCTTGATTAAACAATTTTAAAATGTCTTTGACTTTTATAGTGTAGAAATACTCTAATAAAAAAATTACATCTCCAAATTGAAGTTTTTATATTTAGCTTATAAAAATGGTCATTTTTGTAAATTAAAAAGTTCAAACATCAGTAACATCACTGAATTTAACCTAAGTAGTAAGTTTAATGACTAAACGGTGATTAAAGTTCTCCTAAGGAAAGTCGAAAAATTGATGCTTTTGAACTGTGGTGTTGGAGAAGACTCTTTAGAGTCCCTTGGACTACAAGGAGATTAAACCAGTCAATCCTAAAGCAAATCAGTTCTGAATACTCATCGGAAGGACTGATGCTGAAACTCCACTTCTTTGGCCACCTGATGTGAAGAACAGACTCATTGGAAAAGACCCTGATGCTGGGAAAAATTGAAGGCAGGAGGAGAAGGGGAAGACAGAGGATGAGATGGTTGGATGGCATTACCAACTTGATGAACATGAGGTTAAGCAAGCTCCAGGAGTTGGTGATGGACAGGGAAGCCTGGTGTCCTGCAGTCCATGGGGTCACAAAGAGTCAGACACAACTGAGCAATTGAACTGAATTGAGCAGCTGAAGGATAGGAAAAATTAGGAGTACATTCTTAAACAAGCTGTCTCTTTATTTTCTTGTTGTCATATTATAGAAAGAAGTTATTCCAGATTGAGAAAAACATGTTAGTTGTCTACCTGAACTTTTACTATCAAAACCATTTTTGCAAAACTTGACAAAGTGTCCAGCTTAGGAAAAACCACAGGAAAATGTGGTTTTCCAAGCATCTTTGCAGTTGATTATACCCTTGTGGTGTACTTCTGTGATGTGTGTAGAACCTAATAAGTTGGCTTCTTGGAAAAATTATAGTTTCATTGATAAAAGGAAGACTCACTTGGCAAGTAGTCATTTTGTAAGTCTGAAGATGAATACTCCATGTTAAGAATTTGGAAGCTACATAGAACTTAGGTTCTTAATAATTTCCTTGAGCTACCTCTGACTGCCTGTCTCCATACTTGATCTTTTGTGACAACAATAAATCCTCACTGGGTTAAGCCATTATTAGTTGAATTTCTATTATGTGTTTCTTAACTTCACTTCCTAATGTACTGCCAGAAGCAGGGCTTCTCCAACTTTAGTGACTACCTGCAGGTCTTGTTGAAACAGATTGCTGCACCTATTCTCAGAACTGTGATTCAGTGGGTCAGGAGGTGGATCCTGTTCTAACAAGTTTCTAGGTGATGCTGATACTGCTGGTCCCAGAACCACACTTAGAGAGGGATTTAGCAGGTTAAAAGACACAAAAACAACTGTAAGATACTATAGAAGCTAATTTCATTGATTGGTATCAAGTTAAGAGATGAATAAGAAAAATTGCATCTAAATCTCCCCAAAGTTAGAGGAGTGAATGGAGAGAGACTTTGAGTTGAAGAATGAGTATGCTAGGCAAATACATGGGACGAGATGGAGAGGAAACCATTGGAGATGATGTGGAAACAGGGGCAAACACTGTGGTTCTGGGAACTACGTAGATGTTGATCTATAAGCTAGAGACACACATACCTATGTGATTAGGAGGATTGTGTGTGTGTATAGCAGGGGCCAGATTATGGCAAGTTTTGTACACCATGACAAGGAATTTCGTTTGTATTCCATAGTCAGTGGGAAAACATTAAAAATTCTAAGTGTAGGGACATGTTTCACGTGCATGACAGAAAAGATGCTGTTGGCAGTGTGGATGGAAGGCCGGAGGAATAGAAGGATAGAAGCAGAAGATTACTAAAGGGTCGGTGCAGTTGTTCAGGTTGTGCTGATTTTCAGTTGAATGGTTTGATTTGGTTTTAGTGAGTAGACATGAATCTGAGTAAGAGTATCATCAACCAAGATGGAATTTTTGAAAACCTTACCCTTAGCTGCATAACAACATTTAATAAAGTACCACCCTCTCCCTCCCTCTGGGTGCTGTCCATCAGAGCAAGGCTAGCTTCCTAAGAGCTTTCCTTCTCCAACTTTGAAAGTGTGGGTGGGAGTGAAGCTTCTTAATTATCAAGAGATGTGGCAATCCTGGAATTCAGAACAATTCTCTAGGATCTCTTTAATCTATTGTATATTTAAGCCAAAACATACATACTATTTCAGCGAGTGAGTGAGTGAAAGTCACTCAGTCATGTCTGACTCTTTGTGATGCCATGTATTATACACTCCAAGGGATTCTTTAGGCAAGAATACTGAAGAGGGTTGCCACTCCCTTCTCCAGGGGATCTTCCCAACCCAGGGATCAAACCCACATCTCCTGCATTGCAGGTAGGTTCATTACCAGCTGAGCCACCGGGGAAGCCAAAAAATATAAAACAATTTCATTTATGCTATGCTGAGTGTCTCAGGCATGTCCTACTCTTTGTTACTCCAGGGACTGTAGCCCACCAGGCTCCTCTGTCCATGGAATTCTCCAGGCAAGAATACTGGAGTGGGTAGACATTCCCTTCTCCAGGGGATCTTCCCAAGCCAGGGACTGAACCCTGGTCTCACACATTGCAGGCAGATTCTTTACTGGCTGACTCACCAAAGAAGCCCCTGAGCTACCAGGGAAACTATCTCAACTGAAGCATTAATACAGCCTTAGTTGTCTCTTCAACAAGGATAAAGTCCATAAGGACACGTCACAGAGAAAGTCTATTGTCACAGGTTGACACCTGCTCTCCCACACAACATCATGCCAAGAGACACTCGTGAAGCTAAAAGAAATATCCTCTCTATACATTTATCTAACTACAAATTTATAAAATTTTGTTTTAGCTCGACTTACATAATATTTATATTTACAGTCCTTGCAACAGTCAAAACAAGAGGCAGCAGGATAATTTAGGCTTTGGAAGAAAATGCTAAGACATTAGGGATTTATAAATTGAGCTGCCTCCTTTGTTTCAGTTGGCATGTTTAGGGGTATTGGTAAAGAGGCCAGGAGGCTAGCTTTCCAGGTTAAAATTAGTGGCATATGTAATAGCTTGGTTATGAAAACCCAGATGGTTAATTTCTGTGTTTAGAAACTCTTTTTTTTTTTTTTCTGTTTACTTAGGGAAAATCAGAGTACACAGAATGCACAGAATGGTTATATAGTACTAAAACCAAAGCAAAACAAAAATCAAGAAATTTGCAAGAAAATAATTTATAAATACATGCCAGCTTTTAATTTATAAGTGGGGTGCATAGAGGTGCTATGGGAGGGCAGTGCTATCCCAGGAACAATCATAACCTCTTATCTGCTGGGCCCATGCTCTCTTTCATCAAGATACTAAGGCAATCAAATGATGAATCAGAAGTGTGCTTGGTGAGCAAAGAGACTGGTGTCATTTTGCAGGATGTTTAATCTGGATGGGCTGATGTAGAGGCTGATGACCTTCCTCCAGCACTGTGCACTTTCCTATTGCCTGCATCACACAGACCTCTTAGACTGTCTGTCTTTTTCACAGCTTTAGAGAATCACTCATAAAATGGTCATCTCTGGCTCTCCAGCTTTACACAAACTACCATATTTCTATCATGAAAACATTTTCCAGACAAACTGAATATTATTGTATCATAGGTTACTTTAACAATAGTTGAATTTTAGATATTTTGATGCCATTTAAGAGACAAACTTATTTAAGAAATATGCCTTATTCTTATTAGAAAAAAATGATTTCTTAGTATGCAATTACCTTGAAAATATATATATCAGGGAGTTTCCATTAATATGAAAACCTAAGTTTGATGCAGGAACACAGGAACACAATAAACTAAATTTAAAAAGAAATCTGAAACATAATAACAGCTGAAATGTTTTTAATATATTATTTTCCTTACAAAAATTGTACTATATTGAATAACATTTTATGCACTAGATTTTTAAATTATTTTATGAATAGTATGTTTTCCTATGGTAATATTCTTCTATATTTGTATTTTAATTGATTAATATTATTCTATGGAGATATAATTTACTACATTCTATTAGTGGACATTTAGACTCTTCCCCAAATTTCAATAGTATAGATAATACTTTAATGAAGGCTTCTGTTTAACTATTATTTACATCTTTCATTCTTTCCTTAGCAACCATATCTAAAAGAGTTTGCCTCATACATAGGACCAGTCTGATCCATTGTATACTGATATTTTGTCTCAAATCTGTAGGGTCACAGAATCTGATAATCTAGTTGTGTTTGTGAATCTGAAGCCCACAAATACTTGTGTATATATTACGTGAGTGTGTATGTTAAATATAACATACATGACAAAGAAAGTATATATAAATATATATTATATAGCATATATTATATATACTTTATTTTCTTTAAGCTTAAATTTTGTTTCATTAGCTTCTCTTAGATATCTGTTTCATTAGCTTCCTCTAAGTTCAAATTTAAGCTTTCTAAGTCTGAATTTTCCACAGTTTATTGTGATCCACACAGTCAAAGGCTTTGGCATAGTCAATAAAGCAGAAATAGATGTTTTTCTGGAACTCTCTCTTGCTTTTTCAATGATCCAGCAGATGTTGGCAATTTGCTCTCTAGTTCCTCTGCCTTTTCTAAAACCAGCTTGAATATCTGGAAGTTCACGGTTCATGTATTGCTGAAGCCTGGCTTGGAGAATTTTGAGCATTACTTTACTCGCATGTGAGATGAGTTTAACAGTTAGAACTGGACATGGAACAAAAGACCGGTTCCAAATAGGAAAAGGAGTATGTCAAGGCTGTATACTGTCACCCTGGTTATTTAACTTATATGCAGAAAACATCATGGGAAACGCTGGGCTAGAAGAAGCACAAGCTGGAATCAAGATTGCTGGGAGAAATATCAATAACCTCAGATATGCAGATGACACCACCCTTATGGCAGAAAGTGAAGAGGAACTAAAAAGTCTTTTGATAAAAGTGAAAGAGGAGAGTGAAAAAGTTGGCTTACAGCTCAACATTCAGAAATCTAAAATCATGGCATCTGGTCCCATCACTTCATGGGAAATAGATGGGGAAATGGTGTCAGACTTTATCTTTTTGGGCTTCAAAATCACTGCAGATGGTGACTGCAGCCATGAAATTAAAAGACATTTACTCCTTGGAAGGAAAGTTATGACCAACCTAGATAGCATATTGAAAAGCAGAGACATTACTTTGCCAACAAAGGTCCGTTTAGTCAAGGCTATGGTTTTTCCAGTGGTCATTTGTGGATGTGAGACATGGACTGTGAAGAAAGCTGAGCACCAAAGAATTGATGCATTTGAACTGTGGTGTTGGAGAAGACTGTTGAGAGTCCCTTGGACTGCAAGGAGATCCAACCAGTCCATTCTAAAGGAGATCAGCCCTGGGTGTTCTTTGGAAGAAATGATGCTAAAGCTGAAACTCCAGTACTTTGGCCACCTCATGCGAAGAGTTGACTCATTGGAAAAGACTCTGATGCTGGGAGGGATTGCGGGCAGGAGGAAAAGAGGAAGACAGAAGATGAGATGGCTGGATGGAATCACCGACTCGATGAACGAGAGTCTGGGTGAACTCCGGGAGTTGGTAATGGTTAGGGAGGCCTGGCGTGCTGTGATTCATGGGGTTGCAAAGAGTCGGACATGACTGAGTGACTGAACTGAACTGAACTGAAGTCTGAATTAAGGAATTGTATTTGAAATAAGTGATATGATTTATATTAAGTTCCACTTTGGGACTATAGCACTAGTTTTTTGACCAAAAATATTTGATATGTTGGAAATAACCTGTGCTAAAAATTCTTTTATTTCCACTTCATCATATTATTTGTTTGTGATTTAACACTTTTTGAAGGCTACCAATGGTAGAAGATTCCATTGAAAAATATATGTGGTTCTGGATCAAGGTATCTGTGTGTGGGTGTGTTAGTGCACCTAATTCTATTATGAAAATAGACGTGTGTGTGCCTTTTTCTACCACGGAAACACCATATTTTTTGTGCATTTTAAAAACTTTTATAGCTATTATCTTAGAGTTGGAATATATTCTTATGTAAGGAGATGGGTCTATCTCACCTCTTTACAAGGGAAAACTTGGCAGAACAAAAATTCAGAGGTTTATTGTTTTTAGATGCTTTAATAGAGATTCATTCCATTACCTTAGAAACTAAGTTATAAATAGAAAATGTTGTTTCTCACAATAATTGTTGGACATATAGATAACTTGCCTTACCTTTCAAACAAAGGTTTTTAACCTGGGAGAATTAACTCCTAGGAGTGCATGAATGGGCTTCACAATATGCATGAGTCCACTTAAAGAATATAATCCTAACCCTATGTTTGTGTGCATTCATGTATTTCCCCTATTGTGAAAATTCTATCATTTAAAACCCCAGTCTCCAAAGGCTCTGTGACACTTAAAATGGTTAAGAATCATAGTTATGAGACATATTAATCATGTACCAGAAAACATAATTAAATAGAGTGTGTTTAAATTGGGAATGCAAGGATTTTAGGATATTCAGTAACATGGTGTTATGTTTTCATATATGGTTTGACCTGTCAGAGCACAGTTCAATTTTTATTGTGTAGCACAAATTGAGAAGTTGAAACAGGCTAGTATATTACTTTTTTAAATTCTTTTAAAAAAATTTTACTATAATTTTCTTTACAATACTGTATTGGTTTTGCCATACATTGACATGAATCCGCCATGGGTGTACATGAGTTTCCAATCCTGAACCCCCCTCCTACCTTCCACCCCATATCATCTCTCTGGATCATCCCTGTGCACCAGCCCCAAGCATCCTGTATCCTATATCAAACATAGATTGGTGATTTGTTTCTTACATGATAGTATACATGTTTCAATGCCATTGTCCCAAATCGTCCCACCCTCTCCCTCTCGCACAGAGTCCAAAAGTCCGTTCTATACATCTGTGTCTCTTTTGCTGTTTCACATACAGGGTTATCATTACCATCTTTCTAAATTCCATATATATGTGTTAGTATACTGTATTGGTGTTTTTCTTTCTGGCTTTCTTCACTCTGTATAATCGGCTCCAGTTTCATCCACCTCATTAGAACTGATTCAAATGTATTCTTTTTAATGGCTGCATAATACTCCATTGTATATATGTACCACATTTTTCTTATCCATTCATCTGCTGATGGACATCTAGGTTGTTTCCATGTCCTGGCTATTATAAACAGTGCTGCGATGAACATTGGGGTACATGTGTCTCTTTCAATTCTGGTTTCCTCGGTGTGTATGTCCAGCAGTGGGATTGCTGGGTCATAAGGCAGTTCTATTTCCAATTTTTTAAGAAATCTCCACACTATTTTCCATAGTGTCTGTACTAGTTTGCATTCCCACCAACAGTGTAAGAGGGTTCCCTTTTCTCCACACTGTCTCCAGCATTTATTGCTTATAGACTTTTGGATTGCAGCCATTCTGACTGGTGTGAGATGGTACCTCATTGTGGTTTTGATTTGCATTTCTCTGATAATGAGTGATGTTGAGCATCTTTTCATGTGTTTGTTAGCCATCCGTATGTCTTCTTTGGAGAAATGTCTATTTAGTTCTTTGGCCCATTTTTTGATTGGGTCGTTTATTTTTCTGGAATAGAGCTGCATAAGTTGCTTGTATATTTTTGAGATTAGTTGTTTGTCAGTTGCTTCATTTGCTATTATTTTCTCCCATTCCGAAAGCTGTCTTTTCACCTTGCTTATAGTTTCCTTTGTTGTGCAGAAACTTTTAAGTTTAATTAGATCCCATTTGTTTATTTTTGCTTTTATTTCCAGTATTCTGAGAGGTGGGTCATAGAGGATCCTGCTGTGATTTATGTCAGAGACTGTTTTGCCTATGTTCTCCTCTAGGAGTTTTATAGTTTCTGGTCTTACATTTAGATCTTTAATCCATTTTGAGTTTATTTTTGTGTATGGTGTTAGAAAGTGATCTAGTTTCATCTTTTACAAGTGGTTGACCAGTTTTCCCAGCACCACTTGTTAAAGAGATTGTCTTTAACCCATTGTATATTCTTGCCTCCTTTGTTGAAGATAAGTTGTCCGTAGGTGTGTGGATTTATCTCTGGGCTTTCTATTTTGTTCCTCTGATCTATATTTCTGTCTTTATGCCAGTACCATACTGTCTTGATGATTGTGGCTTTATAGTAGAGCCTGAAGTCAGGCAGATTGATTCCTCCAGTTCCATTTTTCTTTCTCAAGATTGCTTTGGCTATTCGAGGTTTTTTGTATTTCCATACAAATTGTGAAATTATTTGTTCTAGCTCTGTGAAAAATACCGCTGGTAGCTTGATAGGGATTGCATTGAATCTGTAGATTGCTTTGGTAGTATACTCATTTTCACTATATTGATTCTTCCTATTCATGAACATGGTATATTCCTCCATCTATTAGTGTCCTCTTTGACTTCTTTCATCAGTGTTTTATAGTTTAAGATGTAGAAGAATAAATTAATCATAGCAACTGTTTTGTTGTTCAAAGTGAAAGTGAAAGTCGCTCCGTTGTGTCTGACTCTTTGCGACCCAATGGACTATACAGTCCATGGACTTCTCCAGGCTGGAATACTGGAATGGGTAGCTGTTCCCTTCTCCAGGGGATCATCTCAACTCAGGGATCAAACCCAGGTCTCCCAAATTGCAGATGGATTTTTTTACCAGCTGAGCCACCAGGGAAGCCCTTTGTTGTTCAGGTCCAGGTTAATTTGGATAATTGCCTATAGTCTAACCTTTAGTTTAATTTGTTATTTATTTATTTATTTACCTATTTTTATTTCAGTGAATAAGGGAGCCAGATGAAAAGAAATTTGAGCATGTCAAAGAAATTGGTAGCTGTATAATTTGTTTGGCTAACTAGCTTATAATTAACCTTATATATTTGAACCTGAGGTAAGCAGGGTACTTTTTATATGGAGGACTTGGGGGTCTGTGGAGACATGTAAAAGATGGCTGAAATTTTCCAAACCTCACCATCTAGAATGAAAATTAATTTTATAAGGCCAACCACAACTAAGTATTGTACCTTCTGGCCTGGGTAACTAACAAAAGCAAGACTATACCATGTTTTCTATCCACACTGTCACAACCAGGAACAGTTTCTACTAACAACAGAAATTTGACATGGGGCTATGTTTTAAAATGTAGATTTTATTATTATTCATGTATAGTGAAGTTAGCAGATCAGGAGATGACTGCAATTGAAAGGATAGTTTGCTGCAGTTTGCAAGAGGAGGGGGTATACCACCTCACTTGGGGTTCCATTGGGAAGCACTAGGGTTGGTCAGGAAGCAGAGGGGGTTGAGAAGGAAACATGGGCCAGAACCATTATTGTGATTTTCTAGAGAAGGAATGGAGAGGCAGGTTAAAAAATGTTTAAGATTTGCTAGTTGGATTAATTTCTGTGGGCTCTAGGGTGTAGGGTGTAAAGATAAAGAAAAATAGGTAAAATTAATTTTAATATATTATTTGTATGTATATTTAGTATATAATTAAAATAATATATTTTATTTAATTCCATATAGCCAAAATATAATTTTAGCATAACCAAAATTATTTGGGATTTTTTCCTTCTTTTTAATGCTCTATTTTTGAAATGTGGTATGCATTCTATACTTACATCTCAATTTGGATGCTGAATTTTCATAGAAATACTTAGCTGCATTTCAATTTCATGGAATTTACAGTTGATCAAGTATATTTGCATATCCAGAATTATTCCAAATGCAGTTGAAAGTTTTCCAATAACTGAACTCTGAGTATTCGTTTTAAACATTTAAATTAAGTAAAATTAAATAAAATTTAAAATTCAGTTTGTCAGCAGCAGTAGCTGCGTTTGGTGAATTGTTACTGCGTTCACCAGTTCAGGTCTAGAATAATGATTATCAAACTATACTTGACAGTTTGATTTGAACTCTGCATTCAAATCAGCCATGAATTAGCTAAAAAATACAGATTGTTGGACTCCACCTTAAACCAACTGAATCAGAATCTACAGGGCATTACATGATCAACAGAATAGTTTGAGCATCACTGAAAACACCAAACATCACATGTATAGAAACATAGGTTCTTTTATTAGAAATAAATCTATAAATTATTTTCTTATTAGGTGCCCCTTAATCTCCAACCTTACTTCCTACCAGTCTCTTCCTAAAGTTCTGTGTTCCAGCCACACTGACCTCTTTGTATCTTTTCCTCTTGTGACTATGAATTCACTTCCTCTGGAATTATCTTCTCTTCCACAAAATGCTTGGCACACACAGATGTATTCTCAAAGAAGCATTTCCTGAGCAGGTGAAGCATGAAATTAACATCTTTTCCATCATACTCTGTCTCTTCTTTTTTATTTGTCAGTTTCAATAACAGACATTTCATATGTTTATACATTTATTGGTTATCTCCCTCTTACTAGAATGTAAGTCTAGTGGGAGATGGGTCTTTGTTTTGTTTACTGCTTCATCACCATTATCAAGGAAAATACTTCAGTTCAGTCACTTGGTCATGTCCAACTCTTTGCAACCCCATGGGACTGCAGCATGCCAGGCTTCCCTGTCCATCACCAACTTCCAGAGTTTGCTCAAACTCATGTCCCTATAGTCGGTGATGCCATCCAACCATCTCATCCTCTGTCATCCCCTTCTCCTTCTGCCTTCAATCTTTCCCAGCATTAGGGTCTTTTCACATGAGTCAGTTCTCCTCATCAGGTGGCCACAGTATTGGAGTTTCAGCTTCAGCATCAGTCCTTCCAATGAGTATTCAGGACTGATTTCCTTCAGGATTGACTGGTTTGATCTTCTTGCAGTCCAAGGGACTCTCAAGAGTCTTCTCTAACACCATAGTTCAAAAGCATCAATTTTTTGGTGCTCAGCTTCCTTTATACTCCAACTCTCACATCCATACATGTCTACTGGAAAAACCATAGCTTTGACTAGATGGACGTTTGTCATCAAAGTAAAGTCTCTCCTTTTTAATATGCTATTTGGGTTTATCATAGCTTTTCTTCTGAGGAGTAAGTGTCTTTTAATTTCATGGCTGCAGTTACCATCTGCAGTGATTTTGGAGCCCAAGAAAATAAAATCTGTCACTGTTTCCTTTGTTTCCCCATCTATTTGCCATGCGGTGATGGGAGTGAATGCCATGATCTTAGTTTTCTGAATGTTGAGTTTTAAGCCAACTTTTTCACTCTCCTATTTCACATTCATCAAGAGGCTCTTTAGTTCCTCTTCATTTTCTACCATAACGGTGTACTTGTCACTCAGAAAATCATATAAAAGGAAAGTACTTGGCACTCAGTAAATTATATAAGTGATGTGTGTGTGTGTGTGTGTGTGTGTGTGTGTGTGTGTGTGTGTGTGTGTGTGAGTTGCTTAGTCATGTCTGACTCTTTGCAATCCCATAGACTGTAGCCCACCAGGCCCCTCTGTCCATGGGGTTCTCCAGGCAAGAACACTGGAGTGGGTTGCCATTTTCTTCTCCAGAGGGACCTATAGAAAGAAAGAAAGTGAAGTCGCTTAGTCGTGTCTGACTCTTTGCGACCACATGGACTGTAGCCTACCAGGCTCCTCCATCCATGGAATTTTCCAGGCAAGAGTACTGGAATGGGAAATGGCAATCCACTCCAGTATTCTTGTCTGGAGAATTCCATGGACAGAGGACCCTGGTGGGCTGCAGCCCACGAGATCACAAAGAGTTGGACATGACTGGGTGGCTAACACGGACACACACACACTTGAAGTAGTAAACAGTTAACTGAAGCAATGGTGTGACTTCCAACAGACAAGATGGCATAGATTCATTTTCCCCTGCTCTGCCCTGCTAAGCATATCTATAAACCTGGAAATGGTGCAAGAGACAGTGCCAGGATAACTCTGAAATGTGTTAAGAAGAGTTGAACTAGTTTATAACACCAGGATGTGAGGCAGAGCATAGCAGCAAGGTGTCTTGAGTCTCTCTGCCCAACAGAGAATGACATTCAGCTCCAGCATTTTCAGATGGAAATGGCAACAGAAGGCAGCCTAGGTATGTTGCTCCTCCCCCAACCCCTGGTGGAATGGGGGTAGCTTTGCCAGCATCAGGGGAGCAGGACACCACCCACAAGAGGATCAACTGTGAGCCTCACTAGAAACAAGCATCCAGGGGAGACATTTCTTCCTATGGCCCTGAGACTCTTCTTTTTGCAGAGAGTTACTGAGAGGGGCAGGGAGGCTAGGGCAGGAGAATTCAGCTATAGCAGGCAGCCTGCTCAGGAAAGACCTTTTGTTTCCCAGGGAGACTCTTCTTCCCCACTCAAAGACTCAGGACAACCAGGAGCCACTGATGAGGGATCCTACCACAGCCTTCTCCCACTGGCAGGCACCCATGGGCTTCCTGAAGAATCTCTTCCAGTTCCCTCACCAGCTGGGACCAGTGGAAGCCCCAGGGGCACTAGATAGACCAAATTAACAAAAGTAACAGTCTAAACCTCTAAAAGTTAGACTGCTATGGGAAGCACAGCCCATGGATATAAGCCAAGACCCACAGGCTGCATCTAGACGGGGTGATTGCTTGTTAAATAAAAGATTTAAGTAGGACTCAGAGTCTCCTAACAAAGCAGAGAATATGTCCAAGATAAGTATCATATCATAACTCGAATGAGAAAAGACAGTCAATCCACTAATGTCAACACCAAGATGAATCAGTTATTGGAGATATCTGACAATGATTTTAAAGCAGCTATTAAGAAAACGCATTGACAATCAACTAAAAATTCTCTTGAGACAAATGCAAAATTAGAAAATCACAGCCAAGATGTAAACTTATAAAAGAGAACAAAATGGAAATTATAGAACTGAATGACACAATAATTGAAATTATAAAAACTCACTGGATGAACTCAATATTTAATTAAGTATAGATAATTGATAGAGGATTATACATTCATTTTTAAAATAGTCACTGAGAATTTACAAAGTGTGAAACAGTCAGATCTATTACCTGTAAAGACCTTCAGTGAAATAGAGGAGGTGGGTATTAAAGAAATCATTGTAGTAATAATTACAATTGTGACAAGTGCTATGGAAGAAATGCTACAAATAAGAAGTACACACAGTCATTTTCAAGGGTGTGGGATTTGAAGAGAAAATGAGGTGAACAGAAGATGATTCTTAAGGAGAGAGTTTTCTCTTTGAAGGGAGTTCAGTGAGTTTCCTGTTGAGTTCCTCCTGCCTTGACCAGCTCAAGATTGCCTCAGGCAACTGTTGCCAGTTCTCTTGTTAAGACAGAGACTATCTGAAATCCTTATGCTTCCTCTGAACCTTAGGATTGTGATGAGGGGAGTTATGGGTGACTTGTAGGTTTCTAGTATGGATGATGGGGTGAATATGGCAACATTATTAAGACTGGTTGTAGAAGAAGTAGAAACAGACTTGGAACTGGACAAAAATGAGGTCACTTTTGCATGGACTGAGATGGAGATGCCCAGTTATCTGTTATACCCTCTGGCAGATAGATTTGTGGTTTGGAGCTTGGCAGAGATCAAAGTTAATGATATGGATTTACCAGTCTTTAGCATAGATGGAAGTTAATGCAAGGAAGAAATGAGGTCACAGGAAGAGAGTATGAGAAAATGGTCTGGGACATAAATGTAGGAATTTGGAGAAGAGCCTGCAAAGAAGATGAATACAGAGAAAACAGAGAGAGGAAATAGAAGCCAGCTAATGTTAAAGAAGGAAGGAAAGGTTAATGTCAAATGCTGCATAAATGTCAAGGAGGTAGAAGGACAAAAGCAGTTTGCAATGAGAACACTCAGTGCCCTTGGCAGAAGCAGTTTCAATAATTTTTAAATGGAAAAAATGGGAACAGGACATGTAGACTCTGTTTCTGGGAATTTGGCATAGAGAGAAAAAGAAAAAGGGAGAGGGTCGTAAAGATTTTGTTTTTGATTTTGCTATGAGAGCAGCAACTGGAATGTTTCCAGGCTAGGTAAAGAAGGCAAACCAGAAGGAAGAAGTTAGGACCCCAGTAAGAAAGGAAGTGACAGATGAGGCAATGGACTTAAGTGGCCGTGAGAGCTGGGATGATGGAGCAGAGGAAGGGACATTGTGGGACGGGGAGGAGAGATTCTTTTTCCAATGAGGGTTATTCATAAAGGGGACAGGGATTGAAGTGTTATTACTTGAGCCACTTGAAGCTCCTTGTGTCCTGCTAAAAATAAAAGGAGAAGTCATGGCTGGTGAAAGTTTGGAAAAAATATTGGAAATCCTAAGAGGAATAAGGAAAAGGAAATTAGACATTTTCTGGGACTCACTGACTTACTAGTTGAGGTTAGAGGCATGTGTGTGATGAATTCTTTTGAATATTTCTTCAGCAGGTAGTTTTGATTGTGAATGTCAGCTGATCAATTTTGGAATGGGGGTTTAAGGAAGTGTTGGCACCTAACCAAAGTTTTCAGAAACAAAGTGGAATATTTTGTAGCGTTGTTACTGTCAGTGTTTACTTCCTGGCAAACCTTGTCAGTTTACTATGTCTATCTCTAATTAGTTGATTAAAAACATGTTTTTCTTTTATTTATTGTCCTGTAGGCACTAATCCATTGCCTACGGTGTGTACAGTACTTGATCTGTCCCAGCAGGGAAGCCTAGAAAAGTTTCAGTTCCTGCCTGCCATAAATTATCTGTTTATTTGGAAGGAAATGATAAATAGTGCAACAATCGGGGAAGATAAGCAAAAATGAAAAAACAACTGTTATTTGTGTTAAGACTTACTATGTATCAGACGTTTTACAGAGGCAATATCAGGTAATGATTCAGAGTGTGGCCTCTGGAACCAGATTCTAAGTGCCTAATACATGATGGCGATTATTATCATCTGATTGATTTCACAACAAGTACAGGGAATAGACATTATTATTCCCATTGTATAAACAAGATAAGTGAAGCTAGAGGGGTTAGAGAATCTTGCCCAAGATCACGATTGAGGCAGATTAAGATTCTGATTTCTGATTGTGCCTGCATTTGTTTCCGTGGACTCTGCTGTCCCTCACTTCGTGTATAAAGTTGCACAAGTGGTATTGTCCTTAGAACTTCTGCTTGCAATGTAGGAGGTATGCCCAACATGTGGTGACACTAATCACAAAAAATGTAGTGATGAAAATGAGTCTTATGGAGGGATTTGTGTGTTTTAATTAGAGAAACAAAGTTAGAAAGACATTCCAGAGAGAGGAATAATGTAAATCAAGCAATGGCCGTAGGAATTAACTTTCTTTCTTAAGGTCTGGAAAATGATAGGGAAGTAATTCTACTGGAGTTGACCTCCATGCATTGTGAGATGAGAGGGTAAGTAACTGTATGACTGTCCTAAAAATTATTTGTTTTGTGAGCTTTTTTTTTACTTGCCTGCCCTTTTGATATTATTGCATTGTACGAAAAATTGGAAATAATAATTTCTTCTCCTTTCAATTTAGATCAGTCCAGTGGACCTATCCAGTTACATGGCCTTTCCCTGTGAATCACTAACACTGAACACAATACTTGTGTACAGCAAAATGTGTGCGTTACTACTTTCTTGTGGATTGCCTCTTAAATACTAGCTATATTCCATTTGAATGGCTTTTGTTTCTAGATTTCCTAACTGGCTTCTTCATTTCCATCTTGACCCCTCTACAGTAAAGGCTCTTCCCACAGTCATGGTGATTCTTGGAAAATGTAAGTCCAATCACATGTGGACTTCGTTCAACATTTCCAATGACTTTTCTATTTTCTCAAAATAAAATTAAGTGTTCTTACTCTTGCCTATACAACCCTATAGACCTTGTCTCAGGCTAGCAACCTCTCTGATATTGCTGCTGCTGTTTCTTTCTCTATCCACATTGCCTGGCTCACCATTTCCTTCAGCTTTCTGCTCACATGCCATCTAATCACTGGGGTCTTTCCTGACTACTTTCTCTAAAATAATCCAGTTCTTTTCACCTCTCTTCACATCTGTCCTGGCAGCTTCTTTTCTTCTTTAATTTGACTTTGTTAATATCGCTCATCACCACCCAATGTATTATATATTAATTTGTTTATTGCCTTTCTCTTTTCATTTGCGATAAGCCCATGAAAATGGGAACTTTGTTTGGTTTACAGTTCTTGATATACTATAAAGAACATTGGCATTTTTTGTTCAGTCACTAAGTTGTATCTATCTCTTTTCAACCCTATGGATGGCAGCACATCAGGCTTCCCTGTCCTTCACTATCTCCTAAGTTTGCTCAAACTCGTGTCCATTGAGTCAGTGATGCCATCCAACCATCTCATCCTCTGTGCTCTCTTTTCCTCCTGTCCTCAATCTTTTCCAGCATCAGGGTCTTTCCCAATGAGTAGGCTCTTTGCATGAGATGGCCAAAGTATTGGAGCTTCAGATTCTGCATCAGTCCTTCCAATGAATATGCAGGGTTTATTTCCTTTAGGACTGATTGGTTTGATCTCCTTGCTGTCAAGGGGACTCTCAAGAGTCTTCTCCAGCACCACAATTCAAAAGCACCAATTCTTAGGCTCTCAGACTTCTTTAGCTCAGTCGATAAAGAATCTGCCTGCATTGCAGGAGACCCTGGTTCAATCCCTGGGTCAGGAAGATGCCCTGGAGAAGGAAATGGAAACTGACTCCAGTATCCTTGCCAGGAAAATCCTACAGTCCATGGGGTCACAATAGGACACGACCTAGCAACTAAACCACCCACCATCACAGCCTTCTTTATGGTCCAACTCTTATATCCATACATGACTACTGAAAAATCCATAGCTTTGACTATACAGATGTTTGTCAGCAATGTGATGTAATTGCTTTTTAATATGCTAAGTTTGTTATAGCTTTTCTTATAAGGAGCAAGTGTCTTTTAATTTCATGCTACAGTTACCATCCACAGTGATTTTGGAGCCCAAGAAGGTAAAAATCTGTCACTATTTCCTTTTCTTCCCCATTGACTTGCCATGAAATGATGGGACCAAATGTCATGATCTTAGTTTTTTGAATGTTGAGTCTTAAGCCAGCTTTTTCACTCTCCTCTTTCACAGTTATCAAAAGGCTTAATTCCTCTTTACTTTCTGACATTAGGGCGGTATCATCTGCATATCTGAGGTTGTTGATATTTCTCCTGGCAGTCTTGATTCTAGCTTGTGACTCATTCAGCCTGGCTAACTGTTCTTGGTATAATGCCAAGAGCATTGGCATGTAGTGGACTCTAAACTAATGTATGCATGTATGTGCTTAGTCCCTCAGTTGTATCTGACTTTTTGTGACCCCATGGACTATAGCCCATCAGGCTCCTCTGTTCATGGGATTCTCCAGGCAAGAATATTGCAGTGGGTAGCCATTCCATTCTCCAGGGGATCTTCCTGCCCCAGGGCTTGAACCTGGGTCTCCTGCACTACAGCTGGATTCTTTACTGTCTGAACCACCAGGGAAGCCTAAACAAATACTTATTGAATAAATGGAAATGAATGAATAAAACTATTCATTCATTTGTACCAGTGGTAGTATATTTAATATTTTAAATTTATATTGGGGAGAAATGTGTCATTAATATGGGAGCTGTGCTGTACTAAAGTACTTCTTAAAATCATTGACTAAAACTTGTCATGCAGTGCCAGAATTTGTGCCAGCAGGGCTATTTTCCTTATCTAAATACTATTTAGTACAGTGAAAGCATTTCCTAAAACAGACATGAATTCTTTTTTTAAAAATTGAAAACCATTAATGTACAGTGGATATACGTCAATCCCAATCTCCCATTTCATCCCATTACCTCCCCTTCCTCCTCGGTATCTGAAAATTTGTTCTCTACATCTGTGTCTCTATTTCAAGTTGATCTGTACCATTTTTTCTAGATTCTACATGTAAGTGTTAATATACAGTATTTCTTTTTCTCTTTTCATGCATAAAATAGGTAACTAATGAGAATCTATTGTATAGCACAGAGAACTCTACTCAGTGTTTTATGATGACCTAAATGGGAAGTAAATCTAAAAAAGAAGAGATACACATATAACTGATTCATTTTGCTATATAGCAGAAGCTAACACAGTATGTAAAGCAACTATATGCAGATAAAAATTAATATAAAGTTTGGATGGGGTTAACAATCCAGGGATGTGAACAAATCAACAACATCAACAGCGACAAAATTTGCATTTTTCTTTTGGTAGAGTGGTGAGAATGTTCTGGAAAATCTGGGAGGGGTTATGAATGAGAAATCTAACATGAAAATAAGTTGTACTTCAAGCCTCTGCTTGAGAGAGTCTAAGAAAGGCTAGAGTGGTTGAGATACAGTAGGAGAAAGAGAGTTATGAAATCCTCCTTAAACATCAACACAGTTTATGAACTTGGGTGGGGTCCCAACAACCACTCAAGGTCTGCCATTTCCCCTTGGGAATGAACCAGACTGTCTCTCCTTTTTCAGGAAGGAGTCAGGGATTGCTATTTAGTCATCATAGTCATCTGAAGATAGAAGGGTAGATTGTAGAACCCTCTGAGGCAATTCAGCATCCAAGTTTGTGTCTTTCTAGGTGTCCTTGATCTAATCAGTTTAACCTATTTATCTGTCTTCTAGAGTCAAATGAAAACTGGCAAACAAGAGTGTTGTCACTAACCTCGAATTCGTGTCTTCTGAGTTTTTCATGTTTTACTTCATTGATTTACAGATATCTAGCAGCTTAGTCCGGAGAGGGCAATGGCACCCCATTCCAGTACTCTTGCCTGGAAAATCCCATGGACGGAGGAGCCTGGTAGGCTGCAGTCCATGGGGTCACTAAGAGTCAGACACGACAGACCGACTTCACTTTCACTTTTCACTTTCATGCATTGGAGAAGGAAATGGCAACCCACTCCAGTATTCTTGCCTGGAGAATCCCAAGGTCGGGGGAACCCAGTGGGCTGCCATCTATGGGGTCGCACAGAGTCGGACATGACTGAATTGACTTAGCAGCAGCAGCAGCAGCAGCAGCAGCAGCAGCAGCAGCAGTAGCTTAGTCAAGGCTGTGTAAAATACGGTCTTGTACTAATAATAAATTATCAAAGACAACCAGACCAACCAGCCTTCTAGAATTTTGTGTTGAAGAAACTCGCAAATTGGCAAACAGTAGGTTTGTGGGTTGTCGCTGGCTTTTTATGTGTTGCCCATGCCCCCAAATTTCTTGTTTTGGCATGACAGTCTTTTATAATGGTTCTATTACAAGTGAAGTTTTCAAATTTAGTATCAAGTGTATTATAGTAGAAATGTTAGCTGCATACGTTTGGTTGTCTATTAGACAAAAACATTAGTTAGAAGTTAGAACTTCCCTGACACCCAAGTTCCCTTGCAATCATGTAAACACAGTGTGTTGTCTCAAGAGACTACAGTCACAGTGATGATATTCCTTTTTATATTTATGTTCTTAAGGAGATCTCCCTGATGGTAGATATACGTCAAATCCCAGCAAACTTCCAGGTTGAGAATGGGAGAGGAATTCCTGACCCAGCATTATTGGTCAACATAGAACTCATTATGTTAAATTGGGTCATATGTATTGCCTCCAATACTTGCCAGTTTTTTTCATGCAATAATGCCAACATTGCCACTTCATCATGCAAACAAAATCAAAGCCTCAAATATTCTTATGCAGATACTAATGACAGCAATCTCAGAGGGAGCCTAGTTTTTGTTTCAGCACTGCTGTCCCTCAGAGCACCATGTGGCATTCTGCAAATAATGAGTTTTAAATGAAAAGTGGTCAGCTGTCTCAGTGACTGCAATTGAAGTATCAGGATCTGGCCTGTGAGTTTCATCACTAGGATATCCGAGTTCACCAGTACATTGGCTGCTTGGAGAGGAGCCTTGCCTGTTACCATCTGTTCACTCATCTCACGCCATCCTCTTTTTTTCATGGGGCTCAAAAGACTTCCTTCCCAATAAGGAGAAACTAGAAGTTCAAATTTGAATAATGTTATCATGGTTAGTCATTCACTGACAGGTATTTATGTTTTCTGGGACTCCACTGGTGTGTGGCATGGCTCCTGCATCTGCTGTGTCCTTGGCCATTACGATCTAGTCAGAAGGCTTGCTGCTGCTATCAGAGGAGATGTCTGTACCCAAGATGCCCCTTGGGTAACTCAGTTTAACCTGTTCTCTATCTTTAAAATCTTTTACCCTGGGACAAGTAGCATGGATTTATCTCATAGGTGTGGGTGTGTAGCGGTGTTGTAGATGTATCATTGTTTTAATTTGCAGTTAAAAGATGATCAATGATGATAGCATCTTTTTCTATGTTTATTTTTCATCTGTATATCTTCTTTCATGAGAAGCCTATTCAGATTTTTTTGCTTTTTAAAAAAAAATTGGATTATTTTTATATTTATACTTGAGTTTTAAGTGGTTTTTGAATATTTTGGATACCAGTGCTCTATCAGGTAAGTATTTTGAAAACATTTTCCCTTAGTTTATCACTTATATTTTGATACAATAAGCCCCCTACCTATGAACTTTCAGGTTGTGAGCTTTCAAAGAGGCGAAATACATTCCCATGTCCAATCATGTAAGTTAGTTCATGTGTCTGGTGTACATTGTCACACGTATGCCTCCTCGACAAGAGGCTGTGATTTTCTGCACTTTCCAGCACTGTTGTGCAACATGAGGTGCTTACTAATGAAGACCTGATAGAACTGGAGGCCTAGAGAAAGGGCGAAGAGAGACAAGAGGAAGAAAGAACCAAAGAGATTCTCAGCACAGAAAATGGTGAGGGGGATTTCTTGATTTGAAGAGCTACTGTTAGTTTTTGAGGCCCTGGCCCCAAATGTAGAATGGTACATGAAGGCTGCAGCAGCCATTCAGAATGCAACCCAGTGCAACTGTGAACAGAAAAGAAGAGCTACTACCCAGATCAGTTCAGTTCAGTTGCTCTGTTGTGTCTGACTCTTTGCGACCCCATGAATTGCAGCACGCCAGGCCTCCCTGTCCATCACCCAACTCCCAGAGTTCACTCAAACTCATGTCCATCGACTCAGTGATGCCATCCAGCCATCTCATCCTCTGTTGTCCCCTTCTCCTCCTGCCCCTAATCCCTCCCAGCATCAGTCTCTTCCAATGAGTCAACTGTTCACATGATGTGGCCAAAGTCCTGGAGTTTCAGCTTCAGCATCATTCCTTCCAAAGAACACCCACGACTGATCTCCTTTAGAATGGACTAGTTGGATCTCCTTGCAGTCCAAGGGACTCTCAAGAGTCTTCTCCAACATCACAGTTTAAAAGCATCAATTCTTTGGTGCTCAGCTTTCTTCACAGTCCAACTCTCACATCCATACATGACTACTGGAAAAACCATAGCCTTGACTAGATGGACCTTTGTTGGCAAAGTATTGTCTTTGCTTTTGAATATGCTATCTAGGTTGGTCATAACTTTCCTTCCAAGGTTTCTCAGTGCCGTCTCCGATCTGGCGATCTACTGACCGTATTCTTGAGTGTCAAGATGCGATTATGTGAACAAACCTTTGAAATGAGACTACCCAGATCTCACTGGATTATTTTTTCAAGAGGGTAGACCGAATAGAATCCAGCAAGGAACCAGAACCTGTGTCATCAATGTCAGGCGTGAGTAAAACTGCAGCCTGCGCTCTTTCTCCTATTGCTAAAGATCCTTCAGCTCTACCATCTCCTTCCTCCTCTCCTTCCTCCAGTCATTAACTCTTCTTGCTTGTTCACTCGATGGCAGCCCCTTTTATGCCAGCCATCGTACTGTACTTTTCAAGGTACTATACTGTAAGATTAAAAATGTTTTATTTTTTATGTTTACTTCTTTGTATGTATTATTTGTATAAAAAGTATAAATTTATTACAGTACAGTACTATATATCTGATGGTGTTAGTTGGGTACCTAGGCTAACTTGGTTGGACTTATGAATCAAATGGGCTCTTGAAATGGAACTCATTCATATGTAGGGGACTTACTGTACTTTTAACAATATGTTTTGGAGAGCAGAGGTTTCTAATTTTAATAGAGTCTAACATCAAATTTTCTTTAAAATTCATGGATGATGTTTTTGAAGTTGTACCTATAATCTCATCACTCAACTCAAGCTTGTCTAGATTTTTTTTCTGTTTCCTTCTAGATATTTTGTAGTATTGAATTTTATATTAAATCTATGCCTCATTTGAAGGTAATTTTTTTGAAAGGTATGAGGTATATGAAGGGGTTTATACATTTATTGTATATGGGCATACAGTTGTTCCAGCACCATTTACTAAGAAAGCCATCCTTTCTACATTGTATTGCCTTTGGTCCTTTGTTAAAGAATTTGCCTTTATTTGCATGGGTCTGTTTCTGGCTTTCTGTTTTGTCCTACTGAACTATTTGTTTTCTTTTACCAACACCACACTGTCTTGTTATATTGAGTCTTGAAGTTAGCTTTAATAGTTTATGTCTTCCAGTTTTGTTCTTCTTTAGTATTGTGCTGACTACTTCATGTTTCCATATAACACCCTTAAAATTAGATTTTACAAAATAACTTGTTAGGATTTTGGGAGAAGATTGTGTTGAATCTATAGATCAAGTTGGGAATAAATTACATCTGAGCAATGTTGTCTTCCTATACATGAATATCAAGTATCTTTTCATTTATTTAGATCTTCTTTGATTTCTTTTATCAGAGTTTTGTAGTTTTTCTCATGTAGAGCTTACAATATTTTGTTAGATTTTTACATGATTTTCCTGCAAATGGCATTATATTTTTAACTGAAAAATTCAATTGTTTATTGCTGCTATATAGGAATCAACTAACTTCTGTTTTAAATTATGTATCCTGAAACCTTGATATTATCACTTATATGTTTCAGGAGTTTCTTGGTCTGTTATTTGGGATTTGGTATAGACACTCATATCATCTGTGAGCTAAAGCCATTTTATTTCTTCCTTTTCAATCTGTATATCATTTCTTATTATACTAGATAAGACTTTCAGTTAATGTCTCTTGTTTCCTATTTTAGGGGAAAGCATTCAGTTTCTCTCCGTTAAGAACAATGTTGGCTGTAGATTTTTGTGAATGTTCTTGAGAGGAAGGTCCCCTCTATTCCTAATTTCTGAGAATTTTTTTCATGAATGGGTATTGGGTTTTATCGAATGCTTTTTCTTTTTCAGCCTGTTAATGTGATAGATTACATTAGCTCATTTTCAAATGTTGAACAAGCTTTGCATACCTGTAATAAATCCTCTTTTGGTCATGGTGCATATTTCTTTTTATACATTTTTGGACTCAGTTTATTAATATTTCATTGAGGAATTTTGCCAATAGGCCAATATCTTTGATTCCCTTTCCTATGTGAATGGTATCTTGGCTGAATATTTGATTTTGGGGTGGTATAGTCTTTGCCTTTTTGGAGAATAAGGGTGAGAGATGGCAGGTTGTCAGGCTCCTTTGAAACCACTCAGTTTCCAGTTCTCCTTAGCTGCAAAGTCTAGAGTTCTTCTAAACTTTGAAGTAGGAAGTATAAGAAAGAACCAGTCCATCTTTTCATGGGTAAGTTTCCCCAGCCAAGCTTTCTCTATTAGTGCAGAGCTTTGATATTTCCCCTGAGAGCCTGCATACTTGGTCCTCAGACTGTTGTCAAGAACAATGCACAAGAGAGTTGGTTAAGGGCTTCTCTCTGTCTGTCTGTCTCTCTCTCATTTTCTCTCTCAGGAGAGCCTAAAGCCTAAATCCTTATTCATACTCTCTAGTCTCTCTGCCTGCTAAATCTAAGCACTGCAAAACACAAAACTAAGGAAAATTAATTGGCAGTTAGCTTCCAATGAAAGAGGAAGAGAACAAAGACTTACAGTTAGTGCAATAACTTCCCATAATCCCTGTCATATTGTAATCTATTTAGCTCCTCTTTCTCTGCTTCCCAGTGTATAATAAATTTCATTTAATACCTTTTAAATGAAATAGTACAATGCATCAGACAAGCCACCATTTTTGGTGTCAGCTATACATAAACTTTAAACTTAGAAAAATATTTTACATATAGCGTGGGATTCAATTTAAGCCTGAACTTTACTGATACAGACAGTACAGACAGAAGTAAAATGACTTCATGCAGCTTAATCAGCAATAGGGGCCTTGGCAGAAGTGCCTGGAAGTGAGCTGTCGAAGTGGACAAGTGGAAGAGGAGGAAATGGCAGAGTCAAGTGATAATGGGCAGGACCAGTTCAGGAATACAGGTGAGACCACTCTCAATAACTCCAAAAAGAGTTCACGATATTTTACACAAAACTGGAGATCTTATGGGGATGGAAATTTAGTAGCAAAACTAGCAAAATTCAATCACCACTTGTAACATGATACCCTTTTATTAATGAACACCTGCGTGTGGCTTAAGTGACTCAGGTTATACAGTATTAGAGTGTGAAGAATAACTTTCTTAACAGTTATATTTAACAAGCAAGTAGATCTACTTTATCTTTTAACCCATGTTCTTTGGTCTTCGGTATCTTTTCTTTGTGTGATTTAAAGAGGAAAATTAATTAACACATTTTAATAAACATCTCATTATTTACTTGGAGAATATGACTTTATAAAGTATGCAGGATCACTTGATCAAGGGAAGGGAATCTTTAGATGGTCAACAACTGCCAGTGTTCATTTATAAGGAGGCAAAACCTTTTCCTCTGTTATTTTTGCTGTCTTCCTGACACATTCAGCAGACCTTGACAAGTACAGCACATAAAGCTTATTTCTGTAGCGATAGGAGTAGTGCTCCCCTCCTGCCTAAGAAACCTTTATAGGCAAGGCTTCATTCAGTTCCACAAAAATGAGCTGAGACGATCTTACAGCTTGCAAAACATAGCTCGCTAGCCTTGCTTCATTTCACTGGGTTTCTGAAAGCAGTTGTGAACCATTGTTGCACCGAGTTATCTCTTTAATTCATCCATCAGTTTGGGGTACCATTTTTTTTCTTTTCCTTTTTTTTTTTTTTGATGGAGATTGGATTGCTTAGGAACCAAGATAGAAGTATTTGAAATCTAGGTCTTTGGTGCTTGGGAAGGAGTTCTTTGTGCTTTTCCTACCCATAAACTCTTAATTTGTATTCATTTACAGTGTTTTAGTTTCTTATACACAAAAAATGGATTTTCCACAGTTGATGAGAAAAGTGTGAATTTTTGCTGAGCTTAGAGCTAACCTGCTTGAGTGACTAGGAGCATCTTAGAAATACACACTGTCAAGTTTAAGAATGTGATGTAATCTTTGGGGGAATAGAGTATTGTTTGGGTTCTAGAAAGAAGGGATTTGTTTCATTTGATTTGGTAGATAGTATTATATATCTGACAGATAGTAGAGTTGGAAAAAATACAGTTTATTCTCCTTTCCCTTGCCTTGCATAAAGAAAAGATTAAGATAAAAATAAATGATTTTAAATACTTTAAAATAATACTCTTTCCTTTAATTATATAGAATTAGAATTGAGAATGTGAGCTTCATTTGGCATTCGACAACTGAGTGGGAAAATCATTGTAACTTTACTAAAATTGGTACAAAGCAGTGTTTCTCAATGTTCTGATCAGCATCATTTGGGAAATTGTTAGAAATGCAAATTCTTAGACTTCATCCCAGACCTACTCAATCAGAAGCCCTGGGGTAGATGTCCAGCCATCTGTATTTTAATAAGTCCTCTGAATTATTATGATGTAGGATAAAGAGAATCCCTGGTGTAGAACACAGGTCTTTCTTAATCCCCTTGCAGCTCATTTATTGCTAGGAGCCTGGAAGAAGGTGCTATCATTCCATTTCACACATGCCATGCTAATGAAATGTATATTTCCAAGATAGTTTGATAGATAATGCTGTATCTAATTAATTCCTGCTTAGACCTTAAGTGCTAAGAGAGTCTACTTTTGTGGAAGGGTAGATTAGAGTCAAATCTTGTGTACTGAAGGAGGAAACATAGTCATTTTATTAATAGAGAATATACATGGTGAATTGGGGTGTAATATTATATCAGTGTAGATTAAGGGTAAACATGAGATGTTTTTTATGCCAGTATCAGTCACATTCTCAATGAAGTTTAATCTGACCACCATAGGTGAAGTAGCAAATGCTTTCAACCCCATTCTGGCTATTCCTTCTCCCCCTAATCATCTCTGCTTTTTTTTTTTTCTCTTCCACTTATTACTTCTATTCTATTCTAATTTTCTCATTTATTATTTTTGGTATTTATTGTCTCCCCGCCGCAACTGAAGAATGCAAACTTCTTAAGGGATGGTATGTTTTTCACTCTCTTGATATCAGTGATAATGAGAGAAAGATAAATAAAACAGTACCTGACACATAGTTGCTGTTGTTTAGTCACTAAGTCATGTCTGCCTCTTTGCAACCTCTGCCAGGCATAGTAAGTACTCAATAAATATTTGTGCATGCCTAGAATATATAGTGTTTATATTCTTGTCACTGTAAGAGTGAAGAGTTGCGGGAATATAACCAAATGAAGGCGATAATTCACCTGAGGTTGATGTGGGGAAGCACTATGCTATTTGTCCAAGTTATGGGGTTTCCTTATTGCACTAATGATGTTACAATGAACCATGTTACAGGCGAATAATGTAAGTCTTAATTAGGAGTGGAGTAACAAGTGTTCCAGCAGGCTTGTACACTAGAGGAGGGTTAAAGCAGGAAGTTTGGGAGGATCTTTTATTGTGGAAAAAGAGGTCCCAAGGACTTCTAATGAATTAAAAAAAAAATAGGTGTATACATAAAAAGACTGTCTTATAAATAAAAGAGATTGTATTGGATTGTAAATTCATGAATTTGGGGGGTCATGCATATCTGGAGGCTTCACTGAGGAATCACGACTGGAAGGTAGTGGCTTTCGTGAATGATTGTTATTTTGACCTGTCTTGACTGTTTTTCTTCCTTCTTGGTGCTACTCAGCAGCTCACCTGAAGGGATTAGGGTGCTTAGAAGGTGAAGATAAGCACAGAGTATATTGGATTAAGATTTTATTATTACAATCTTTAACTGATGGAAAATGCTTTTCAAAATAATTTTCTTCACAATATTTTTGTCCTAGGTGGTAAATGTAAGAATGTAATAGAATGCTGAGAAAGGTGGATAAGTTAAATAGTTAAACACAATTCTATAGTATTGTGTGCGTGCTCTGTTGTGTCCAACCCTGTGATCCCATGGACTGTAGCCCACCAGGCTCCTCTGTCAATGGAATTTTCCAGGCAAGAATACTGGAGTGGGTTGCCATGTCCTTCTCCAGGGGATCTTCCTCCTGACCCAAGAATTGAACCCATGTCTCTTGAGTCTCCTGCATTGGCAGGAGGATTCCTCTAAATTACACTCCTGTCCCACCAGTAACACTTAGAAAGGAATACTTTTTTTTTTTCAAAGTTATGATTTTAAATATTTTCTTTTACTGAAGAGAATGCTAATTATTGAAAGGATGCATTTCACTTTAGTCATATTTGTAGCCTGAGACTCACTTAGGTTCAGGTGAAGTTGCTTCAGTAACTAAAGATAATTCTGTTAACCGTGTTTAACACAATTCACTATGGTAGATTCTGAAAAAATTAAATGAACAGCGAGCCACCATTTTTTAAAACTGTTTTATGTTTATCCCTGGGCTTTTCCTGTTCACAGCCCAGTAACAATTAAGAAACATAACCATTTCCCTAAGCTGTGGCTATTCATTTCAGCTGTCACTGACACCCACTCTGTAAACAAGAATGCCCATGAAAAGAGCCATGTTGGCTTCTGTCCTTTGGGAGACTCCAGAGACAACTTAGCATCTGGCAGATGGAAAATAAAAATAGTGGCTGTGTGCTTTACTAATTATAGACTTCTAAAACAATAGCTATGTCAGGAAAACACTTGTTAAAAAAATGAAAAGCAAAGCATAACTATCTACAAGTTTCTTCAGAGGAACATTCTTGCGTTAGGTGTTAACCTTGAGTGCTTGCTAAAAAAGTCATTTTTAGCAGAAGGAAAGAAAACTGCATCCACAAACATGTCTGTGTGTGTGTGCCCATGTGTGTGAGTGAGGTGAGAGGTAAAGAGGCAGAAGAGAGGGAACAGGAGGCAAGTCAAGAGGTCGAGAGAGGGAGAAGGGGAGAGAGAGACTGATGGATTTCCTTGCCAGGAGATTTTGATTACACTTGTTTTCCTGAAAGCAGAGGCCCATGTAGCAGGGGGAGCAAAGGTTTAGGACCCATGGATCTTGAGTGACAATTTCAGTAAGAAGGGGATCCTCCAATTTTCTTTGTTGAAAGAGTAGAAGTGGGAAATTTATGCATGGGTTCAACTGTTAGCTTCAGATGCCTTGTTTGCTTTGAATATCTGTATGCCCTAGAACTTGGGAAATGCCTGGATGCAAATTATTAATATATGTGGAGATGAAAGAGATGTCCAGAATTTTGCAGAACATTTGTAAAATATGAGGGGCTTTCTGTCTCCAGATAACCTTAAACTTGATCTGTATCAATGAGTTAGCTGAATCTTCAAGGAGCTAGACTGTCTTTGTAACTGACGGTATAAACACACTCAATTCTACTTCAAGGTTGCATATTTTTCTGGCTGAAGTTAACTCAGTGTTGAGTAAAGCAAATTAACCGTGTAAAATAGTTATTTTTCAGAAATTTATATTTTAAAATGTGACATCATTAACAGTATTCTTTTAATTCTTCTGTGGTATAACTTTAGGACTTGATACATATTTCATTAATAGCAGCAACCATTGTATCTAGTTAATGGTTCTGGTAAATTTAACCTTTGGTCCGGTAAGGGAGAGGAGGTCATTAACAAAATTAGTAACAATTGCTCTTGTAGACAAAGGCCTCTGAACACAGGCTGTGGATGTGGTCTGCTCTAGGGGAAAAAGAACTAGGGACATGTCTTGTCTTTAGAGGGTTTTGAAAACAATTATCAAATTAGGTGAAAGTCTCTTCTTTATTATTATAAAACACTCGGACAATTCTAAATGTCAATTCATTTAAGACGTTAATTTTCCTAAATAGTAGAATCAATCAGGTGTTGTGTGAGGATTACACTCATAATCAATATGCCTGAAGGCTTTCCTAAAACAGTTTAGATATTAAACTGCATCAACTTCCCCCTTTGCCCCACCATACTTTTTTTCCTACTAAGTCAGGTAAAGGAAATCTGATGAATTCATAGATTAATTTCTTTCAGATAACTCTGGACTAGAAATTTTTCCATCCTCTGTAAAGCCTTGTAGCAGCACTTGTGAACAGGAATCAAGCTTCAGATTTTTACTCTCAGAAGGAAAAATGACTCATACATCTTACACTGATTTTATTAGATCCTTGTCACATGTGGTCTTGAATCAAAAGCAGGCATTATAGAGAAAATGCAATAGTCTGCAATTCTTCTCTGGAGTTAGATTGGGTGGTTAGAGATTGCACTGGTCAATCACCGATAAGAAAAGGAGCTTTGTGGATTTTACACATGATAGGTCAGTTCAGTCGCTCAGTCATGTCTGACTCTGTGACCCCATGAACTGCAGCATGCCAGGCCTAGCTGTCCATCACCAACTCCCAGAGTTTACTCAAATTCATGTCCATCAAGTCGGTGATGCTATCCAATTATCTCATCCTCTGTCATCCCCTTCTCCTCCTGCCTTCAATTTTTCCCAGCATCAGGGTCTTTTCAAATGAGTCAGTTCTTCGCATGAGGTGATCAAAGTACTGGAGTTTCAGCTTTAACATTAGTCCTTCCAATGAATATTCAGGACTGATTTCCTTTAGGATGGACTGGTTGGATCTCCTTGCAGTCCCAGGGACTTTCAAGAGTCTTCTCCAACACCACAGTTCAAAGCATCAGTTCTTCAGTGCTCAGCTTTCTTTATAGTCCAACTCTCACATCCATACATGACTACTGGAAAAATCATAGCTTTGACTAGACAGACATTTGTTGGCAAAGTAATGTCTCTACTTTTTAATATGCTGTCTCGGTTGATCATAACTTTTCTTCTAAGGAGCAAGCGTTTTTTAATTTCATGGCTACAGTCACCATCTGCAGTGATTTTGAAGCCCCCCAAAATAAAGTCTGTCACTGTTTCCATTGCTTCCCCATCTATTTGCCATGAAGTGATGGGACCAGATGCTGTGATCTTAGTTTTCTTAATGTTGAGTTTTAAGCCAACTTTTTCATTCTCCTCTTTCACTTTAAGCAAGAGGCTCTTTAGTCTTCTTCACTTTCTGCACTAAGGGTGGTGTCATCTGCATATCTGAGGTTATTCATATTTCTCCTAGCAATCTTGATTCCAGCTTATGATTCATCCATACCAGCTTTTCTTATGATGTACTCTGCATATAAGTTAAATAAGCAAGGTGACAATATACAGCCTTGACGTACTCCTTTCCTGATTTGGATCCAGTCTGTTGTCCCATGTCCAGTTCTAACTGTTGCTTCCTGGCCTGCATACAGATTTCTCAAGAGGCAGGTCAGGTCGTCTGGTATTTCCATCTCTTGAAGAATTTTCCACATTTTGTTGTGATCCACAGAGTCAAAGGCTTTGGCATAGTCAATAGAGCAGAAGTAGTTGTTTTTCTGGAACTCTCTTGCTTTTTCTATGATCCAATGGATGTTGACAATTTGATCTCTGGTTCCTCTGCCTTTTCTAAATCCAGCTTGAACATCTGGAATTTCATGGTTCATGTCCTGTTGAAGCCTGGCTTGGAGAATTTTGAGCATTACTTTGCTAGCATGCGAGATGGGTGCAATGTGTAGCAGTTTGAGCATTCTTTGGCATTGCATTTTTTGGGGGATTGGAATGAAAACTGACCTTTTTCCAGTCCTGTGGCCACTGCTGAATTTTCCAAATTTGCTGGCATATTGAGTGCATCACTTTCACAGCATCATCTTTTAGGATTTGAAATAGCTCAACTGAAATTCCATCACCTCCACTAGCTTTGTTCTTATTGATGCTTCCAAAGGCCCACTTGACTTCACATTCCAGGATGTCTGGAATAGTGGTAGATATCTAGATCTAAGTGGAGAGTTTCGAGGACATACGAGTATGTGTTTGTGTGTGTGTGTGTGTGCACATGTGTACACACATTTGCATAGGGATATACAATTGAGTAAGCATGAAGTGAGAGGACTTGAGAAGCAAGTTCCATGTAGTATAAAAAACTCTGAGTAACTTGAGGTTTGTGCTAGTAACCTGGGAGTCCAGGCCTGAAGAATAGGATGTGAATGAAGGGACCTGTATTCAGAACAGGGGAGGTAGAGGAAAATCCAGCCAGAATACCAAGACCTGGCAGAGTTCCACCTTGACAAAAGGAAAACAGAATTCCTGCCAGTGTGGAAGTGGGCTAGGACTCAGACCACTGCCACATCCATTGTGTCTTCCAGCATAAAAACACAAAACAGTTGGGGGATCAAATACATGTGGACATTTTTTAGCCTTTTTTTAACTAAATATCTTTTCCATTTCCCATAAATTTCTTTTCCATGCTTTTGAAACTCCTGCTTTTATTGCCTTTCCCCTCAGAATAAAAATATAATTCCTAATTTTTAATGATCATAAAAGTTACAGAGGGGATCTCCTTCAACTTTCTACCAACAGATACAGATTTGGCTTGGTCTACACTCACTTAAAAAAATTCCTTTCTTTCTGTTACAGTGAAATATACCTTGGAATCTCCTAATCTTCCAAGTTTTGCTTTTGAGCTCATCTCCTCCCTCCTCAGGGATCTTAATGTACTCATCATTTCCTCTTTCTTGTGTCTTCAATTTCTCCCTACTTTCTTCCTCCCAGAATTGAAAAACTCAAGTCTCTTCCATCACAAAACAAACACAAAACATCTGCTTTCTTTACCCTCCCAGTACTCTGTAACTTGCTGTAATCTGGTTTCTGTGTCCACTCAGTTACTGAAATTATTTTCATCAAGGTCACCAAATATATCATTATTAAATCTAGTAGATACTTTTCAACTTTTTCTAAACTGAACCACTGTCACTCTCTCTCCTTTAAATACTCCTTGCTTTATCTTCTAAGTTACCCATTGCTTTTTTTTTTTTTTTTCAGATTTTTCTGACAGCCACTGTACATCTGCTTTGCATGGTCTTCTGCTTCTTCTACCAGGAATTTCAGCCCCACCTTTTTCTCTGCCTTCTTACTTGCACTTTTGCTTTATCCACATCACCCCTACTCTTCCTAAAATCAGTTTTGTTCTTACACACTCCAAGAAGTTTTTCCTGAATTTTGAAATGTGTGTTCTGTTCAAGTTTGTATGCTTCCATAGCACATTTTCTTCAAATAGTGCTCACCACTGTGGTATTGTAATCACCTGTATACGCACCTGTTTTCCTCGTGTTATTGCTGCTCAAATTATGGCACGGAAACGCTCAGCATCAGCTTTGCCTGAGAACTCCTTAGAAATGCAGAATCGTGGGCACCACCTCAGACATACTAAATCAGAACCTGCCTTTAAACAACATCCCAGGGGATTCATATCCACATTAAAACTGGGAATCTTGGTGTGGTCATAGTAGGCATTTGATAAAGATTTGTTCAGTGAAATAGAAAAATCCGTATGTACCCAAAAACTCTGGACAGAAGAAAGCAAATGGGATGGATTGTCTTAAGGTTAAGGTGATATATTTAGATGGAGAAGGAAATGGCAACCCACTCCAGTATTCTTGCCTAGAGAATCCTGTGAACAGAGGAACTGGGTGGACTGCTGTCCATAGGGTCGCATGGAGTTGGACATGACTGAAGCGACTTAGCATGCATGCATGCATTGGAGAAGGAAGTGGCAACCCACTCCAGTGTTCTTGCCTGGAGAATCCCAGGGGCGGGGGAGCCTGGTGGGCTGCCGTCTACGGGGTCACACAGAGTCGGACACGACTGAAGCGACTTGGCGGCAGCAGCAGCATATATTTAGAGACACAACTTAAAAGTACCGCTGAATTGAGAAGGCTCTTTTGCTCAGGTTCAGAAGACAGTTGCACACAGCTGCTCTGCATCTACTTAATGCAAAGATGAGGGGGTGTTAGTGAGAGACTGCACGTGTAACAGAGAGAGGGAAAGAGAGAGAGAGAGAAAGAAACAGAAAAAAGAAGGAAAATAAATGTAGTTTAGCTAGTGAGCTTTGGAAATCTTCACTGGTTAAATTTCCTCTGACTGCAGAGCCCCATGGAGTCACCGTCTCAATGGAAACTCCCAGAAGATGCCGAATTCAGAAGCTCCTCCTAAGGCAACACCAGGTCTGTTGATTTTATTCCATTTAAAAAATTGTCAGAACAGGTTTTGCATTTGATTAATATTTACTGCTACACAACTTACATAACTTGCAACATGCTCTGCCATCTAATGATAATTCAGAGGAGAGTCAGCAAACTAGGTCCCAAGGCCCAAATTCAGCCTTAGCCTGTTACTGAATAGCCAAAAAGCTAAGAATGGTTTTCACTTCTTTAAAGGGTTTTTAAGAAAACAAAGAATAAAATATGACAGACCTAAGTAGCCCTCCAATCCTAAAATGATTACTGTCTGTGTCTTTACAGAAAATGTATGACAGTCCTAACTCAAAAATTAACACCAAGATCCGTATCACTATCAGAACCATTTTAGGGCACAATCACGCAACAAGGGAACTATTCACTAACAAGAAAAGATCTTTAAGTTGCCATCTGCCATAGCTCTGGTGTGAATGTACACCCCCCCACCCTTTCCCTTTCTCTAATATTGACCAGAAACTCCTGGATAATTTTTTTGTTTTTTTTTTGGCACAATCATTATTACAGAAAATAAGGAAAATATATTGAACTCTTCTTAACAATTCCTTGCTTCTGTTTAAGGGGTAGTATTTAACAAAATTTATTTTGTTTGAAAAATACTCTTCCAGTTTTCACTTAAATTTTAGAAAGAAATCATTACTCTGCCAGAAAAAATTAACTTTTCAATAAGTAAGTGCAGTCATTTCAGAGTCTTGCATTTGTATGTCAGTTTGGGTATGTTAGTTTACAACAGCTTCTGGCTTCACTTCTTATGCACACAGTGGTAGCAGTGCTTAGGAAAATACTTTATTCCTACTGAGAAAGTGGATTCTCATTATGATTTGATGTAAAGATGGCAGTTTGTGCAAAAGATCCCAAGATTTGACTGGGAGTACATTCAAATTATAGGGTGGAAAGGTCTCTTATCCCTGTTCAGAGTATGTAAAGAAATTTGTTTTTAAATTTCTCAATAGTTTGATCATGGGGTATGTGCACAGGTGAGTGTAATTTTTGACACATTACCTACTTATTTTGATTAATGAAGTGAAAAATGCTTTCTCAAAGGTAAGTGATTTTATACTATTTTTTTCTGTTTAGTCTGGGAATTATGACCTTGTGTACATGTAAAATGTAAAATTATCTCTTATCATATTTGTGAAGTAATATTTTGGAAGCACCTATTGATATTCATAATTTCTTAGGCCTGCCCAAGCTAGATAATCTGAAATTAAGTAAAAGTGATTTTTAGGGAGCTTTTGTGTATGATCATATGCAAGTTTCCCTGGGTTTCCCTGATGGCTCAGTTGGTGAAAAATCTGCCTGCAATGCAGGAGACTCTGGTTCGATTCCTCTGTCAGGAGGACATGCTGGAGAAGGGATAGGCTACCCACTCCAGTATTCTTGGGCTTCCCTTGTGGCTCAGCTGGGAAAGACTTTGCCTGCAATGCAGGAGACCTGGGTTTGACCCCTGGGTTGGGAAGATCCCCTGGAGAAGGGAAACGGAAAGGCTACCCACTCCAGTATTCTGGCCTAGAGAATTTCATGGACTTGTATAGTCCATGGTGTCGCAAAGAGTCAAACACTACTGGGTGACTTTCACTCACTCATATGCAAGTTATGGAGGGAGAAAATACTCATGACAATGGAAATTATCCCCTAACTTAAATTTCCAGATATTTTGTCTTTATTTCCACTTCAATGCTGAGTGCTTATGCTTGGAAAAATAACTTTACAAAGTACATGTGTCTGTGAAATTATTTGAAAACAGTTTTAATTGTTAGGGTTTCTATGATTAGACTTGAATCAAACTTATCCCCCTTCTGTTTTATACAACATATAATGTGACCCAGAGGGTGCTTTATAAAACTTAATATGTTTACAGAGTCATTAATGATGTTAATTAAGTTTGATCTTGCCTGTAGGATAGAAGAATCTTGAAAAAAAAAAAATTAGTTTGTGTAACATTCCAGGCTAATTTTCTCCATATTACATAGCATCCCCAAAGTTAAGGTTAGTCGAGGCTATGATTTTTCCAGTGGTCATGTATGGATGTGTGAGTTGGACTGTGAAGAAGGCTGAGCACCAAAGAATTGATGCTTTTGAACTGTGGTGTTGGAGAAGACTCTTGAGAGTCCCTTGAACTGCAGGGAGATCCAACCAGTCCATTCTGAAGGAGATCAGCCCTGGGATTTCTTTGGAAGGAATGATGCTAAAGCTGAAACTCCAGTACTTTGGCCACCTCATGGGAAGAGTTGACTCATTGGAAAAGACTCTGATGCTGGGAGGGACTAGGGGCAGGAGGAGAAGGGGACGACCGAGGATGAGATGGCTGGATGGCATCATGGACTCAATGGACATGAGTCTGAGTGAGCTCCGGGAGTTGGTGATGGACAGGGAGGCCTGGCGTGCTGCGATTCATGGGGTCGCAAAGAGTCAGACACGACTGAGTGACTGAACTGAACTGAACTGAAAATCTGGTTATAAGACATCTTGCATTTAGTATACATGGTAAAGAATCTGTCTGCCAATGTAGGAGGTGCAAGAGACAAGGGTCATGGTTTGGTTCATCAGTCAGGAAGATCCCCTGGAGTAGGAAATGGCAATCTAGCCTGAAAATTCTAGGCTAGAAGAGGAAGCTGGTAGGCTACAGTCCATGGGGGTCACAGAGTCAGACACGACTGAGTGACTAAGCACAACACAAAATATACATTTAAATCTTGATTCCTTATGTTTGTTTATTCTTTGCTTTTCATATATCATTAACAATTATTTCTTGATTATACTTTCATAGGGAGCATTTGAGAATATTTCTTGAACATTTGCGTTTCCAGTATATGGCGGTGCTGTCATACGGCAGTTTGAAATTGTAACAGCAATCATAATGAAAGGAAGCAGATGTTCATTGCTGAGGAGGAATCCTATGTGATGCTACTACCAAAATATGCATCTCCCAACTCAAAAAGGTATTTTTCATTTCTCCTTTCTCAGAATTTCCTATGTATATTATTCACTGCAGGAAATAAAATGTTAGAGGGAATATCATAATAAAATTTAAGTGTCATACCAAAGAAGAGTTTTTGGAAATTAACTTCAGAGATTTGCACAACTGCTTATTTCTTCTGTTTATTTCTAGGAGGTGAAACTTTTAAACTAGATTTTCCTGAGATGGTTTATGGGTGGCTCATATACTAGGAAATATAGAAACGTGCAGGAATCTAGGGAGAAAAAAATATTTGTGTCTAAAGAATATGTTTAAAAATTATTTCTAGTGAAATATTGTCTTCACATCTTAGTGAATTTTATTGAGATATTTTGATGTAATGTTACTTTATTAAGACATTTTTCTCAAAACTCAGTGGAACAGGAATAGTTTTTTAGTACACATAGAGCATTTATATGGAGTCAATTTTGACTCCGAAATGCAGTACTTGGATGCAGTCTCAAAAACGACAGAATGATCTCAGTTTGTTTCTAAGGCAAACCATTCAATATCACAGTAATCCAAGTCTATGCCCCAACCAGTAATGCTGAAGAAGCTGAAGTTGGATGGTTTTATGAAGACCTACAAGACCTCTTAGAACTAACACACAAAAAAGATGTCCTTTTCATTCTAGGGGACTGGAATGCAAAAGGAGGAAGTGGAGTAACAGGCAAGTTTGGCCTTGGAGTACAGAATGAAGCAGGGCAAAGGCTAATAGAGTTTTGCCAAAAGAACACACTGGTCATAGCAAACACCATCTTCCAACAACACAAGGAAAGACTCTACAGGTGGACATTACCAGTTGGTCAATACCAAAATCAGATTGATTATATTCTTTGCAGCCAAAGATGGAGAAGCTCTATAGAGTCAGCAAAAACAAGACCAGGAGCTGACTGTGGCTAAGATCATGAACCTTATAGCCAAATTCAGACTTGAAGAAACTAGGGAAAACCACTAGACCATTCAGGTATGACGTAAATCAAATCCCTTATGATTATACAGTGGAAGTGAGAAATAGATTCAAGGGATTAGATCTGATAGACAGAGTGCCTGAAGAACTATGGACAGAGGTTTGTGACATTGTACAGGAGGCAGGGATCAAGCTTATCCCCATGAAAAAGAAATGCAAAAAAGCCAAAATGGCTGTCTGAGGAGGCCTTACAAAGAGCTGTGAAGAGAAGAGAAGCAAAAGCCAAAGTAGAAAAGGAAAGATATACCCATTTGAATGCAGTGTTCCAAAGAATAGCAAGGACAGATAAGAAAGCCTTCCTCAGCGATCAATGCAAAGAAATAGAGGAAAACAACAGAATGGGAAAGACTAGAGATCTCTTCAAGAAACTTAGAGATACCAAGGGAATCTTTCATGGAAAGATGGGCAAAATAAAGGACAGAAATTGTATGGACCGAACAGAAGCAGAAGATTAAGAAGAGGTGGCAAGAATACACAGAAGAACTATAAAAAGAAGATCTTCACAACCCAGATAATCACGATGGTTTGATTCGTCACCTAGATCCAGACATCCTGGAATGCAAAGTCAAGTGGGCCTTAGGAAGCACCACTATGAGCAAAGCTAGTGAAGGTGATGGAATTCCAGTTGAGCTATTTCAAATCCTAAAAGATGATGCTGTGAAAATGCTGCACTCAATATGCCAGCAAATTTGGAAAACTCAGCAATGGCCACAGGACTGGAAAAGGTTAGTTTTCATTCCAATCCCAAAGAAAGGCAGTGCCAAAGAATGCTGAGACTACTGCACAATTGCACTCATCTCACAGGCTAGCAAAGTAATGCTCAATATTCTCCAAACCATGCTTCAACAGTACATGAACCAGGAACTTCCAGATGTTCAAGCTGGATTTAGAAAAGGCAGAGGAACCAGAGATGAAACTGCCAACATCTGTTGGATCATTGAGAAATCAAAAGAGTTCCAGAAAAACATCTAATTTTGTTTTATTGACTATGCTAAAGACTTTGACTCTGTGGATCACAGCAAATGGTGGAAAATGTTTTAAGAGGTGGGAATACCAGAAAACCTGACCTGCCTTTTGAGAAACTTGTATGCAGGTCAGGAAGCAACAGTTAGAACTGGACATGGAACAACAGACTGGTTCCAAATAGCAAAAGGAGTAAGTCAAGGCTGTATATTGTCACCCTGCTTATTTAACTTCTATGCAGAGTACATCATGAGAAACGCTGGGCTGGATGAAGCACAAGCTGGAATTAAGATTGCCAGGAGAAATTTCAATAACCTCAGATATGCAGATGACACCACCCTTATGGCAGAAAGTGAAGAAGAACTAAAGAGCCTCTTGTTGAAAGTGAAAGAGGAGAGTGAAAAAGTTTTAAAACTCAACATTCAGAAAACTAATATCATGGCATCACTTCATGGGAAATAGATGGGGAAACTGTGGAAACATTGACAGACTTTATATTTTTGGGCTCCAAAATCATTGCAGATGATGGTGACTGCAGCCATGAAATTAAAAAGACACTTTTCTTCTTAGAAGAAAAGCTATGACCAACCTAGATAGCATATTAAAAAGCAGAGACATTACTTTGCCAACAAAGGTTCATCTAGTTAAAGCTATGGTTTTTCCAGTAGTCATGTATGGATGTGAGAGTTGGACTATAAAGAAAGCTGAGCACTGAAAAATTGATGCTTTTAAATTGTGGTGTTGGAGAAGATTCTCGAGAGTCCCTTGGACTGCAAGGAGATCCAACCAGTTCATCCTATAGGAAATCAGTCCTGAATATTCATTGGATGGACTGATGTTGAAGCTGAAATTTAAATCCTTTGGCCACCTGATACGAAGAACTGACTCATCTGAAAAGAGTCTGATGCTGGGAAAGATTGAAGGCAAGAGGAGAAGGAGAGGAGAGAGGATGAGATGGTTGAATTGCATCACTGACTCGATGGACATGAGTTTGTGTAAGCTCTGGTGTTGGTGATGGACACGGAGGCCTGGCATGCTGTAGTCCACGGGCTTGCAAAGAGTCAGACAGGACTGAGTGAACTGAACTGAACTGAATTTTAATTGTTTTATGAATCTTATTTGATGAGATGGGATCGAGGATCTTCTCAGTACCAGCTCCTGGTGCCTTGCGTGTTGTCTTGGGTGCATCACCACATATGGGCACAAAGTTCCAGTAATGGAATAATGATAAAAATATTTATTAAAAGTCAAAACTAAGACTATTGCTTATATTGGATTCTCCAGTCAAAGATCACTTGCTCTGATCTTAGCCTAGCTGCTGCTGCTGCTGCTAAGTTGCTTCAGTTGTCCGACTCTGTGCGACCCCATCGACGGCAGCCCACCAGGCTCCCCCGTCCCTGGGATTCTCCAGGCAAGAACACTGGAGCAGGTTGCCATTTCCTTCTCCAATGCATGAAAGTGAAAAGGGAAAGTGAAGTCGCTCAGTCGTGTCTGACCCTCAGCAACCCCATGGACTGCAGCCCACCAGGCTCCTCCATCCATGGGATTTTCCAGGCAGGAGTACAGGAGTGGGGTGCCGTTGCCTTCTCCGTGCAGAGACAATAACTAAATAATGATAATACATTTGCAGGTAACAATATTATTTACATTAACAATGTAACTAACAAGTAAGAATAAAAATAATATTTATATTACTGATAACTAATTATAGGTAACAATTGTTTTAATTTGTGCATTAAGAAAGTGATTAAGTTCTTAATCTCAGTGAGTCTCAGTTTTTCAACTGTAACACAGGCTTTAGTAATCATTCTCACTTGTTTTGAGTTTAGCAGCTAATGAGTATGAGAGCTGGGACTCTGATCTAGGACTGCTGAATCTGAAATGATGGCGCTTTCTCTTTAGTAAAAGGTTAGTTGTCCTAAGACATGACTTTATCTTATCTATTCAAAGGCTGTTGACTCCAGCTTTCACGTTGTTTTTATTGTATCATATATTTGAGCTAACTGCATGGTAGCAAACATTCAAAAATGAAAACGTTCAGTTAAGAATTCAGACATTTTTGTCTCGGAGATATTCACCACATGGTAGATGTAAAAAGTCAGAATCAAGAAAATTTTGAACTAACAATTTCAAGAATATATGATCCAATATCCTCGTTCTACTGAGGACAACACTGGATTGATGGCTCTCTGTACAAAACACAGCACGGCTCCTCATGAACCCAACAAAAGCTAAAACTGATATTACAGTAATGGTATTTTTGGAGGAAATGGTTTGCTCTTTTGGATTTTTCATTTAGATAGTCCTATTTATATTTGGAGAAAGACAGCGCTCTGTCAAACTCTTAAGTAAAGAAAAAGCTATCCAGACCATTTGTGTAAAGTGGAAGGCAGAAGAGGGCGTTCGCAATCTTGGAGTTATCGTTTGAATTCTTTTGCTCACTTTTATTACCAGATGGTTTAAGATATTTAATACATGTGACAATGCTGATGTTATGGCCTGACAGTACAAGAATATTCTATAGCAACCAGAAAGTAAATAAAGAATTGGCTTTATTCTTTGTAATATAAGTTCTCCACAATCTGGCGGGACTAAAGCCTCATCACTTTAGCTCATGAGCTATGCCAGAGCCCGAGTCACTGCTCACAGAGAGGTAAGAAATGTTCCAAAATGGCATCAACAGAGTTTGTGACTCCATGACAATGAAAGGTGTGGGGAGTTTCACTTTATCATATTGAAGAATTTTCCCTTTAATTTACCATATTTCATTGAATCTAAGATGCTACAAAGATGCACATTAGTTTGATGGTGCTCACTGAAACCTAGGTTGCCTTCTCTCAACTTAAATCTGTATTATCCTGAGCTGAATGAGTGCTCTCCATAATAATAGCACCTGTCAGAGCATAAGTAGGGTGTGTGGGCTAAGAACAGGGTTCTTAAGTTCTTAATTACAGTAATTATTAATAATTGCTAGTGACAATGATGCAACATATACTCTTGCTATTATATAATGAATGGTTTTCTGCCCCTTTAGTTGGTATCAGCAATCAAGAATTCTCTCTTTAAAAGTAACATTTACTAGTATATTAGGTTGAATAATATGAAATTGTTGTTTCTATAGGTTAAAAATAGCTGAATTGTGGCAGTTCATGTGACTCAACCTATTCATCTTGCTGAATAGAAATTTCCAAGTGAGTCTTTCATGCTGTTTTGTGCCTTCTTTTTTGCTGTTGCTTAGATCTTATGAGAAATACAAAATCAGTACTTTTCAGTTTTGATTAATCTATTCCTCTTACCAAATAGCAAAATTTATATACATATTTTTTTAATATGTGATTGGGAACTAGAAGAAAGAAATTTTGAATTAAAGTAGTAGATTTCTTTTCTTTAATTTAATCATTGACCTCTAAGACAACTCTCAAAATTCCCAAGAAGACATGAGATACTACCAGATCCTGTAAATAAACGTGTCCAAGTTAAGTAACTGTTCTGGGACATGAAAAACTGTTGACTTGTTCAGCATACAGTCAAAAGGAAAGTTCATACCGGTTTTTGGAAGGGGCCCCACTCCTGTCTTAATTCTGGGGTCTTTATGGTCATAGTTTTATTCAATTCCAGTTGGTATTGAGACTTGTATCCATAAGAAGTAACCCTACCTATTCAGCTAAAATGTTCTGAAACTTTCTCTAAGAGATGGGATAATGGAAATACTATACATATGGATCATTAGCAATTTGACTCTTAGAATTGTTTCCACTCCAGTTTCTACTGTATTGCAGGATCAATAATCAAGCAATCTTCTTTCCGCTGGAAAGAAATGAAACATGATGACTTAAATTTTTAAAAATGTTTGAATCTTTGAGAGTTGTTTTGCATTTAGAGAGTGGTTTAGAAAACCACTAAGTCTTTTGAAGCTAAAGCAGAATGATAAGAATTATTTTAAAAAATGAAAAAAATAGAAATTTTCAAGATGTATATTTTAAAATTTCAGTATGTGATAATATTTATTTCATTTACTTCTGGTGGGAATGTAAATTGCTACCATATTTTACAGAGGGTCATAAATAATTAGGTATAGTACCATGCAAAAAGTCAAGATATTATATACAAAGTCTCAGTTATTAAAACAATAGGAAAATTAAAATTTTTAAGAAGAAAGTATGTCAAAATATAAATAGTGATTATTCTCAGGAAGTAGGGAATGGATTATTGAGTGGGGGGGAAAAAACAACTCAGAATGTGAGAGCTGTGAATTTCAGTTTTAATTGGGGGCTTGTTGGGGACAGGAGACAGCTTCTCAGCTTCTGAGGAAGAGTCAGTATATATATGATTTTTTTTTTTCCTTTTTTTGGCCTGAGAATCAAATACACATCGTGGTAAAAAGTTATTGCTAGTCACAAGAATCATGTATCTCAGTTAATATTTTTAATGCTTATCAACATATGGAAGATGCAAGAATCTGGGACCAATGAAATTCTTCCTTAGATATAAATTCTATCTAGGGGTCATATATACAAAGCAGATATATCCTACTTTATCCTGAACTCCTTTCAGGGTGTACTTGTACAGAGATTGCAGTGGCTAATGACTTGATCTTTGTGGAAACAAATGGTGGGCCACTTTTTTTGTTTACAGGATGTAGATGAGGAACAATAATTTTCCTTCTATCCTATGGTTTTGGCTGAGAGTCCCTGTAATTAAATGACAGATTAACATGAGCAAAACAAACAGAAGTTTAATAACATTTATACCTCCTGTATGGGCTTCACAAATGATTCAGTGAAGAATCTGCCTGCCAATGCAGTAGATGCTGGTTTCATCCCTGGGTCAGGAAGATGCTCTGGAGTAGAGAGTGGCAACCTGCTCCAGTATTTTTTCCTAGAATATTCCATGGGCAGAAGAGACTGGTGGACTGCAGTCCATGGGATCGCAAGAGTTGAGCACAACTGAGTCACTTATCACACACACGCATACCTCCTGTACATAAAGGAGACACCCAGGAAGACCGAGTAACTCCCTGAAGTGGCCCAAGTCACCACCTTAAACACCATTTTCAGGCAAAAGTAAAATAAAGATGTTAGGGTAGGGAGAGGCTGGTTATGGGAAATTACTAGGAAAAGCAAAAATGATAAATGGTATGATTATTATGCAGATTTATGTGACTTCTCCATTGATAAGAGTTTCTAGAGATTATTCATTCTCCTCCTCCTGGTATAGAGAGGGAGATACCGTTACAAATGGCAATTTCCCTTATAAGTGTAAATTTCTCTTGTAAAAGGGTAACTCCTATTACATTTTCAGAGCTTCTCTTTGTTTGCTGTTTCTTAAATAACCAACTATATTCCTTATGCCAAAAAGGTATATTGTGAAGGTGGCGAATTCTGCTCAGTCTTCACGGGTAAGCTTATACTTTTTAACGTGCTGTGTGCTCAGTTGCTAGGGCGTGTCCAACTCTTTGTGACCCCCATGAACTGTAGCCCACCAGGCTCCTTTGTCCATGGGATTCTCTAGGCAAGAATACTAGAGTGGGTTGCCATTTCTTACTCTGGGGGATCTTCCCCACCCAGGGATTGAACCCACATCTTTTATGTCTTCTGCATTGCAGATGGATTCTTTACTCATTGAGCCACCTGGGAAGTCCCATACTTTTTTATACTTTTTAAAAATATGTATTTAAAATAGGTTTGTTTTTTTAAAAAACACATTTTCCAAGTGTTAAGCTAAGCATGAATAATTTTTTTTCAGCTAGTTCATTTATTAAAGAGAAATGCATCAAATTGCTCACTGTAAGGGGCATGCAATCATTTGGACCAATGGTTTATGCCCTCTTGGATAATGGGAGTACACTAACTTTGGAAAGAGCATTTCTGAGAAGGCACTTTTCCTCTCCTCTTCATCGATTCCAACTGCACTGCCCAGGGTACTGGCATTGGGTGGTGGGAGTTGGTGAGATTGTCTGTGGTGCCCTTAGAGTAGGGCCTCCTTGGCCTCAGAAGGCAAAATCGTCCTCAGAAGCAGGATTGCAGGGAAAAACTCAGAACACTTGATTTTACTCCCCAGGTGGCCCTGGTTTCCTCAAGTTGTACAACTTGTTCATCTCCAGGAAAGCTTGTCCCCAATGCCCTTAGGGAGTTTTCAGATGTGTGCATTTAATCTGGGTGTAAAATTACTTGATTCAGTTCAACATTTACCAAACCTTAACTATGTAGCTATCTGGTGCTAGGGATACATAGATGGGAAGACTGGGTTTAGCATGTATAATTTTTATATATGAAAAAAACAGTCCAAACTTAAAAAAAATTATTTAATATGTATTTTTGGTTGCACTGGGTCTTCCTTGCTGTGTGTGGGCTTTCTCTAGTTGCTGTGAAAGGGGCTATTCTTTAGTTGCAATGCACGGGGCTTCTCACTGCAGTGGCTTCTGTTGTTGGAGAGCACAGTCTCGAGGGTGTGTGGGCTTCAGTAGTTGCCATCACATGAGCTTAGTTGCCCCATGGCATATGGAATCTTTTCAGACCATGGATGGAACCTACGTCCCCCTGCATTGGCAGGCTGATTCTTAACCACTAGACCACAAGGAAAGCCCCAAACATTTTTGTTTTTTTTTTTAATGAGGGATGGTGACTTCAACAAATGATATTTTTAGGAAGAGTGGCATAAAAGAGATTACAGCATAATACTAAATATTCCCTGAAGCTACGTATTGGCTCAGGTAGGATAAATTTTAAATAAATTCATATTTATGGCTAAATGAAAAGTGCAATTTAATATTTAAAATTTCTTGAGCAGAACAAGGGTAAAGTTCAGGGAATTATGCTGTCTGGTTATTATTTCACTGTAGGAAATTTCCCTGTTCCTTTCTTTCCCTTTCTCTTCTCTTTCCTTTCCTTACATATTTGTCGAGCACTGACAATTGTGGGTGGCACTGTATTAGGTGCAGAGGATATAAAAAGAGTAAACAGTCCCTGTCTTTAAGGCGTTTGCAATTAAGGGTATAAACATTCTTGAAAATTTAACTGCTTTTGTAGAAAATAAACTCAAAGAGATTTAAAAGGAGACAAGCCTTTTGTAACAGCACACATTCAAGTTTAATTATTAAGAATCTCAGAAGCAAGAATACAACTGCGTTCTTTGTCTAAAGTACTTAAGAGAGGCTTTACAATCTATTAGCTCAACTAGGAGAGCTGTCAAGTTGCTGGAATGAAACAGGTAATCTTGTTTCTTCCTGAATTATGGAGACAGCAAGTGGGATTGGAAGACCACAGGGGACACATCTTTGAAACTGTGTCTCTGATGTCACATTAACAACCACTTTCCTTTTCCTTCTGAAGTGAAAATAAAGCTAAAACAGTAGAAAAGGGGGAAATAATAAAAACAGATTTATAGTCACTCTATATCATGTAATTCAATAATTTCAGGAAGATATTTGAAGAATTTCTTTGTCTAGTACATATTTATTTTTTCCAAGTCAAGAGAGTTTAGCAACATGACAACATAATGAGCAGTTCAAAAACACTCTTAGGTGACCAGTTTGCAATCAAAGCATACTTTATGAATTCCTATTATTATTCCCCCTTGCTTTATGGAAAAAATAAAATAAAACTTCTGTCTCATTCTGTTTAGAGGATTTCCTTACTCAACAGCATGCCCTTTCAGCAGTTCATTTCTATAACATCAACTGCCGATGCTAATTGCAGAAGCATCATGCATAGGCATTGAGGGAGACCTCAGGGATAACATCTTTATCTTTAAGTTTTATAGAACCCAAGACTGCTTTTATCTTTTAATTCTCTCTGCAGCAGCTGCACTTATCTTTCAGGAACAGATTTGAAATGTGAGGAAAATGTTAACAAATTTGCGAGTATGTAACCTTTCCTTTCCAATATCATTAAGGATTAGGATGAGTGACTCATTTCTTTATATGATCCTTATGCAATTGTGGTCATTACTGATCCCTTAATTATAGCTATTAGATGCCATGAAATTTCAAAGCCCTTTGCAACCTTCCTATTATTTGCAAACCAAGTCTTTTATTTCAGGGATACCAATATTACTGTTTCAGTGTTCAAGCATATTTCTTTAATAGGTAAATTTTGTATCCTTTTACTTATAAAGGAAGATAATATTAATGAGGAATATCTCAAATGATCTCCCCACTCCCATGACCCTCACAAAATATTCATCTTTAATTAATAACAAATAATGTAAAGAAATATACATTTCTAAAATTAAATGCCTAGAAATCAAAGTCTGCTTTAGATACAGAAAAAATCATTGATATGCCTGACTGAAAATTACCATTTTTTATTCATTCAGATAGCAGATATGTTGTTGAACTCAAATTCATGTGCCCAATGTATAGTGAGGCCAAAAAAATGTTGGGGTATGGAGCAGAGAAAGGTTTATTGCAAGGGCCAAACAAGACATATGGGTGGCTCATTCTTAAAAGGCCCAAACACCCTGGTAAATTTCAGATAAGGGTTTTTAAAGGCAAGTTGAAAGAGAGAGTCACAGGGTGTGTGATCAGCTGGTGTACAATGCTCTGGTTGAAGGACAGTGAGGTAACAAGGTGTTGTCACAAGGGTTAATTAACATCAATTGTCAGGCTCCAGACAGTCTGGGGGCTGTGTGTTCACAGTTGTCTTGCAGTTTATTTCTACCATTTGGTGGGATATTCAGTATCTGCAAAACAACTCAGGAGTGGGCATCAGACACTGTTATCTATGTCCTGTAGAAAGACTAAAGATTCTATGATTTTGCTATATGGCTCTTCTATTGTTTAAATTGTCACCAGTTCTCTTGGCCCAACTGATGATATTTTTTGTTACTAAATTTCACGTTTCTTCTGTCATTAATTCTTGAGCCAGTTTGTGAGACTCAGGTGAGGCCTGGGAGACTAAAGTTTTTTTCTACAATCAAGAGGCAGGTAGCAAACAAGGGGTGGAGTCTGTCATGGGAAGGTCCCAGTAGGGTCCTGCTCAGTTACAGTAATAATAATGGTAACAGTAATGACAGCTGACATTTATTTTATACTTACTCTGTGACAGACATCATGCTGCCTTGGAATATTTCACTCATTCACACAGTAATTGTAGAATCCCCATTTTATAAATGAGGTCTAAAACAGGTAGAAACTGACATAACTAAGATTTGAACTTTTGTCTTCTAGAACCAGCTGCTTCTGCCTCCGCACAAACATTAGTCACTATAGTATGATTTGTTCATTGTTTACCTTACTATTAGATGCCCATGAGGAATAATGCAAACTGATTTATTTTGGATGTTTCAGAGATATATTTCACATGATCCTGATTTTCTTTTGTCTGTCCCCCAAACTGTTACTTTATTTTCTATCCATAAGGTCTAATGCATTTTTTTGTGATTTTTATTTTCTTCTGAGAGCATGATTGCTTATTTCTGTATTCCTTGTATAAGCACAGTTACTTCTGGCAAACAGAAGACATTTAGTGAATATTTACTGACTGAGTAGATTTGCATATAATTTTTATTTAAAAAATGGATCAAACTATGTATATAATTTTGCTAAAATTTATTATCCATTAACAGTTTCAGAACACCAATTAGTAACATTATCCTAAGTCCAAAAGTTCACTTTGGTACATTAAGTAACTGATTAATTATTTGAGAAATGGCATTACTAGGTCAAAGGGTTTATACATTTTCAAGTTGAGGTAGACACTGATAAAATTCCCAAAATGTACAATTTACATTGTCATCAAAGAAGTAGAGGTAGAATAAAAGCATGATTGGATAAAACATAGATTTGATTTACTGCTACAACAGATTACTACAAAATTCTGAACAAGTCACCTAACTATGTGTAAGAGTTTCTTGATAAGATCTTGGATGGAGATTTCATTGCCTGTTGTAATTACAATTCAGAAGGAGCCACCAGATGTATAAAAAACACTCAAAATTTAAAAATAAGAAAACAAACCATTCAATTCAAAGTAGAAAAAATATCTGAACAGAGATTTTAGTAGAAAAGATATAAAGATGACAAATGAGCATATGAAAACATGCTCAGTGTAATTTGTCACTAGGAAAACAAAAATTAAAATCACAGTGAGATAGTTAAAACAAAACAAAAAGCTGACATTAGCAATTCCTGATGAAGATTCAAGGGATTAGATCTGATAGAGTGCCTGAAGAACTATGGACCGAGGTTCATGACCTTGTCTGGCAGGGATGCAGACCATCCCAAGAAAAAGAAATGCAAAAAGGCCAAATGGTTGTCTGAGGAGGCCTTACAAACAGCTGTGAAAAGAAGAGAAGCAAAAGGCAAAGGACAAAATGAAAGATATACCCATTTGAATGCAGAGTTCCAAAGAATTGCAAGGAGAGATAAGAAGGCCTTCCTCAGTGATCAATGCAAAGAAATAGAGGAAAACAATAGAATGGGAAAGACTAGAGATCTCTTCAAGAAAATCAGAGATACCAAGGGAATATTTCATGCAAAGATGGGCTCAATAAAGGACAGAAATTGTATGGACCTAACAGTAGCAGAAGATACTAAGAAAAGGTGGCAAGAATACACAGAAGAACTGTACAAAAAAGAGCTTCACAACCTAGATAATCACGATGGTGTGATAACTCACCTAGAGCCAGACATCCTGGAATGTGAAGTCAAGTGGGCCTTAGGAAGCATCACTACGAACAAAGCTACTGGAGGTGATGGAATTTCAGTTGAGCTATTTCAAATCCTAAAAGATGATGCTGTGAAAGTGCTGCACTCAACATGCCAGCAAACTTGGAAAACTCAGCGGTGGCCACAGGACTGGCAAAGGTCAGTTTTCACTCCCATCTCAAAGAAAGGCAATGCCAAAGAATGCTCCAACTACTGCACAATTGCACTCATCTCACATGCTGGTAAAGTAATGCTCAAAATTCTCCAAGCCAGGCTTCAGCAATACGTGAACCGTGAACTTCCAGATGTTCAAGCTGGTTTTAGAAAAGGTAGAGGAACCAGAGATCAAATTGCCAACATTTGCTGGATCATCAAAAAAGCAAGAGAGTTTCAGAAAAACATCTACTTCTGCTTTATTGACTACACCAAAGCGTTTGACTCTGTGGATCACAACAAACTGTGGAAAAGAGATGGGAATACCAGACCACCTGACCTGCCTCTTGAGAAATCTGTATGCAGGTCAGGAAGCAACAGTTAGAACTGGACATGGAACAACACTGGTTCCAAATTGGAAAAGGAGTACGTCAAGGCTGAATATTGTCACCCTGCTTATTTAACTTCTATGCAGAGTACATCATGAGAAATGCTGGGCTAGATGGAGCACAAGCTGGAATCAAGATTGCCAGGAGAAAAATCAATAATATCAGATATGCGGATGGCACCATCCTTATGGCATAAAGTGAAGAAGAACTAAACAGCCTCTTGATGAAAGTGAAAGTGGGAAATTAAAAAGTTGCCTTAAAACTCAACATTCTGAAAACCAAGATCATGGAATCTGACCCTATCACTTCATGGCAAGTAGATGGGGAAACAGTGGAAACAGTGACAAACTTTATTTTTGGGGGCTCCAAAATCACTGCAGATGGTGACTGTACTCATGAAATTAAAAGACACTTGCTCCTTGTAAGAAAAGCTATGACCAACCTAGACAGCATATTGAAAAACAGAGACATTACTTTACCAAGAAAGGTCCATCTAGTCAAAGCTATGGTTTTTCCAGTAGACAAGTATGGATGTGAGAGTTGGGCCATAAAGAAAGCTGAGTCCCAAAGAATTGATGCTTTTGAACTGTGGTGTTGGACAAGCCTCTTGAGAGTCCCTTGGACAGCAAGGATATCCAACCAGTCCATCCAAAATGAAATCAGTCCTAAATATTCATTGGAAGGAGTGATGCTGAAGCTGAAACTCCAATATTTTGGCCACCTGATGTGAAGAACTGACTCATTGGAAAAGACCCTGATACTGGGCAAGACTGAAGGTGAGAGAAGGGGATGAGAGAAGATGAGATGGTTGAATGGCTTTACCAACTCAATGGACATGAATTTGAGTAAATCCCAGGAGTAGGTGTAGGACAAGGAAGCCTGCCGTGCTGCAGTTCATGGGGTCACAAAGAGTCAGACACGACTGAATGACTGAACCGAACTGATGAGGATGTGAGACAATTGGAATGCTTCTTAATTGCTGATGCAAAATTGGTGCAACTACTTTGGAAAACAGTTGGGCAGTTTACTATGCAGTTAAATGTATTTGTGCAATAGTAGTGAATAGCAATCACACTACTATTTCCACAAGAGACACATAGTTTGTATGTACATCAAAATCTAAGAGTAAATGTTTATAGCAGCATTATTTATAATTGCCCCAAACAGAGATAATTAATATCCTTCACCATGGGAATGGATAAACCAACTATGATATATTCATACAATAAAGTAATGCTCATCAATAAAATGAAACAAACTATTGATACAAACCAGTAATATAGATAAATCTCAAATGAATTATGCTGAGCAAAGCAGTCAGTCACAAAAGACTATTGTATGATTTATTTTCTTGCCTCCCTCCCATGTATAGATATGAGATAAAGTTATTTTTAAGGCTGGATAAGAAAATGTTTTCATATAAAATTCTCTCTGCCCATTTGGGCCACTAACTCTTTTTAGTGTGCATTGTGCATCTCCATTATACATTAACTAGACCTCCTTAGAAGATGCAAGAATATCTCCTCAACCAAAAAGAGCGATTTTCTTCTGGTGTCAGCAAGGTAACTCCTTAAGAGACAAGATTCCTTTCTAAATCCTGTCAGGAGTCATGATGACCCACTGCTTGCCTTGTATGTGCAGATCTGGACCATGTAAACTGTCAGTCTGTTACTTTGATGTGTGACCCTTTGTCTCGAAAACATGTACAGCTGTGCTTTGACTTCTATCCAGCAGAACAGTCCTCAGAGCTTTCTGAAAGACTATCTGGTGGGCTTTAACCCTCAGATCGGCTCAAATAAATTTCTCTATTTCTTTCTTAGGTTGACTTAATTAATTTTTCATCAAAAACATAAACATTCTGGAAAAGGTAAAGCTAAAAGCACAGAAAAGAAATCAGAAGGTTCTAGGGATTGGGAGTGTGTGAGGTGTTGACCACAAAGGGGCAATGTAGAAAAATTTTCTTCGACTAATAGACTTGTTCTATATTTTAATCATGGTGATCTAAGATTTTATCCATTCATTAAAACTCATAGACTTCTATACCAAAAAAAAGCAAATTTATTGTATATAAATTAATAAAAAAGACATAAAATTTCAAACAAATAAAAAATAGAGGAGTTTCAGAAGCGAATTTTGACACCTGCAAGGCATTGAGAAGGCATGGTGAAGTCTGGTGTGTGCAGGTGTGTGTGTGTATTTTTATTGTTAATATTATTATCGCTACCATTGCCTATAGTTTCCAGATTACCTTAGGTAACAAGAGATGATTAGTCTTGTTTTCCTCACTATTGTGTTCAGTTAAGACCCAGAGACAAAGTCATTTAATAATTGCTAGATTTCGATTTTGTTTCTGGGAGAGTTTGTCTTGAATTATTACCCTTCTCATTTTATAAAGATGCTCATATGGATTGACTCATAAAGTCTTCCAACTTACTTTGGGATCAGAATCTTAAATAGATCTAGCTTATTTATTTTCCCACTGAATCAATTTCCCTGTTTTAGCAAGGTTATATATTAATATAACTCCAAATGTATTCAGTTCATTTCAGTTTAGTTCAGTCGCTCAGTCGTGTCCGACTCTTTGCGACCCCATGAATCGCAGCACGCCAGGCCTCCCTGTCCATCACCAACTCCCGGAATTGACTCAGACTCACGTCCATCGAGTCGGTGATGCCATCCAGCCAACTCATCCTCTGTTGTCCCCTTCTCCTCCTGCCCCCAATCCCTCCCAGCATCAGAGTCTTTTCCAATGAGTCAATTCTTTGCATGAGGTGGCCAAAGTACTGGAGCTTCAGCTTTAGCATCATTCTTTCCAAAGAAATCCTAGGGCTGATCTCCTTCAGAATGGACTGGTTGGATCTCCTTGCAGTCCAAGGGACTCTCAAGAGTCTTCTCCAACACCACAGTTCAAAAGTATCAATTCTTCAGTGCTCAGCTTTCTTCACAGTCCAACTCTCACATCCATACATGACCACAGGAAAAACCATAGCCTTGACTAGACGGACTTTAGTCGGCAAAGTAATGTCTCTGCTTTTGAATATGCTATCTAGGTTGGTCATAACTTTTCTTCCAAGGAGTAAGCGTCTTTTAATTTCATGGCTGCAGTCACCATCTGCAGTGATTTTGGAGCCCCCAAAAGTAAAGTCTGACACTGTTCCCCTGTATCCCCATCTATTTCCCATGAAGTGATGGGACTGGATGCCATGATCTTCGTTTTCTGAATGTTGAGCTTTAAGCCAATTTTTTCACTCTCCTCTTTCACTTTCATCAAGAGGCTTTTGAGTTCCTCTTCACTTTCTGCCATAAGGGTGGTGTCATCTGCATATCTGAGGTTATTGATATTTCTCCTGGCAATCTTGATTCCAGCTTGTGCTTCATCCAGCCCAGTGTTTCTCATGATGTACTCTGCATAGAAGTTAAATAAGCAGGGTGACAATATACAGCCTTGACGTATTTCTTTTCCTACTTGGAACCAGTCTGTTGCTCCATGTCCAGTTCTAACTGTTGCTTCCTGACCTGCATACATATTTCTCAAGAGACAGGTCAGGTGGTCTGGTATTCCCATCTCTTTCAGAATTTTCCACAGTTTATTGTGATCCACACAGTCAAAGGCTTTGGCATAGTCAATAAAGCAGAAATAGATGTTTTTCTGGAACTCTCTTGCTTTCTCCATGATCCAGCAGATGTTGGCAATTTGATCTCTGGTTCCTCTGCCTTTTCTAAAACCAGCTTGAACATCAGGAAGTTCTCAGTTCATGTATTGCTGAAGCCTGGCTTGGAGAATTTTGAGCATTACTTACTAGCATGTGAGATGAGTGCAATAGTACGGTAGTTTGAGCATTCTTTGGCATTGCCTTTCTTTGGGATTGGAATGAAAACTGACCTTTGCCAGTCCTGTGGCCACTGCTGAGTTTTCCAAATTTGCTGGCATATTGAGTGCAGCACTTTCAGAGTATCATCTTTCAGGATTTGAAATAGCTCCACTGGAATTCCATCACCTCCACTAGCTTTGTTCATAGTGATGCTTTCTAAGGCCCACTTGACTTCATATTCCAGGATGTCTGGCTCTAGATTAGTGATCATATCATCATGATTATCTGGATCGTGAAGATCTTTTTTGTACAGTTCTTCTGTGTATTCTTGCCACCTCTTCTTAATATCTTCTGCTATTGTTAGGTCCATACCATTTCTGTCCTTTATTGAGCCCATCTTTGCATGAAATGTTCCCTTGGTATCTCTAATTTTCTTGAAGAGATCTCTAGTCTTTCCCATTCTGTTGTTTTCCTCTGTTTTTTTTTTTTTTTTGCATTGATCGCTGAAGAAAGCTTTCTTATCTCTTCTTGCTATTCTTTGGAACTCTGCATTTAGATGCTTATATCTTTCCTTTTCTCCTTTGCTTTTTGCCTCTCTTCTTTTCACAGCTATTTGTAAGGCCTCCCCAGACAGCCATTTGGCTTTTTTGCTTTTCTTTCCATGGGGATGGTCTTGATCCCTGTCTCCTGTACAATGTCAGGAACCTCATCCATAGTTCATCAGGCACTCTATCTATCAGATCTAGGCCCTTAAATCTATTTCTCACTTCCACTGTATAATCATAAGGGATTTGATTTAGGTCATACTTGAATGGTCTAGTGGTTTAAGTGTATTAATGTTACTCAAAGCTTCAGTCTATGGGAATCTTAGATATTTTGTATTTCTTGTCATATACTTTTGAAAGTTAAAATTATCCTTAAGTTATAAAAAGACAAGGTTATCTAACTATAGTATTAATAAAATTGTATCTAGAAATCCTTTTATATTCCTCTGAAGAAAATACACTTTTAAGTTAATTACCATTTTATGTAGATCAAGTTAAACTTGATCAATTCATGTAAGGAAACTGTTAGAAGTAAGACCATGCATGCATCACTCTAATGTTTCTTACTTAGCTTTTGATTTTTGATTTGAATTTATATTTTGAAGTGTCATATGACACGTTTAAACTGTGGAGTTTTATCAAAGTTGACTGAAAGGTTTACCAAAACCAGATTTTATTTAGGTGAATGTCTGCTCATCATATGAAATGATAAGAGCCTGTTTTGGTGTGCAAATTGAGAAAGCATTCTTGAGATAGAGACTCAGTTCAGGTGTTACTACAGCTAGACAAAATACTTCCCTGGGCATTTATTAAATGCCCAGATACTGTAGAGAGGCCAAACCTCCATAAAGGAATGGAAGAATGGGAAGAAACTCATTCAGTGTCATTAATGTTTAGGATAATACTGAGGTGACAGTGAAGGAAGAAGGGTGAAAATAGCATCACCAAAAGTGATGCTATTTTCCCCCTTAGAAAATATTTTCCCTGTAGAAGCATTTTAGTAATTATTGTTCCATTGCAATTTTGCTTTTTTGCCTTTATTTTCCAGTTAAGAAATGAAATGTAATGATAGTTCTTTTTTAAAAAATAAACAGTTTGAAGAGGTTTTAAGCTGTGACATTGAGTCAGTTATTAAATCTCAAGTGTTACTGAAAAATAAAGAGATTTATCCCTCAAACTGAGCTTCCCTGTGGCTCAGTTGGTAAAGAATCTGCCTGCAATGCCAGAGACCTGGATTCAATCCCTGGGTTGGGAAGATCTCCTGGAGAAGGGAATAGCAACCCACTCTAGTATTCTTGCCTGGAGAATCCCCATGGGCCTAGGAGCCTGGCAGGCTACAGTCTATGGAGTTGCAAAGAGTTAGACACGACTAAGCACCTAAGCACATTCCTCAAATTGTACTTATTTCAATCATAGTTATTCCAACAGCTTGGATTATTTTACTTAATTTTTAGTTCAGTTTAGTTCAGTCACTCAGTCACATCTGACTCTTTGAGACCCCATGGACTGCAGCATGCCAGGCTTCCCTGTCCATCACCAACTCTTGAAGCTTGCTCAAACTCATGTCCATCAAGTCAATGATACTATCCAAACATCTCATCCTCTGTCATCCCCTTCTCTTCCTGCCTTCAGTCTTTTCCAGCATCAGGGTCTTTGCCAATGAATCATCTCTTCTCATCAGGTAGCCAAAGTATAGGAGCTTCAGCATATAGTATATCAAATAAATGAATGATCCAAAATAGCAAGAAGATATAGTATAGACCCTCTTTGTTGGCATGAGGATTACCTAAAGGACATACCTTGTCAACATGATTTGATCAAGGAATTGTGAAAGTATATCCCTGGTCACCCAAAGACCACCTAATATGGCACAAGAAAGCACAAAATCAAATGACATCTGGTTTCTAATGAGTGGACCGTGGACCAAAACTGACTTCTGTGGTATATACAAAATTTCCTACATTCTGAAAAGCTTTCCAGCCTCTTTTTACTTATATTTAGCAAGTTTTAAATTTATTAGCGTAGCTCTAGCTATGCTGAGAAGGGGAAAAAAAAAAAAAAAAAAAAAGAAACTCTTAACCTCAGTGTCTTTAAATAACAACAGCAAGTTGTAGTTTGAGTAGCTGTCCCATGCAGCTCCTTTCCAGGTAGGGACTATGAGGCCCAAACATTTCCACCTTGAATTTAGTTACCTGTTCTTCATGTCCTTGGGCTAGAAGCAATGTATCCCTTAGTACTCACATTCGCCATAGAGAATTAGGGTTAGGGTTAGGTGAGAATGTTCATATGATGATCTCTAGATGCAGGGAGGCTGGGAAGTGAAGCTTAGCTGTGCTTGAAAGAATATGAAATAACTGGGTGAATAAATAGCATTGTCTCTGTTAATTGTTTAGTCACTATGTTTGACTTTTTGTGACCCTATGGACTGTAACCTGTGAGTCTCCTCTGTCCATGGAATTTTCCAGGCAAGAATACTGGAGTGGGTTTCCATTTCTCCTTGAGGGCATCTTCTCAACCCAGGGATTGGACCTGGGATTGAACCCACGTTTCATTGACAGATGGGTTCTTTACTGCTAAGCTTCCTGGAAGCTAACTTCAGTTCAATCACTCAGTCAAGTACGACTCTTTGAGACCCCATAGACTGCAGCACGCCAGGCTTCCCTGTCCATCACTAACTCCCAGAGCTTGCTCAAACTCATGTCCATCCAGTCGGTGATGCCATCCAACCATCTCATCCTCTGTTGTCCCCTTCTCCTCCTGCCTTCAATCCTTCCCGGCATCAGGGTCATTTCCAATGAGTCAGTTCTTCTCACCAGGTGGCAAAAGTATAACAGCTTCAGCTTCAGCTTCAGCATCAGTCCTACCAATGAATATTCAGGACTGATCTCCTTCAGAATGGACTGGTTGGATCTTCTTGCAGTCCAAGGGACTCTCAAGAGTCTTCTCCAACACCACAGTTCAAAAGCATCAATTCTCTGGCACTCAGTTTTCTTTTTAGTCCAACTCTCACATCCATACATGAATACGGGAAAAACCATAGCTTTGACTAGAGGGACCCTTGTTTTTGTTGGCAAAGTAATGTCTCTACTTTTTAATATGTCTAGGTTGGTCATAGCTTTTCTTCCAAGGAGCAGGCATCTTTTAATTTCATGGCTGCAGTTAACATCTGAAGTTATTTTGGAGCCCAAGAAAATAAAGTCTGTCACTGTTTCCCCATCTATTTGCCATGAAGAGATGGGACTGTATGCCATCAGTTCAGTTCAGTTCAGTCACTCAATCGTGTCCGACTCTGCGACCCCATGAATCGCAGCATGCCAGGCCTCCCTGTCCATCACCAACTCGTGGAGTTCACTCAGATTCATGTCCATCGAGTCAGTGATGCCATCCAGCCATCTCATTCTCTGTTGTTCCCTTCTCCTGCCACCAAACCATCCCAGCATCAAAGTCTTTTCCAATGAGTCAACTCTTTGCATGAGGTGGCCAAAGTACTGGAGTTTCAGCTTTAGTATCATTCCTTCCAAAGAAAACCCAGGGTTGATCTCCTTCAGAATGGACTGGTTGGATCTCCTTGCAGTCCAAGAGACTCTCAAGAGTCTTCTCCAACACCACAGTTCAAAAGCATCAATTCTTCAGCACTCAGCCTTCTTCACAGTCCAACTCTCACATCCATCCATGACCACTGGAAAAACCATAGCCTTGACTAGACAGACCTTAGTCGGCAAAGTAATGTCTCTGCTTTTGAGTATGCTATCTAGGTTGGTCATAACTTTTCTTCCAAGGAGTAAGCGTCTTTTAATTTCATGGCTGCAGTCACCATCTGCAGTGATTTGGGAGCCCCCCAAAATAAAGCCTGACACTGTTTCCACTGTTTCCCCATCTATTTCCCATGAAGTGATGGGACCGGATGCCATGATCTTCATTTTCTGAATGTTGAGCTTTAGGCCAACTTTTTCACTCTCTTCTTTCACTTTCAACAAGAGGCTTTTTAGTTCCTCTTCACTTTCTGCCATAAGGGTGGTGTCATCTGCATGTCTGAGGTGACTGATATTTCTCCTGGCAATCTTGATTCCAGCTTGTTTCTTCCAGCCCGGCTATTCTCATGATGTACTCTGCATAGAAGTTAAATAAGCAGGGTGACAATATACAGCCTTGACATACTCCTTTTCCTACTTGGAACCAGTCTGTTGTTCCATGTCCAGTTCTAACTGTTGCTTCCTGACCTGCATACAGATTTCACAAGAGGCAGGTTAGGTGGTCTGATCTTCCCGACTCTTTCAGAATTTTCCACAGTTTATTGTGATCCACACAGTCAAAGGCTTTGGCATAGTCAATCAAGCAGAAATAGATGTTTTTCTGGAACTCTCTTGCTTTCTCCATGATTCAGAGGATGTTGGCAATTTGATCTCTGGTTCCTCTGCCTTTTCTAAAACCAGCTTGAACATCAGGAATTTCACAGTTCACATATTGCTGAAGCCTGGCCTGGAGAATTTTGAGCATTACTTTACTAGCATGTGAGATGAGGGCAATTGTGTGGTAGTTTGAGCATTCTTTTGCATTGCCTTTCTTTGGAATTGGAATGAAAACTGACCTTTGCCAGTCCTGTGGCCACTGCTGAGTTTTCCAAATTTGCTGGCATATTGGGTACAGCACTTTCACAGCATCATCTTTCAGGATTTGAAATAGCTCCATTGGAATTCTATCACCTCCACTAGCTTTGTTCATAGGGATGCTTTCTAAGGCCCACTTGACTTCACATTCCAGGATGTCTGGCTGTAGATGAGTGATCACACCATCATGATTATCCGGGTCATGAAGATCTTTTTGTACAGTTCTTCTGTGTATTCTTGCCACCTCTTCTTAATATCTTCTGCTTCTGTTAGGTCCAAACCATTTCTGTCCTTTATCGAGCCCATCTTTGCATGAAATGTTCCCTTGGTATCTCTAATTTTCCTGAAGAGAGCTCTAGTCTTTCCCATTCTGTTCTTTTCCTCTATTTCTTTGCATTGATTGCTGAGGAAGGCTTTCTTATCTCTTCTTGCTATTCTTTGGAACTCTGCATTCCAGATGCTTATATCTTTCCTTTTCTCCTTTGCTTTTCGCCTCTTTTCTTTTCACAGCTATTTGTAAGGCCTCCCCAGACAGCCATTTTGCTTTTTTGGCTTTCTTTTCCATTGGATGGTCTTGATCCCTGTCTCCTGTACAATGTCAGGAACCTCATCCATAGTTCATCAGGCACTCTGTCTATCAGATCTAGGCCCTTAAATCTATTTCTCACTTCCACTGTAGAATCATAAGGGATTTGATTTAGTCCATACCTGAATGGTCTAGCGGTTTTCCCTATTTTCTTCAATTTGAGTCTGGATTTGGTAATAAGGAGTTCATGATCTGAGCCACAGTCAGCTCCTGGTCTTGGTTTTGTTGACTGTATAGAGCTTCTCCATCTTTGGCTGCAGAGAATGTAATCAATCTGATTTCGGTGTTGACCATCTGTTGATGTCCATATGTAGAGTCTTCTCTTGTGTTGTTGGAAGAGGGTGTTTGCTATGACCAGTGCATTTTCCTGGCAAAACTCTATTAGTCTTTGCCCTGCTTCATTCCACATTCCAAGGCCAAATTTGCCTATTACTCCAGGTGTTTCTTGACTTCCTCCTTTTGCATTCCAGTCCCCTATAATGAAAAGGACATTGTTTTCGGGTGTTAGTTCTCAAAGGTCTTGAAGGTCTTCATAAAACCATTCTTCTTCAGTTTCTTCAGTGTTACTGGCTGGGGCATAGACTTGGATAACTGTGATACTGAATGGTTTGCCTTGGAGATGAACAGAGATCATTCTGTCATTTTTGAGATTGCATCCAAGTACTGCATTTCGGACTCTTGTTGACCATGAGGGCTACTCCCTTTCTTCTGAGGGATTCCTGCTCGCAGTAGTAGATATAATGGTCATCTGAGTTAAATTCACCCATTCCAGTCCATTTTAGTTCGCTGATTTCTAGAATGTCGACATTCACTCTTGCCATCTCTTGTTTGACCACTTCCAATTTGCCTTGATTCATGGACCTAACATTCCAGGTTCCTATGCAATATTGCTTTTTACAGCATCGGACCTTGCTTCTATCACCAGTCACATCCACAACTGGGTATTGTTTTTGCTTTGGCTCCATCCCTTCATTCTTTCTGGAGTTATTTCCCCACTGATCTCCATTAGCATATTGGGCACCTAATCACCTGGGGAGTTCCTCTTTTGATATCCTATCATTTTGCCTTTTCATACTGTTCATGGGGTTCTCAAGGCAAGAATACTGAAGTGGCTTGCCATTCTCTTCTCCAGTGGACGACATTCTGTCAGACCTCTCCACCTCAGGGGCTACATATCAAACAACATCTTTGACTTCCTTACAGAATTAAAACCCTCAACAAATGGAAGATGCTGGCATTCTTCACTTCAGGCAAGACCACCTGAGGGCAGGTTAAAGGACCAGAGAAGCTCATCAAGTGACTTCTTGACACATGGTTAAAGGAATGTAGGACCATGTTGTTGCTGTTCAGTGACCAGGTGACTTAAGGGTGGCAAATTTTCCTACAAAATTCAAAAAACATTCAACATTCAAAAAACTAAGACTTTTTTTTTAATAGTGATAAATAACTCTAACAATATTAGAACCTCTAAAGGTAGGGAACATATTTATTTTCATCTTTATCTTTAAACTCTGGGAGGGTATCTGGCCTATTATTAGAGATTCAATAACTGTCTACTAGGTTCATAAATGAATTAGAGGATGAATAAACAAAATAGTAAATAGATTTAATACAAATGAAGATATTCTATGGTGTCACAGAAATTAACATTCACATCTCTTTTATATAGGCACACTATTTTTCAGGGTTTATTTTCTTTTTAGAAATAATATAGATTATATGATATATTAACAATTAAGTATCTCAGATATACTGTTAATCAGAACTCATGTGTTCCTTCCTAATTGATTTCACGACTCAATCCTAAATTATCCATGGTGAAAAGGTACTGGATTTAAGACAAAGGTGTCTGAAATTCTACAACCAAATTTTAGCTCTGAAACTATTCTTAGAAAACAGTGGTTGGACATTAAAAAATCAAGCCATTTAACTTATCTCATTTTTCAAAATAAATAAATCTGTTTATCGTAATAGGAATGAGAAGATGCCGTGAACATTTTTTAAATATGTGGCTTAATTCCCAGATGATGCTGTTATGATGCCGTTAAAGTGCTGCACTCAATATGTCAGCAAATTTGGAAAATAGTAGTGGCCACAGGACTGCAAAAGGTCAGTCTTCATTCCAATTCCAAAGAAAGGCAATACCAAAGAATTTTCAAAGTACTGCACAATTGCACTCATCTCACACACTAGCAAAAAAATGCTCAAAATTCTCCAAGCAAGGCTTCAACAGTAAATGAACCGAGAACTTCCAGAGGTTGAACGTGGATTAAGAAGAGGCAGAGGAACCACAGATCAAATTGCCAACATCTGCTGGATCATAGAAAAAGCAAGAGAGTTTCAGAAAAACACACACTTCTGCTTTATTGACTATACCAAAGATTTTGACTATGTGGATCACACAGAATGGAAAATTCTTAAAGAGATGGGAATACCAGACCACCTTACCTGCCTTCTGAGAAATTTTTATGCAGGTTAAGAAGCAACAGTTAGAACTGGACATGGAACAAATTGGGTTTGGATGGCAACAAACAGTCTGGTTCCAAATTGGGAAAGGAGTATGTCAAGGCTGTATATTGTCACCCTGCTTATTTAACTTATATGCCAAGTACATCATGCAAAATGCCAGATTGAATGAAGCACAAGCTGGAATCAAGATTGCCAGAAGAAATATCAATAACCTCAGATATGCAGATGATACCATCCTCATGGCAGAAAGTGAAGCCTCTTGATGAAATTGAAAGAGGAGAGTGAAAAAGTTGGCTTAAAGCTCAACACCTATGGTGGATTCATGTCAATGTATGGCAAAACCAATACAGAATTGTAAAGTAAAATAAAAAATTAATTAATTAATTAAAAAAAAAAAAAGCTCAACATTCAAAAAACTAAGACCATGGTGGCGGTGCACAGGCACAGGAGGGCCTAGAGGAGTCATCCCACGTTGAAGGTCAGGAGGGGCAGCGGTGAGGAGATACCCCTCATTCAAGGTAAGGAGCAGCGGCTGCACTTTGCTGGAACAGCTGTGAAGAAATACCCCACGCCCAAGGTAAGAGAAACCCAAGTAAGATAGTAGGTGTTGCAAGAGGGCATCAGAGGGCAGACACACTGAAACCATACTCACAGAAAACTAGTCAATCTAATCACACAAGGACCACAGCCTAGTCTAACTCAGTGAAACTAAGCCATGCGGGTCATGGTGGAGAGGTCTGACAGAACGTGGTCCACTGGAGAAGGGAATGGCAAGCCACTTCGGTATTCTAACCTGACAACCCCACGAACAGTATGAAAAGGCAAAATCACTGCGGATGGTGACTGCAGAAATTAAATTAAAAGACACTTGCTCCTTTGAAGAAAAGTTATGACACATGTAGACAGCATATTAAAAAGCAGAGATATTACTTTTTACCGACAAAGTTACATCTAGTCAAAGTTATGGTTTTTCCAGTAGTCACGTAGAGATGTGAGAGCTGGATCATAAAGAAGACCGAGTACCAAAGAAAAGACTGAGTACCAAAGAAATGATGCTTTCAAACTGTGGTGTCGGACAGCAAGGAGATCAAGCCAGTCAATCCTAAAAGAAATCTATCCCGAATAATCACTGAAGGACTGATGCTGAAACTGAAGCTCCAACACTTTGGCCACCTGATGGGAAAAGCCAACTATTGGAAAAGACCCTGATGCTGGAAAAGATTGAGGGCAGGAGGAGAAGGGGGCAACAAAGGATGAGTTGGTTGGATGGCATCCCCTAGTCAATGGACATGAGTTTGAGCAAACTCAGGGAGATAGTGAAGACAGGAAAGCCTGGTGTGCTGCAGTCCATGGGGTTGCAAAGAGTGGGACCCAGCTGAATGACTGGAGAACAACTTTCCTTGTCTGAAAACAGGCAGTGTTTCTGCACTGTTTTGTTCCCTTAGAGTCATTAATTGCTGAGACCTGTTCAAGGACAAGCATTGTGACCATCTTTAGATTACAAAATGGCTTAGACCAAAAATGTCTTCTCATATCTAGATAGCTTTGCTTTGTCCTCTTTCTCTGGGGACCTTAAGAAATACATGTCACCCCCAAATTTAAAGATGCTTAATAAAGAAAAGAAGTGAATGGCTAATACAACCTGATTTCAAGGTTTATTGTAAAGCTACAACATCAAGACTGGGATATTGGCATAAAGTTAAGCAAATCAGTGGAATTTAAGGAGTCTAGAAATAGTCTCATAAATATGAAAAGTTGATAGTTGACAAAAACACAAAGGCAATCAACTGGAGACAGGATCATTTCTTTCAAGAAGTAGCCTGGAATAATTGGATACTTCTGTGCCAAAAACAAGTCTAATCTTAAACTTGCATTATATAAAATATTAATACAAAGTGAATTATAGACCCAAATATAAAATCTAAAACCATAACACTTTTAAGAAAGCAAATCAGTTAGACTAGACGATTTGGACTTTTTTTTTCATTCTGCAACTCCATGTGTTTTTCTGAAGTACCTGGAAGGAGGGAAAATGTACTTATTTTAGCTAGAGAAGGTAATAATAATTTAAAAAAAAAGAATCTGAAAACACTTGAGCAAAACTTGTTCTAAATTGTAGTCTTGTTTAAGACCCTCTGTATTTACATTCAAATATAACCTCTAAGGGGGAACATTCATTTTGATAGTGCCCAAGATAGGACCTTGCAAATAGTTGGCAGTTAATGAACACATTTCTTGGATAAAGTGAAAAATTCTAGAGACAATGTCAAAGAAAAATTATGCAGGACAGAGTTAAACAGGAAAGAAAGGTGTTATTCAAGGCTGTTGCAACAGGGTAGAGAGATTTAACCCAACCCTGGGAAACAGAGGCCAGCGGATTTTTAAGCCCTTTGCTGAGCTGATGGAAAAGTATTGGAGGACTTCAGAGGAGGTTGTTCAGTGTGTTAGGCCATCTGTGTTTGCTAAGGGTACTTATCAAAAAAGACTTCTATCTTCCCACGAAGACTGGGAGTTAGGATCCCTGTCTTTCTTGATGATAAATTGCAAAGGGATGATTCCCAGGTTCTTGAGAAAGACATTCTTGAGTTAAGGAGAAAATTTATATCTCAAAGGGACAGATAAATACTTTATGATGGAAAGCCTTCTAACGTACTTGCTCTAAGGGAAGTCGGGAGTTTATAGTCTAAACAGGGCTTATGTTAGGGGCTTCCCTAGTAGCTCAGCTGGTAAAGAATTTGCCTGCAATGTAGGAGACCCTGGTTTGATTCCTGGGTTGGGAAGATCCACTGGAGAAGGGAAAGGCTACCCATTCCAGTATTCTGCCTGGAGAATTCCATGGACTGTATAGTTCATGGGGTCACAAAGAGTCAGACACGACTGAGTGACTTTCACTTACCTTACTTATCATCATGATACAAAGCAATAACTTAATAACTTACAGGAAGGGTCTGTGATGTCTGTTTATATGAAAATACGTGCAATTCTATTTGTTTTAAGGAGAAATACTGTAGCATACTACAGTAAGTTCTATTTGAGTCTCATTATTGTGATTTTTGATGATTTGGTTTTGTGATAATGATTCTTTTCTGGACAGCTAAATGGGCTTGTTTTGGTCTTTTTAATATATCTAACTTTAATCATTAACACAGTTGGCTTTACTAGAATAGATTTAAAAATTATCAAATATTTTGTGCATTTTTAATGTATAAAATTACAAGCTACATGTTAATTTCAAATTGTCATGCCACATTTTGCTAAATTACCATGTTGAAATTATATATTTGAAAAGATTTAAGTTTTGCTTATTCTTCTAACATAGGGTAGTAAACCACAGTGCAAATTACTTTTAAGAAAAGTGTTCAATTTTTGGAAATTTTTGCATTAATTAGGTGTTGGCTAAAAAAAAGGGTGCACGACCTAAAACTTAAGAGTTGTGTTCTATTTAGCAGAGATACTGAGGACTTAAGCTCGGGAAAGGAGTCTCAGATAGCCCTGAGGGACTATTCTGAAGAGGTGAGGGAAGAGCCAGAATATACAGGAGTTTTGCTAAAAGAATAAATAAGCAAATAAAACAGGTAGTCAGAACATGGAAAGATTACTGTTAAAGAAACATCAGACATCTCAAGTTCATGAATTTAGTACCTTATGATGCATGAGAGATGCAAGTTTCTAAACTCATTGAAATCATTCCTTTGATTTTCACCTGAACCATCTAGAGCTAATATCCTCCTTTCTCCAAACTGAATTCCCTTGGATGGTGGGGGCTGTTGCAGTGGCCAGTGGCTTGATGGTTGTAACATCTATTGTTTATTGGTGTAACAGGCAACATTCTTTGTCCGGCCTAGGTAAATTTAAGAATTAAGCTATGTAGCTAATTAGAGACAATGCTAATACATAATTATACCTTTGTTGTATTATATACAACTGTTGTAACTACAGAGGTTTCAAGGATTTTTAAAAGAAAAATGTAGATAGAGAAAAAGCTGATTTTTATTCAAATACGGTACTTATGGTAATAGTGATTTAGAATGAAGCAGAGACACCCAAGGCAGTCACCTGAATAACTAAGAATTATTCCCAAACTCTGTAAAATGCTAGAGAATTTTACTGAAAAGGTTGGTGATGGGATAAATATTTATCATTTTCTGAGTTCAGTTTCTGCAAGAGTTCATGGGTTCAGTTTGGAATTCTCTTCCACAAGGAAAAAGAAGCTGCTCTGGTGAATTTGTCAGGCGATTGTATGCTCCTCGGTTTTCATCTCATCACAACAAAGATTTGGAGTGATGGACATTAAAGCCCCCTTGGTGTGTCACAGCTCTCGGGTCTCGAACGGACCGTGTTATAGCTCTTAGACAAATCAGTGTTACAGCTCAGTGTTACAGCTCTATTTTATTTAGAAGATAGCAGGAAAATCCATCTTCGAGGCGTGAGGGTACATCGATCCAAAGACGTGAAGAGATGAGCACCCCAGCGTGTGTTGGGGGGAGAGAGCGAGAGAGCCCTTTGGCTCCTCTTTTTATATGTTTTTTTCTCCCTCCTGGGCCTACCCTATGCAAATTGGGCTTAGTCAGGAGTGCTGTTCTACCTGAAGTCCTCACTCAGGTCCTTGGACCTTCATTTGACCTTCCACTGTTCTATTTTCATGGGCTTTTCTCTTTCTTGTCTTTTAGCCACCGCCATTTTGGACTCTTTTTCCCTGTTCTAACTACCTAACAAATTGAAGGATGAGGACATAATACAAGTATTACTGCTTTCATATTCACTTTGCTACAAATTGAAGATAGAATCTGTGAGTAGCAGGATCCAGGGACAATTTTATCCTTGCCACTGCCAATGCTCAGAGATAGCAGAACCCCTCTCTATCCACTATGACCCACCTCTGGCTCAAACTTCCAGTCACTGTGGAAAATATGCTGGTGCAAAAGTCAAACTGGGCAAGCAAGCTGAGTGATATGTTGACATGGCTGCCTTCATGAAGTCTGAATAAGGAGCTGACTTCATCTTCTCTCAGTTGCTTATGAAAATGTTGCAGGAGCCCATAGATCATCTTGGAGGGTTGTCTCAAGTGCTGAGAAAATGAGGGAAGGTTCCAATAGCTTGAGAAAACAGAGAGAAAGGCGACAGTGAGCTCTGAGATCTGCAAGTGATTTACTGTCTCTTTTGAACAACAACAACAAAAAACCTTCATCCCTAGTGTTTCACAAGCCCAGACAAAGTCATTTACTTGAAAATGAAAGGAGACTACTACTGTTACTTGGTTCAGGTTACTGGTGGTGACAACAAGAAAGGATTATGGATCAGTCACAGCAAGCCTACCAAGAAGCTTTTCAAGTCAGAAAAAGAAAATGCAACCAAAAACATCCTATTGTATTGGGTCTGGGCTGTAAATTCTCTATGTTCCATTGTGCAATTCTGAACTTCCTGGAGAAAGCCTGCTCTCTTGCAAAAAGAGCTATTTTCCCCTACAGTTTTATTGAAATATAATTGACATATTACACTCTATGTTAAGGTGTACAACATGAAGTTTTGAAAAATGTATATGCTGCAAAATGATTACCACAATAAGCTGAGCTAACATTTATCACCTCACATAGTTACACTTTTCTTCCTTGTGATGAGAACTTTTAAGATTTACTCTCTTACAACGTTCAAATACACAATACAATATTAACTATAGTCATCATGTTGTAGATTAGACAACGTTAGAAAATAAATATATGTTATTTATCTTATAACTGGAGGTTTGTACTGTTTAACCATCTTTACTCAATTACTCTCCCCCCAGGAACCACAAGTCCGACTCTGTTTCTATGAATTTATTTTAATTTCACATGTAAGTGAGATATATGTATATAAAGATATATATATATATATACAAATATATATATATATGTTCTTTCTCAGTCTGACTTATTTCCCTAGCACAATGCCCTCAAGGTCCATCCATATTGTTGCAAATGGTAGAATTTCCCTCTTTTTAATGGCTGAATACTATTGTATCATATATGTATGCCTTATTTTCTTTGTATATTAATCTGTTGATAGATTGTCAGCTTTTGATGATGCCATTGCTGAACTTCATACATTTAAGAATCACACAAAGATAGCATGGTAACATGCTAGGCATGCCTAACATGAGAGGCTTGAGAGATAACTTGACATTCTGAACACTGGATGCCCAAGTGTTGAAACAGGAGAAGGAGGGGCAGATTACCCAGCCTCCCAACTCATCTATCGCATTTTGAAATTTACACATTTGTTATCCATGCTGCTGCTGCTGCTAAGTCGCTTCAGTCGTGTCTGACTCTGTGCGACCCCGTAGACAGCAGCCCACCAGGCTCCCCCGTCCCTGGGATTCTCCAGGCAAGAACACTGGAGTGGGTTGCCATTTCCTTCTCCAGTGCATGAAAGTGAAAAGTGAAAGTGAAGTCGCTCAGTCGTGTCCGACTCTGTGCGACCCCATGGACTGCAGCCCACCAGGCTCCTCCGTCCATGGGATTTTCCAGGCAAAAGTACTGGAGTGGGGTGCCATTGCCTACTGCCCCACAAATAGATTTTTTTTTGACAAGTGTATATTAATTTTATTTCAATTTCTATTAAGTTTATTGTTTAATGTTAGGGGAATAGAGTCAGTTAATATTTAGACATTTACCTGTTCTTTCTTTCTCTTTCTTATTTTTAAATTTTACATTCAGACCTGATTTGCTTTTCTATTTATTCAGCTCTTATTTTAACAAGGTATTTTATCTTGATTTAATAAGGTTTTGTTGTTTCTTCATATAGGTTTTGAACCTTTATCACATTTTCCTAAGTATTTTTTCTTTTGGCTATTATCAATTAGATTTTTAAAATTGAGATATAACTGACATTAAACATTAGTTTCAAGGTGTACAACATAGCAATTTGATATGTGTATATATTGTAAAACATGTATCACAATTAATCTAGCAGACATCCCTCACCATATATAGTTTTTTTTTTTTCTTGTGTTGAGAACTTGTACTCTCTTAGTAATTTTCAAGGACACAATACAGGCATATCTTGGAGTTTTTGTTGGCTCAGTTCCAGACCACAACAACAAAGGGAACATTACAATATAGTGATGTGAAGAACTGACTCCTTGGAAAAGACCCTGATGCTGGGAAAGATTGAAGGCAGGAGGAGAAGGGGACGACAGAGAATGAGGTGATTGGATGGAATCACCAACTCAGTGAATGACTGGATGGACAGGAGTTTGAGCAAGCTCTGGGAGTTGGTGATGGACAGGGAAGCCTGGCCTGCTACAGTCCATGGGGTCACAGAGTCGGACATGACTGAGCAACTTAACTGACAATATTGTGTCACACAAATTTTTTGGTTTCCCAGAGCATATAAAAGTTATGTTTATCCTATACTTAGTAGAATCTATTAAGTATGCAATAGCATTATGCCTAAAAAATAACATATATACCTTAATTAAAACATACTTTATTGCTAAAAATGCTAACCATCACTTGAGAATGAAGGGTTGCAACAAACCTTCATTCTTGTAAAAAAAATGTAACTTCACTAGATGGTCAATACCGAAATCAGATTGATTATTCTTTGCAGTCGAAGATGGAGAAACTCTATACAGCAAAAACAAGACCAGGAGCTGACTGTGGCTCAGATCATGACCTCTTTAAGGAAAACCACTAGACCATTCAGGTATGACCTAAATCAAATTCCTTACGATTATAAAGTAGAAGGGAGAAATAGATTCAAGGGATTAGATCAGATAGAGTGCCTGAAGAACTATGGATGGAGGTTCATGACATTGTACAAGAGGCAGGAATAAAGACCATCCCCAAGAAAAATAAATGCAAAAAGGCAAATGGTTGTCTGAGGAGGCCTTACAATAGTTGAAAAAGGCAAAGGGGAAAAGAAAGATATATCCATTTGAATGCAGAACTCCAAAGAATAGCCTTCCTCAGAGATCAGTGCAAAGAAATAGAGGAAAACAATAGAATGGGAATGACTAGAGATCTCTTCAAGAAAATTACGGATACCAAGGGAACATTTCATGCAAATTTGGGCACAATAAAGGACAGAAATGGTATGGACCTAACAGAAGCAGAATATATTAAGAAGAGGTGACAAGAATACACAGAACTATACAAACGAGATAATGACCCAGATAATCACGATGGTGTGATCATCCACCTAGAGCCAGGCATCCTGGAATGCAAAGTCAAGTGGGCCCTAGGAAGGCTGAACTGACTGAAATGAACTGAACTGATTTTCTCCTAAATTCCCCTCCTATCCAGGCTGCCACATAACATTGGGCAGAATTTCCTGTGCTGTATAGTATGTCCTTGTTGGTAATCCATTTAAAATATAAATGTTACAAAAAAAAAAAAAAGCCCAAACAACAATAAAACAGAAAAAAATGTAATATTTGCCAAGTGCAATAAATTCAAGTGCTGTAAAACAAGGCATGCCTATACCATATTATTAACTATGGTTTCCATACTGTGTGTTATATCCCATGAGTTATTTATTTTATAACTGGATTTGTATCTTTTGATGCCCTTCATCCATTTCACTCATCCCCCCAACCCCTGCCTTTGGAAACCACCAACCTGTTCTCTGTATCCACGCATTCATTTTTTTTCCTTATTGTTTTTTATCATCTACATATAAGTGACGTTGTACAGTATGTCTTTCTCTGTCTGATGTAGTTCACTTAGCATAATGTTCTCAAGCTCTGTCCATGTTTTTGCAAGGTTTTCTTGTTTTTTATAGCTAAGTAATATTCCATTGTATATATACATATTTCCATATTTTCTTCATTCATTTATCCACTGATGGACACTTAGTTTCCTTTCATGTTTTGACTATTATAAATAATGTTGCAGCGAGCCTAGGAGTGCAGGTAACTTTTCAAGTTAGTGTTTTGTTTTCTTTGGATAAATATCTGAAAGTGGAATTTCTAGATCATATGTTAGGTATATTTCTAATTTTTTGAGAAATCTCCATGCTGTTTTCCCTAGTAGTTACACCAATTTACATTCCCACTAACAGAGCACATGGGTTCCCTTTCTCTATATCCTCATGAATACTTGTTATTTCTTGTCTTTTTGATAATAAGCATTTTAACATTTTATCAGGTGAGGTGATAACTTAATTTTTTTAATTTTAATTTTTTATAAATTTTATTTATTTATTTATTTTAATTGGAGGCTAATTATTTTACAATATTGTGGTGGGTTTTGCCATGCATTCACTTTTCCCTGATAATTATAATGTCAAGGACAATTTCATGGATCTGTTGGCCATCTGTATGCCTTCTTTGGAAAAATGTCCATTCAGATCCATTATGAAATGTTGAGGGGAAATCTCTGACATGCCTTTGAAGATTTGATCTATGAAAATTCATAGCTTGCATTACATTTTAATTGGTAGATGAGATATAAATAAATATCAGAGAGTTTTAATAAATTAAAGGACAGCTTTTACTACAGATTAATGTTGGACTTTATAGTAGAAATAATTTTATGATAAAAATATGTTTATATTTGTGAGAGATTGAATATGCTAATGAAATATGGCCAGGCTATAAATAAAACATAGAACTTTGATACACATCCTCCTAGGCAACAACGAAAGGAAGCCAAATGGAACCTTCTATAGCAATCAGCCCCAAAAGACAAACCTTGATCAATAACTGCCACTTCTCTGATTTTAGCCCTGCTTCTCACTTCAGATCAACCAGAGAAAACCAAACACGCTTCACAAACTAATCACATATGGTGCCCTTTTAAGCTGACCTGTCTCCAGATTCTTCATGCTGACAATTTCCCATCAGGGTATAGCAGAAGGCTTCTCTTTTTTCCACTGTAAAATTTTTATCCTTCCTTGACTGCCTTGAAATCTCTGCCAATGCAAGTGATGTTGGTAGACTAATTCTGAATAAAAGGCTTTTGCTTGTTCACATATAGGTGGTTTTCATTTATTTACACATCTGGAAATGTATGGAATATTGAGAGTTATAAAGTTCAAACTGTATCATCTGAGATTTTAAAATAACAATTTCGTGGTATAAATGATTTCAACTTAAATAATCTCATGATGGCAAAAATTTGGTGACTCTCAACTAGAAATTGAGAAGCAGTCAATTCTAATTTATATACTAGCTTTTGAACAATAGATTGATTTTGAAATATGGATTTTCACATTTACACTTTTGAAAGTAACTGAGATCATCTGAAAGTTATTTTAATATGTAATTTATCATGGTCCTTGGAGTCATTAACCCAGGATCATACCTGGTGATTTAAAGTTTTATCCAGAAAAGAATTTTGACTTTCAGATAGTTGGTAAGGAATATCCAATATTTAGATAAGAAATTCAATTATCTCTTCATAGAAGCCAAGATGATTAGAGTTCAGAGAGCCAGAGGCACTATGCTGTTTCATTTTAATGTATAGCTGAACCAATTCTGTTTTTAAGTATGTATTTTATTTCAAGAAATTGGATCTGCCTTGAGAGCCATAAACTCATACAACTGCATTCATATTTATTGTTTTAAAAGTAATTATTGTGCTAACTAATACATTAAATTTGTTTTGTTAAATAACAGAGGCCCTTAACTTTGTAAAAATCTCCCTGTAGTTTTCTCCTGTACCATTATTATGTGCCAAATTACTGATTATTATTATTATTTACCAATTACTGATAAAATAGCCAAAAACATAAGAACTTTTCTGGGGGCTTTTAAAGAAGAAAGAAAAATGAAAAAACACCTGGTAATGTGTATTTAGTCAGGAAATCTGAGGATTCACTAGTGGTTTTCAACTTTTTCAAGACTTCATAACAGTAATAAACACAAACATATATAGTGCTTATTATGTGTTAATTATTGTTCTAAGCATACTACATATATGAACTCATTAATCCTTATACCAATTCTAGGAGGTTTGTGTAATAATTCCTTAACACTTCCTTTAAATTTATAATTTTATGACATAAATCAGTAGCTTTTATATTTTATATTTGAATATAATTTAAAATTAAAGAACAAGAGTCATAAAGTATTTTTACCAAACTTATAAGAAGCTACCTACCACCATCAGCACAACTACTACTGTCATCAACTTTTCACTGAAAAAAGATAGTTTAACATCAAAACAGTGAGCCTAAACTCAGAGTAAAGAGAAATCTTACTAAAAAAATTGCTTTATGAAATACTCATTTTATTCCTTATTTTTGTCAGATGTTTACATGGGTCAGTAAAAGCTCAACATTCAGAAAACTAAGATCATGGCATGTGGTCCCATCATTTCATGGCAAATAGATGGGGAAACAGTGGAAACAGTGGCTGACCTTATTTTTCTGGGCTCCAAAATCACTGCAGATGGTGATAGCAGCCAGGAAATTAAAAGATGCTTACTCCTTGGAAGAAAAGTTATGACCAACCTAGATAGCATATTAAAAAGCAGACATTACTTTGCCGACAAAGGTCTGTCTAGTCAAGGCTATGGTTTTTCTGATGGTCATGTATGGATGTGAGAGTTGGACTATAAAGAAAGCTGAGCGCCAAAGAATTGATGCTTTTGAACTGTGGTGTTGGAGAAGACTCTTGAGAGTCCCTTGGACTGCAAGGAGATCCAACCAGTCCATCCTAAAGGAGATCAGTCCTGGGTGTTCATTGGAAGGACTGATCTTGAAACTGAAACTCCAATACTTTGGCTACCTGATGTGAAGAGTTAACTCATTGGAAAAGACCCTGATGCTGGGAAAGATTGAGGGCGGGAGGAAAAGGGGGCGACAGAGGATGAGATGGTTGGATGACATCACCAACTCAATGAACATGGGTTTTGGAGAACTCCAGGAGTTGATGATGGACAGGGAGGCCTGGCGTGCTGTGGTTCACGGGGTAGCAAAGAGTCAGACGTGACTGAGCAACTGAACAACTGAACTGAAGACCAATCTGTGGTTTTACTTGAAGATGAAATTAGAAATTTTAATGGGTTGACTAGTTGAAGCTAAAAACAATCAATTCTTTGTGAATGACATTAACAACAGTCAAATTTCCAAAGTCTTGTGTGGATAAATTATAAATTAATTAGCTCATTGAATTCTTTTTAGCATTTTTTTCAGTCTAATGACTGAACACAGTGTGCACAGTAATAGAAACAGAAGCCACACAAAAAATTGAATGCTTACGCATGCTCATTTGTCTGTAAACTTGTGACATAAAAGTGTTTTGCATATTGAGCAGTTTATTTTCCTCATGCCTGCCAGTATGTTAGATGGTTTCTTAGATCTGTGAGCTAGCACTTGGCACTTGAGTTGGACACTTCTCCAGTGTTCTCTGCTTTGATTTTAATGTCACTGGATCTTTGGGAATAGTAAGCATCACATTTGAAGCTCCAGAGATTTGGTAACTGTAGAGTCGTCAAAGCATAACTCAGTGTTTTGTTTTGTTTTTTTTTTTTCAAGGATATAGCTTTCAATTTACAGCAACAGTTACTCAAAACTATCTGAAACAATATTGTGAGTGTGACAATGGAAATACCAATTAGGACAAGTTGATTTGTTTGGTGATTCATACATAGAATTCATAGAGAAAAGCATCCTAGTAAAAATAGTTTTATACTACATAGTAATGTGTTTGCCCTTACACATTTCATTTTATTAGAAAAAGTAGTTTAAAATAATTTGTAATGAAACGTACTGTAGTGGGTTGAGTTGTGTCCTCCCCTACCCCAACAAAAGAAGATATGCCCTAACTATAATGCCCAGTACCTGTGATTGTGAATTTTTTGTTAAAAGGGTCTTCACAGATGTAATTGAGTTAAGGGTCCCAAGATGAGAGCATCCTGAATGATCCAGGTGGAGCCTAAATATAATGAAACACATCTTTATTAGAGACACAGGGGATAAAGCCATGTGAAAATGATGGCAGAGATTGGAATGATGTGTCCACAAACCAAGAATTGCCAAGGATTCCTGTAGCAACCAGAGGCTTGGAGAAAATCTCTTGGACAAGTTCTCCCCTAGAATATCAATAGTCAGTCAATCTTGCTGGCACTTTTTGGACTTCTGGCCTCTAGAACTGGGAGAGGACATTTTAATTTTATCTTTTTAAGCCATCAAGTTGTGGTAATAAGTTGCAGCAGCTCTAATAAACCAACATGTATACTTACGCATAGACTAAAATGTCAGAAAATTGAAAAACTAAAATAGGAAAGTGGTTACAGCATTTTGACTCAACAAGAGCTAAACAGAGGATTAATTCTAAATTATGGGTCTTCTGAACTTTTATCTCATATCTATATTAACAAACTGAAATAAAACTAATTGAATTTGCAACAACTCAATTTCATGTTACATTCCAAAATCATTAAATATAGAATACTATAAAGGAATACAGTGAAATAAAAATTTATAATTAGAAACTGATTAAAAATGAAAATTAATTTGGAATCCAACTATTTAATATATTTAGGGGAAATGCTTCCTGAAACATAAATATATGGGGAGAAAGTCACTTGGGAAACCCATAAATGCTTAAGTGGAATATTAACGGTATTAACCAAATGGTATTAATTGCTGTGACATTAAATAACTAATATCAGAACAACAGTCTTTGTGTAAAAAGTCTTTCTAGTTTTTAGTCAATTATTACTTGTATAATTAGTATACAGTTTCATCATCTATGCTATAGTTATTTAAAATCAAGTCAAAAAGAATTCAATCATATTTTGGAGAGATGTTTTTATGCCTTTTAAGTTAGGCCAACTCATAGAAAAGTGTTCCAAATTTATCTATTTAAATTTACCAAATATCTCTTTAAGAGAACAAATAGCTGACATAATTTAGGTCATAATCCTCTTAAAACATATTTTAGAATTTCAGCATAAAGTGTTAAAAAAAAACTATTTAAATTATGTAGAATCTGGATGGTTACTGTCATTGCCAAGTATTATCAAAATAAATGTATGTATATAAATGTGAGAATTTTAAATTATTCATAAACTTCACAGAAGAGAGAGTTCTGAGTTCTGACTAAATAAATAAAATATGGCATTAAGCCAATGGAATGAAGAGAATTGAAATCTTTGGATAAATGTGTAATTAGTCACTGTTGACTAATTAATTCAACCATTTTATTTCTATTCTAAGCTTTTCTTATTTAATACTAGAATATATAACAAATGAATATATTTTGAAAGACATTGTGTCAAAGAAAAGTTATCTCCTGGTGAGATTTTTAATTAACTAGAGAAAAGTTCAGTAGAAGTTTAATGTGAAAAAAAAGTTACTGTAAATATGTTTGGTAATCCTATAATTTGTTCTGATATACTATTAAGTAAAATAAGTTTGTAAGATGATATGAAAATAAGTTTAAGTAACTGATGTTTTCTTTCTTTATCACCTTTCTTCTTTTTGTGGGAGATGAAAGTAGGTATTTAAAAAGGATATATTGAAGAGATATGTTTTAAAGGTTTATCGGTTTTATTTTTCTTAAAACATTTTATTTTATAATGGGATACAGCCGATTAACAATGTTGTGATAGTTTCAGATGAACACTGAAGGGACTCAGCAATACATATATTGATACATATATCTGTTTTATCCCAAACTCCTCTCCCATCCAGGCTGCCTTATAACATTCAGCAGAGTTCCATGTGCTATACAGCAGATCTTTGTTCATTATAATGGTTCATCAGTTTTAGATTTGATTCCTTGTCCTACATGCTACAAGACTGAAGAAACTAATCAGTGCATGCAATATGCATACATCTCAGTTGCTTCCAGCTCTTCGCGACCGCATGGACTGCAGTCAGCCAGGCTCCTCTGTCTATGGAATTTTCCAGGCAAGAATACTGGAGTGGATTGCCATTTCCTACTCCAGGGTAATCACATGTAAATAAAGCAGATTAGGTGCTCAATAAATGCTATATTATTATTATTTATTTTTTAAAATTTATTTTACTGAAGTATAGTTGATTTACACTGTTTTATTAGTTTCTGCTATACAGCAAAGTGATTCAGTTATTTATACATATATATGTATATATATGTCTTCCCTGATGGCTCAGATGGTAAACTGTCTGCCTGCAATGCGGGGGACCCAGGTTCGATTCCTGGGTCAGGAAGATCCCCTGGAGAAGTATATATATATATATACACATATACTTTCTTTCATATTCTTTTTCATTATGGCTTCATATAGGATATTAAATATAGTTCCTTGTATCCACAGTAGGTGTTTATACATTCTATATATAATAGCTTACATCTGCTAATCCCAAACTACAATCCATTCCTCTCCTACTTCTCCTCTCCTTGGGCAACTACAAGTCTGTTTTTTATGTCTGTCAGTCTATTTCTATTTCATAGATATATCCACTTGTGTCATAATTTTGATTCCACATAAAAGTGATAGCATATGGTATTTGTCTTTCCCCTTGTAACTACTTCATTTAGGGTGATAATCTCTAAGTCCATCCATGTCACTGCAAATGGCATTATTTTATTTCTTTTTATGGCTAAGTAATAGTCTATTGTATATATGTGCCACAGCTTCTTTATCCATCCACCTGTCAGTGGACATTTATGTTGCTTCCATGTCTTGGCTATTGTGAATGGTACTGCCATGAGCATAGGGGTGCATGTATCTTTTTGAATCATAGTTTTGTCAGTTTAATGCCCAGTAGTTGGATTTCAGGATCATGTGGAACTCTAATTTTAGTCTTTTGAGGGACCTCCATACTGTTCTCCATAGTGGCTTCCCAATGTACATTCCCACCAACAGTGTAGAATTTTCCCTATACTGTCTCCATCATTTACTATTTGTAGTGTTTTTAATGATGGTCATTTTGACTGGTGTGAGGTGGTACCTCACTATAATTTTGATTTGAATAAATGCTATTTCATTTCTTCTTTACTCATCTTTCCTAGATATTCTAAATTTTGCAGTAGTACCAATTCTCTTCTTTTAAAATCTGAAACAAAAATTGAAGATATTAGTGGATTTTAATGAACTTACTGATTATTAAAAATGTATGTCTTTTTATCCTTATTTATTAAGTAGAACATTAGCATGGGTTAGATAGAGTTCATGAGCATCCTTAAATAGTAGGAAAAATAGCTGGCTGTTTCTGATATTTTCCTGAATGAAGTCAATATCAGGTGGACATATCTCTAAATATCTTTGCCTTAACATTCCTGCCTTCTTCAACTCCATTAACCTTCACCTTCATGAAATTTCAGAAACCCAGTCCCATGAACACACACTGGATTTTGTTATCTTTCAGAACTTCTACTTTTCAAAGATTTTTGGAAACATAGTGTTTCCTTTGCCTTTCACTACTATTCCCCACCCCCTGCTTAATTGAATCTTTGATCTCATGAAGACTCCTAAGCCTTTAATTAACTGGTTATTTAGTTATAATTATTTTTACTGATTTACTAGGACTTTCCTAGTTTCATTTTCACCTCATTTTACAGCATATCATATGCTCAATATGAGCCAACACTGTTTTTATTGAAATCAATAGAAAAACAGTTAAGTTTGATTAAGGCAAAAAAATTAATACCTACCACAAAGGCAAGGTTTAGCTGGTGCTCATGGAACCAGATAAATGGTTCTAAAACAATTAGCTAACCAGGTGGGAAAACAAACTGAAATACTTAATTTATATTTTATTTTTACATGAAAAAGCAAATTTGTAACTCTAAAAACAATTATAGAAACATTTTCTTAAAAAAATATCTGGGTAGAGAAGAATTTTTAAAAGGACAGAAGTGGAAATATTTAATATATTTCACAACCTTAAAATTTTATTTATATAAATCTCTACCACAATAAATACTATGATTCTGTTTAAAGCAAACTGTAGATTAAACTTTGTAATGCATACAAGTGATAAAATGTTGATAACCAGAGTATGAAAATAATTTCTACAAATCAATGAAACAAAAAGAATGGAAAATGGGCTAAAGAATCAATCAGGGTTCAGTAGAGGAATCACATGGTACATTCAAAGAGGCTTTGAAAAGAGTTTAAAACAGGGATTATTTAAAAGGTAAGGGCATGATTTAGGAAACCAACTAGGAAGAGGCTAATTCTATAGGGCCAGCAGAAGAAGAGGGGGGAAGAAAAAGGAAGCAGGGGAAAGAGAAGTTATCAGAACACACACAGAGTAAGAGCGTCGCCTGACAGGAGCGGAAGCCCTTGGCAAAGGAACACAACCAATCCCCAGCAACCTGCAGGGAGAATGCCAATAGGACAGACGTCCAGTATCACTCCTTTCCAATCTCTGGACTTTCTGCTAATGGTTCCCAAAGGCAAAGCCAATTGGAAGCCAGAGGGCGTGGAAGCCAGCACCTAACTTGCCCAATTAAATCTACAGTTAAGGGTGTCAAATCTAAGTTTCTAAAGGTGTAAATTTTTGCCCAGATGGGTGATAAGAAAGATTCTGTTACAAATAGGTTTTAAGTCAAAGGGATCTGGGTATATTTTGTTAATAGGGTACCAATTAAAATTAAAATATCATGACTGAGGATATTATAGAGCTCCAGTATTGCCTATAGTCAGGTGCTTCAGTCTGACAAGCTATTATACTATAGGCCCTTTGCCTCAGTAATTAGTTTGCTTGGTAATGAACAAGCCAGCAAGATCCTTTGATATTAAGGCTTATATCAGCCAAAGCAAATGAAATGGGGAGTGAGAGAAAGAAGAGAGAACTTATCATAAACTAGTTAGGTTGACAAGTGAAAGCCTATAGAGTGGTGAAAAAGGTTTTTTTTTTTTCTCATTCACCTAGGATACATTTAAGATGTAATACAGAATGTGCAACTCATATGTAAGCTTTGTGGATTTGGCTCATGAAACAGAAATTGGCCGTTGTGAAAAACACTGCGTTATGTATTCTATGTTTATAAACCACATCTAGTCTTGCTGCAAATAATGGTGTCAATTGTAGATCAATTAGTAAAACTCTAGGGTGCACGGCTGATATTATTGCCATATTACACCATGGGGTACAATCTAAGTTCCCTACTCTTCAACATGGGATCTGTCGTGTCCATCACACATAGCATTTTGATACCTGAGAATCTTTCTAAATTTATGGGACTTTGAATAGACCACTCTGAACCCCTGTGATGAGGACTAAGCTTTGTGTGGAAGCTTCTAGTTTTAGTAGGGAACAATGATAAAAGAGTTTCTCATTGGACACATAGTAGTAATTGCCATTGTTTAAAAAAAGCTGCCCTATAGTGGAGGTAGCAATACAGCTTCTTAGTTATCTGATTGATACACATACTGGAGATCAGGGCTCTTAAAACACTGTGGAAGACACTATCATTTTAGCACAAAATCCTTCCATAAAATATTTTAAAATTTTATTTATTTTAATTGGATTACTTTAAAATACCTTCAGTTCAGTCGCTCAATCGTGTCTGACTCTGTGACCCCATGAATCGCAGCACGCCAGTCCTCCCTGTCCATCACCAACTCCCGGGGTTCACTCAGACTCACGTCCATCGAGTCAGTGATGCCATCCAGCTATCTCATTCTCTGTCGTCCCCTTCTCCTCCTGCCCCCAATCCCTCCCAGCATCAGAGTCTTTTCCAATGAGTCAACTCTTCGCATGAGCTGGCCAAAGTACTGGACCTTCAGCTTTAGCATCATTCCTTCCAAAGAAATCCCAGGGCTGATCTCCTTCAGAATGGACTGGTTGAATCTCCTTGCAGTCCAAGGGACTCTCAAGAGTCTTCTCCAACACCACAGTTCAAAAGCATCAATTCTTCAGTGCTCAGCTTTCTTCACAGTCCAACTCTCACATCCATACATGACCATACTGTACAATTTACAATTACTTGTAAATTGTAATTACAAATTGTAATTAAATTACAATTTACAATTACTTTACAATTACAATTGTAATTATTTTACAATATTGTGATGGTTTTTGCCATACATTGACACGAATCAGCCACGGGTGTACATATGTGCCCCTGTACTCAGCCCCCCTCCCACCTCCCTCCCCATCCCTTCCCTCTGGGTTGTCCCAGTGCACTAGCTTTGAGTGCCCTGCTTCATGTTTTGAACTTGGACTGGTCATCTATTTCACATATGGTAATATACATGTTTCAATGCTATTTTTTCAAATCATCCCACCATCGCCTTCTCCCACATGTCCATTAAATCAGAGATGCCATCTAACCATTTCATCCTTTGTCATCCCCTTCTCCTCTTGCCCTCAATCTTTGCCAGCATCAGAGTCTTTTTCAATGAGTTGACTCTTAGGATAAGGTGGCCAAAGTATTGGAGCTTCAGCATCAGTCCTTCCAATGCATATTCAGTGTTGATTTCCTTTTTGACTTTTGATCTCCTTGCTGTCCAAGGGACTCTCAAGAGTCTTTTCTAGCAACACAGTTCAAAATCATCTATTCTTCTGAGTACAGCCTTTTTTATGGTTCAACTGTCACATCCATACACTGCTACTAGAAAAAACCATAGCTTTGACTCTATGGACCTTTGTCGGCAAAGTGATGTCTCTGATTTTTAATTACTGTTGAGTTCCTTCTAAATGCTGGGCATTATGTAGGTCCTTTATGCATCTGTCAAAATAATATGTGTAAAAGTCTCAGAACAGTGTTGGAAATATTAGTAAATGTGCTACTAATACTTAAAATCTTCCAAAAAACTATACAGAGGAAGTGAATTTATTTGGCGCTGAAATATATGTTAAACTATTCACTATAGTTAGCAAAGTGAAAGTGTTAATTGTTCAGTCATGTCTCTTTGTGACCCCACAGGCTGTAGTCTGCTAGGCTCTTCTGTCCATTAGATTTTCCATGCAAGAATACTGGAGTGGGTAGCCATTTCCTTTTTCCCTTCTCCAGGGGATCTTCCTGACCTGGGAATTGAACCCAGTCTCCTGCATTACATGTGGATTCTTTATCATCTGATTTCTTTACACACCCTCTTCCAACAACACAAGAGAAGACTCTACACATGGACATCACCAGATGGTTAACACCAAAATCAGATTGATTATATTCTTTGCAGCCAAAGATGGAGAAGCTCTATACAGTCAACAAAAACAACACCAGGAGCTGACTGTGGCTCAGATCATGAACTCCTTATTACCAAATTCAGACTCAGATTCAAGAAAGTAGGGAAAACTGCTAGACCATTCAGGTATGGACTAAATCAAATCCCTTATGATTATACAGTGGAAGTGAGAAATAGATTTAAGGACTTAGATCTGATAGATAGAGTGCCTGATGAACTATGGAATGAGATTCATGACATTGTCCAGGAGACAGGGATCAAGACCATCCCCATGGAAAAGAAATGCAAATAAACAAAATGGCTGTCTGGGGAGGCCTTACAAATAGCTGTGAAAAGAAGAGAGGCGAAAAGCAAAGGAGAAAAGGAAAGATATAAGCATCTGAATGCAGAGTTCCAGAGAATAGCAAGAAGAGATAAGAAAGCCTTCTTCAGTGATCAATGCAAAGAAATAGAGGAAAAGAACAGAATGGGAAAGACTAGAGATCTCTTCAAGAAAATTAGAGATACCAAGGGAACATTTCATGCAAAATGGGCTCCATAAAGGACAGAAATGAACAGAAGCAGAAGATATTAAAAAGAGGTGGCAAGAATACATGGAAGAACTGTACAAAAAAGATCTTCACGACCCAGATAATCATGATGATGTGATCACTAATCTAGAGCCAGACATCTTGGAATGTGATGTCCAGTGGGCCTTAGAAAGCATCACTATGAACAAAGCTAGTGGAGGTGATGGAATTCCAGTGGAGCTCTTTCAAATCCTGAAAGATGATGCTGTGAAAGTGATGCACTCAATATGCCAGCAAATTTGAAAAACTCAGCAGTGGCCACAGGACTGGGAAAGGTCAGTTTTCATTCCAATTACAAAGAAAAGCAATGCCAAAGAATGCTCAAACTACCACACAATTGCACTCATCTCACATGCTAGTAAAGTAATGCTCAAAATTCTCCAAGCCAGGCTTCAGCAATATGTGAACTGTGAACTCCCTGATGTTCAAGCTGGTTTTAGAAAAGGCAGAGGAACCAGAGATCAAATTGCCAACATCCACTGGATCATGGAGAAAGCAAGAGAGTTCCAGAAAAACATCTATTTCTGCTTTATTGACTATGCCAAAGCCTTTGACTGTGTGGATCACAATAAACTGTGGAAAATTCTGAAAGAGATGGGAATACCAGACCACCTGACCTGCCTCTTGAGAAATCTGTATGCAGGTCAGGAAGCAACAGTTAGAACTGGACATGGAACAACACACTGGTTCCAAATAGGAAAAGGAGTATGTCAAGGCTGTATATTGTCAACCTGCTGATTTAACTTCTATGCAGAGTACATCATGAGAAACGCTGGACTGGAAGAAACACAAGCTAGAATCAAGATTGCCAGAAGAAATATCAATAACCTCAGATATGTAGATGACACCACCCTTATGGCAGAAAGTGAAGAGGAACTCAAAAGCTTCTTGATGAAAGTGAAAGAGGAGAGTGAAAAAGTTGGCTTAAAGTTCAACATTCAGAAAATGAAGATCGTGGCATCTGGTCCCATCAGTTCATGGGAAATAGATGGGGAAACAGTGGAAACAGTGTCAGACTTTATTTTGGGGGGCTCCAGAATCACTGCAGATGGTGACTGCAGCCATGAAATTAAAAGACGCTTACTCCTTGGAAGAAAAGTTATGACCAACCTAGATAGCATATTCAAAAACAGAGGCATTACTTTGCCGACTAAGGTCCGTCTAGTCAAGGCTATGGTTTTTCCTGTGGTCATGTATGGATGTGAGAGTTGGACTGTGAAGAAGGCTGAGTGCTGAAGAATTGATGCTTTTGAACTGTGATGTTGGAGAAGACTCTTGAGAGTCCCTTGGACTGCAAGGAGATCCAACCAGTCCATTCTGAAGGAGATCAGCCCTGGGATTTCTTTGGAAGGAATGATGCTAAAGCTGAAGGTCCAGTACTTTGTCCAGCTCATGTGAAGATTTGACTCATTGGAAAAGACTTTGATGCTGGGAGGGATTGGGGGCAGGAGGAGAATGGGACGACTGAGGATGAGATGGCTGGATGGCATCACTGACTTGATGGACGTGAGTCTGAGTGAACCCCGGGAGTTGGTGATGGACAGGGAGGCCTGGCATGCTGCGATTCATAGGGTTGCAAACAGTCGGACACGACTGAGCGACTGAACTAACTAACTAGAGTCAATCTTTGTACTTTCTGAGCACGTCATATGTGACAGATACTGATTCTAACTTTAATACTGTCTATACCATATCTTACCCAGGCAACCATCATGGGACTGTGTAATAATTTCAAACATTAGTGAATGACTACAGTAACAGTGCTCTGTTTGATTGAGTACAAGGACACGTTACTAAGAAGAGTTAATAATGTAAATACTTTTCCAAGGAGAAACCTAAGGATATAAGCTTATTTTAGAAACCTTATCCTGTGGCCAGTATCCTAATAATGGGTCATATCATATTATATTATTAGTAATTTCTTACAAAGAGCAGGATTTTAAAGGATTATGAAATTAGAATGTATTTCTTATTTAATTAAATAGATAATTTCTTGACTTTTAGTTGGAGGAGGGGGAAGAAAGATAACTTTTGGAAATTTGAACCTATCCTTTAAAGCCAGATTTCTACATAACTGAAAGTTACAGTTGAGAATTTGGCCTTAAGAAAAGTTGAACGCTTGATCATGCAGGCACCAAGCCCATGATGCCTCACAATTCAAGGGTTTAGACCAGGCTTCTCAAAACAATAATGAAGTGTGTTTAGCAGCTCTTTTATTTCATTTTGGGGTTGTTAAAAGAATATTAAAGTCAAATCATGGAAATGAGACTCATCTGTATAAGTACGTTTAAGTAGGGATTACATCGAGATGAGTTAACTGGAAGTATCTCCACTTCTAAGCATTTGAAGGTGGTTCTTGGTCACTTATCCCAAGTTAAATTTGATTGCTTTGGGATCAGGCTTTTATCCTTTCTTTTCAATAACAAAAATCACACCAGCAGTGTGACAGCTAAAGCATCCCTGGAAATTAAGTACTTTGTTGAGGAGAAGGAAAGCCTCATAAGTGACTCAATTAATGTTTGTTTTTTTGTTTTTTTAAAAACTTGTATTTTTTGTAGCTTTTGGTGGTTTTAGGAATACTGGGCTGTGCTGCTGAATGTGCTGCTAGTGAGTGGCTCATTTAAAGTTCTAAGGCCGTTTAAACCAGCATGCATTTTTCATCACAGATAAGTTAAAAAGTTTTTTTAAAAGTATTCTGCTTATTCATGGGAAGCTGGAATTTAGTAGGATTGCATATGTGCCACAACCTCAGCGAATATCAATCTCCATTTGGCCTTTAAAGGACAGTACTAGAAATTCTTTACACTTTTCCTACCTAGAAATAGACTGCAAATTTTATGGCAACTTTAGCTGTGAACTCTTCATTTCAAGGCTCTACATCTTCATTTTAATACATTTTGCTGTTCTTTATTTGTGTGCCCAAGGAATACTAAACTCATGGTGGCTGTTAGTGAAGCGGATCATTGTAGCTTCCTTTAAACTGGAACCACTTGTAGCATGTAACAGGTCTTGACCACAAATTACATCACTGTAGTTTTCACTACATTCATTTCTCCGTATGACACAGTAGATTGATTTTTTTAATAAAATATATATATATACTTTTGGTGGTCTCGCTGCTATATATAAATATGTATCCTGTAACTATATTGTCTAGGCAGTGCATTGTATTGATATCAACACTGTCTCTTTATTCAAAATGAGAATGATTTAATAAATGGAGATGTGTAAAAAAGGGAGAAAAAGATGTCAAAACAGAGAGGTCCTTCATAGAATAGAGACATTGCTGTCCCCTGATGTCTTATATGATGCCTGTAGCCTCAGACCTACTGTAGATATATAATGATATGTTATCAAAAATACACTATTCAGTTAAAATGGTCAATGTCAAACTAATTCTGCCTCACCAGACATTTCTTCCCATTTATAATACTCTTTTTAAAATAAAGGGTCCACCAATTCTGATGTGTATATAATAGGGATGATATACAATTGTACTTCAAGCTGCCTGCAAGCAATCTGTCAAAAAACAAAGCTAAATTCTGAGTAATAAAATCCACCCTATGATTGATATCTTGCATTAAAGTGTAAGTTGAAGAAAGCAATTTTGTTTATGGGAAAGTCTTGGCTTGGCACATTTTTCATGTCATATAAAGATGGAAATCTTACCTTATGGTTGTAGATTACAGTTATATTTCAGCTTCTGTAATTGTAAAAGGACACACATCTATTTTAAAATAAGAACCATTTTCTTCTGATAAAAATGAGCTCATTTTAATATAGTTCTTTCTTCCAACACATATCATATTCTCTTTTGCTTTCATTCCTATGTTAACTCTTTTATGGTGCTTGATTTTACTGTGGTTTAGTAAGCAAATGTATCTTCTAAGAATTTTCAGAATTTCCAATTGCTATGTGTTTGTGGACACTTCAAGGCATGAACAACAAATTATATGTAAAGAATTTATGTAACATTTAAGAATATTGCAAATTGAGGAAAACTGGGTCAGTATGTTCTCATTTTTCTATGTAGAAGAGAAATGAGTGGAATATTAAAAAATCTTGTATAATTTCAGAAGCTTATCACTTTTTGATTTCTTTGGATTAAATATTTTAAAACTTTCTAAAAATGTACAGTATATTATGGTTTACAAATTGCTAACACACACATCATTAATCTTCATCTGTCTGTTGAAATTGGAATTAATGTTATTATGATTTTTATCTTTCTGTTTTACATACCAGAAAACTGAGGCTCAGTGAGGTTAAATAATCTGCCCAAAGCAAACCCTCTAGAATTTAGCAGACTCTAGTGTTTTGATGTTGTGGCATTCTAAATCATTTAAGCTCACTTGCCTTTTGATTAAAATATGAATAGATCAACTCTAGCATTGGCACCCCACTCCAGTACTCTTGCCTAGAAAATCCCATGGACAGAGGAGCCTGGTAGGCTGTAGTTCATGGGGTTGCTAAGAGTCGGACACGACTGAGCGACTTCCCTTTCACTTTTCACTTTCATGCATTGGAGAAAGAAATGGCAGCCCACTCCAGTGTTCTTGCCTGGAGAATCCCAGGGATGGGGGAGCCTGGTGGCCTGCCGCCTATGGGGTCGCACAGAGTCGGACACAACTGAAGCGACTTAGCAGCAGCAGCAGCAGCACTGGCATTACCCTAGTTTGGTTAGACTAAAGCTAATCTAAAAAATTTCAAATCAAGAAAGTTTTTGTTTTTGGAGAAGTGCATGTAGATTTGGATAAGAGAATGGGAACTGGTATTGAAAGGGATGAAGAAGAAAATTATTATCTCTGAAATAATAAGTATATTTTCACTATACAGGTAATAAGTGCTTAATAAATATTGAGCCAAAAATGGAAATATCAATGCTACAACATGTCTGTGTAAAAATGGTGAAACCTGAGCAGTATATTTTCTCTTTTGACTATCTTTGTATACCATGCAAAAGTATCTTCCTTAGAAGGCGATTAGCTAAATTCGGCTTCACACCAGTATCATTCAGGTCTGCATTTCTCTTTCGGATGGTATCACAACCTCATGTCCTTCTGCCTTTCTGATTCCCTATGGGGTAGGCTGGTTCTAAATGGTTCCCAGTGATTGAATCCTGATTTCTGGCGTTCACATTCTTGTATAATGCCTCCTATTTGTGAGTAGGCTGTCCTAGAACTTGCTTCTAATAAACTATATGACAAAAATGCCAGACGTCGTTTCTGATGTAAGGCTATAAAAGAATGACTTCTGTCTCTCCTTCTTTCTTGCTATTCCTCCCTCTTTGGCTGACTCTGATGAAGCCAGCTGCTATGTTGCGGTAAAAAACTGAGATCCTGTCTACTAGCCCAAGGAGAACTAAATCCTGCTAACAACCACCGAGTAAGCCTGGAATCAGATTCCACCCCATTTGAACCTTGAGATTGTCGCTGCTTTGGTGGCCACTTGGATTGGGGCCTAGTTAGAATCCCAGGGACGGGGGAACCTGGTGGGCTGCCATCTATAGGGTCGCACAGAGTCGTACACGACTGAAGCGACTTAGCAGCAGCAGCAGCAGCAGAGACCCTAAGGTAGAGGACCCATCTGTTCTGGGTCCAAGTTCTTGACCCACAGAATATATGTGGAATGTTTTCAACTGCTATGCTTTGTGGTAATTTGTTACTCTCCTTAGTTCAGTTCAGTCGCTCAGTTGTGTCCGACTCTTTGTGACCCCATAGCACGCCAGGCCTCCCTGTCCATCACCAACTCCTGGAGTTTACTCAGACTCATATCCATTGAGTTGGTGATGCCATCCAACCATCTCATCCTCTGTCGTCCCCTTCTCCTCCATGAAGAGTTTCATGGAAATAATATACGATGGTATGATATAGAATATATGTTACCCTCCTAGATATTCTATATCATACCATCGTATATTATTTCCATGAAAACTCATCATTATTTGAAATTATCTTTATTTATGTTACTTATTCTTTCTCTTCCTTCAATTAAAATATAAATCTTGTAAGAGCTGTAACTTTATCTTATTCATCTTTGGTTCCCCAGTGTCTAGAACAGAACCTGGCACTTTTAGTTACTGGTACTCAGTAATTATTGGTTGAATAAAAGAAAGAACACATTTTACTTGAAGTTTCCTTTTTAGGCCCTTGTTTTTGTCTCTCTCTAAAATAGAGAAATAGCTTAAGGCAAGAAAATTTGATTTTTCTTTTTATCACTACCTACAGAAGGATTATTTCTTAAACATTTTTTTAACCTGCTGCTAATATTTCTTCTAACAGCTGTTTCACTATTAGCTTTTCCATATCCAAAGGTCTTTACTTATAATATTCTCATCACTTTTACTTTGCATAACATTGGTGGCTCAGACTGTAAAGAATCTGTCTGCAGTGCAGGAGACCTGGGTTTGATTCCTGTGTCAGGAAGATCCCCTGGAGAAGGGAATGGCTGTTCACTCCAGTATTCCTGCTTGGAGAATCCCATGGACAGAGGAACCTGGAGGGCTACAGTCCATGGGGTCACAGAGTTGGATATGACTGAGCAACTAACACACACACAGAGACACACACACACACATAAAAAACAACAAAAAAATTGACTCTCTGACACACGGTACATTTTCAAGTTTGCTTTTCTTTGGATTCTGAGCTTGTATTCACTAAAATTTTGATAGAGCAACATATTCTCTGTAGTATTAAAATTGTTTTATTTTCCATATCATTTCCCTGTGAAAGCTGTTAGCTTTCTGAGTAAAATTCATAATAGTGAAAATAAGAAATATCTTCTCTATCTCTTCTCTCTTTGTCTCTCTTCTTGTGTCTCTATTGCTCTTCTTATTAATTTTTCCTGGAATATTGTTGGCTTCATATAAGAAATTTCTGGCTTTTGGACCAAATTTGGTCCTTGGGTTCATTTAATTCAGTTCTCAAAAAATTTTTTGCTGTTGTCACTGATGTAGAAGCTTGTAAAACTTCCTTGTCTTTTGATGTATTGCAAAATAACTTAGGATTTCATTTATTGTAAAACTTCTTAGGATTTACAATTATAATAATTAAAAATTATAAACAGTAAACTCAAGGTTTAAAAAATGACACAGTCCTTAAAGTCTTTTTAATTATTTTTGATATCCTGACAGTCTTCTAGTAAGTTAGGAATTGAAGAATTCATTTCAAGAGTGAATTCTTGAGACAGTGATAACACTTATAGGATATTTATGATAAGCTGGATACTATATTAGGCACAAGATGTATTTCATCTTACTAAACACTTGCATGAGAATGTGCTCAGTTGTTCAGTTGTGTCTGACTCTTTGTGACCCTGTAGACTATAGTGTGCCGGGCTCTCCCGTCCATGGGATTCCCCAGGTAAGAATTCCAGAGTGGGTTGCCATTTCCTCCTCCAGGGAATCTCCTCCAGGAATCTCATCCCAGGGATCGAACCAGTGTCTCTTGCGTCTCCTGCAATGCCAGGTAAATTCTTGGCCACTGATTCTAAGAGTCTTAAGATACTTTTACTATTCCTAAGTGGATCCAACTCTCTGTCTACAATACAGTCAGAGCTGAATTAAACAGCACAAATGATTTTTATGTAACTTCAACCTCAACCAGGCCCTTATAGCCAACTCTGAGTTATTTTGCTTTTCTATTTACCCAAATAAAATCTCACACATTCTGTACTTTTAAAAAATCTCTCACTCTTTCCTTCCCACATCACTCTCAGTTGATGATTTTTATATTTCTCTGAAGAGAGAAGAAATAGAAACCATGAGATATTGCCGTCTTCATTTTCCCCTTCCACTCTTCTCCTACTAATTTATTGTCACTGTTCTCTCCTCCTTCTCTCCTGTTAACATGGCAAGTTTATATTTGTTTCCACAGTGTAGATTAGATAACTCTTTTGCCCTTTCAGGAACTAAGCTATTAAGTATTCTCTTCTCTCCTTTATCTTTAATATATTCCTCTCAGCTGAACTCTTCTTATTAGCAATTAAATATGCTGCATGTGAGTATATTTTCAATTTTAAATGTAATATTTAAATGTGTGTTATACAAAGTTAATACAATGTACATGTTAATTTTATTATAAATATATAGAAACATCAATAACTATTTTCCTCTCTGCTGAGGAAAATAGTCACTCTCCTCCTCATATAAACATACTATTATCTTTCCATCTAAAACCACTTTGCTCATTTCTACCTCCAACTAGTACTCACTTCTGTCTTCCTTTCCGAGTAACACTTTTGGAAAGAGTATTGTATACTCCTATTGTTAACTTCTTTCTCTCCTTTTCCCATAGTAAGTTAATTGTATCAAGGTTACCAGCAGACATACTTAAATCTAGTGGTCCCTTCTCAGTTGTGAAATTTCAGCAACATTGGCCACAGTTGATAATTCCTTTCCTTCAGCCATTGCCACCTTTTGGCTTCCATGATGCTGCCTGGTTTTCCACTAGTTCTTTGTCTTTTCCTTTCCATTGCTTCTTGCTGAGTCCTTCTCATCTCCTTGACTTCCAATATGGGACTGCGCAAGGCTTGCTTCTTGCTTCTCTTCTCTATTTAAACTCCCTTCTTTGGAATTCTCATCAAGATTCAGTACTTTAAATATAAGCTGCCAACTCCCAAATGAATACTGTAAGCACAAATCTCTTACTCTGACCTCCAGCCTCACATAACCACCTGACTACTTGTCCCCTCAACTCAAATATGTGACATGCATCATAAACTGAACATGTCCAGAACTGAGTTCTCAGAGTTCTCTAATGCAGTAAATGGCAAATTCACTGTTCTAGTGTCTCAGAACAAAACCTTGGTATCATCTTTAATGTCTTTTTTCCCTACACACACTTGATATCTTAGGCTCTACCTTTAATATATATCTAGGACACAAATCTTTATATCTCCATCTTATATATATCTATATCTTATGTATTCTATCCTGATCAAAATCATAATTATCACTCACCCAGAACTCTTAATTTATCTCCCTTCATCTACTTTAACCTATAAAATAGCCAGAGAAAATGCAGTGAAACTCAAGGTGGGCCATGCTCAAAATCTTCCCAAGTTTCCCATTCCATTCTGGGAATGGAGTCTCAGTGCTCATAGTAATCTGCAGGACACTACATTATTTATTCTCATTTAAAATTACCTCTATTTCATCATCTCTAACTTCTACTTCTTTCAAAGCCCTTTAGGTCTTCAGCTCTTCCTTAAACATGTTGGCTTGCTTGAAACTGAGACTTTTCTACTTGGCATTGCTTCAGCCTGTGATGGTCTTTCACAAGATATTTTTGCCTTACTACTTTAATCTTTTCATTATAAGAGATGCTTTATTTTGTTTTCATGAGCCTTTCCCAATTAAGCATAAGCCCTATGTATTAGCTAGAGTAATAATGGCTGTTGCAACAAACAAGCCCCCAAATTTCAGTAGGCTAACATAACACAGTTTAGTTTTGGCTCATATAGGTGTTCAGTTATTTTTACGATCAGTGATTCAAGAGGGCACTTTGCTGCAGTTATTCATTCAGAGACCCAAGTTCTCAAAAGCCCTGTCATTTCTAATGTCATTATCTAAGGCCATACTGGAGACCATTCCTGTTTCTTAAAGGTTATAGCACAGAAATGAATGACTTTACTTACATTCCAATTTCAGTGAAGATACCCAGTAAGATAACCACGTCTAAATGATAGCATGTGGGGAATGTAGCCCTTGATTGGGCAGCTATGCTCCAACGGCAATGAAGAGCCTGAATGTTTGGTGAATTCCTAGCTGTCTATGCCACATTCCATAACAGCAGTGATTTTTGATTATTTTATTTATTGCTATATGTCTGATACCTAGAGCAGTTAAAGGAATAACTGAAATATAAGCAAACAAATAAACAAATAAACCATTTATGGATCCGTAACCCCAGGCTTTTCCCTTCTCAGGCTTATCAAAATGGTAGTCCAGACTTCCAGCTTTAATAATTCTTATGTGAAAGTTAAGAAACTAATAAATAACTGATAGAGATTTGACTATGCAATATATATATATATCTTCTTAGGGGATCTGGATATGGAATGTATCAAAAATTAGAAGTTATCTGAAACTCCCTAATGCCATGTTATTTGATGGAAAAAAATCCTCCTCTACTAAGTGGGGGAAGCTAATAATTCCCTTTAAACCCATGCTGTTCTGTTGCTTATGAACAGCCAAAATCCAAACTTCACATTGCCAGGACGTTGATGTGTAAAAGTCAGAGGAGGGAATAAAAGCTTACACAGAGACAAACTTGAAAAATTTGCCAGTCTGATGAATCAGAAATCTGAAAAAAATTGATAGAGTTGGTTTAGAAGGTATGTTGTCAACTAAGTAAGGCAGGTGTCACAAAATTGAATGAAATTTAATTATTGATATGGCTATACTTTTTTGGGTTTATGAATTTAATGGATTAGCCAGAACTTGAGCTGTTATTCTAATGATTTCTGGGTTGAATAGTAAAAACCTGAATTCACAGTTGGCCTGTGCTAAAAGACAAATTGGCCAGGAATCCCTGTGTATTATTCAGAAGAAAGGTTGCAATCTGGGAGCCCACAGTCTAGATCTGGCCTGTTGACATGCTTTGTTTGGCCCTCATAGTTTTGGCCCACACAGTGTTTTTAAAACAGCTGATTTATATGCCAAGAAACCTACAGAAAAACTTTTATTCCTACCCTTCTTTGAAAAGATCTGACAACACTGAGCTCATATTCCTATGTGACAACAATTTGCTGCTGTCTGCTTAAGATGGGGCAGGTGAATTTCAGTTTTCTATGGGTTTATCACTTTCTATAGCAACTATTTCCATTGACTGCACTAGTTTAAATTTGATTTTGTGTTCCCTGTTGATAAGGAAGGAATAAAAAGACTTTGAATAATAGAACTCTGATTAAATTTGCCCTATATCCTACATATGCTCCCAGAGAGGCCTGGAACAACAAGCTGATGAAAAATAATCTATTATAAAAAATACTTTGTGGCTCGCTAGGCCTGAAATACTGGTGGAAGTGTTACTGAACCAAACTTAGGTCTACTTCCCCACACACAATAAAGCCAATCTTCTGACACCAGGTTGTGGTGAAGGAAAGTGCAGTGTTTATTGTCAGGCACCAGAACAGGAGGCCAGGGCAGCTAGCACTCAAAAAGTCAGAACTCACTGATGAGTTTCAGCAAAGCATTTTTAAAGGCAAGCTGAGGAAGGGGAGTCCCAGGGTATGCGATTAGCTTGTGCACAGTGCTCTGATTGGTTGATGGTAAGGTAACAGGGCGGTATCACAGGGGTTAATGTTATCAGCCCTTAGGCTCCAGTAGGTCTGGGGGCTACTGTGTTCTTGGTCATCAAGTAGATACTTTGTTATATTTGGTTGAGGTTTTAACATCTGTTAACTCAGGAAACATGCATCAGATTCTGTTGTCTAGGTACTGCAGAGAGGAGCTACAGCAGAGAACATGGGCAAGGGGTCTCTGCTGGGAAGGCCCAATAGTGTCCTGTTCGCCCATAGCATCTTGCTTGGTTACAAGGGCCTGCCATCAAAATGACCCAGATTTTATCAAGAATGGAGAATCTCAGGGGGACAGAGCCCAGGGCGTGGCAATAAACTAACAGAAGGAAAAACAGTATATACCTAGGAATATGACCTAATTCAGAAAAAGGGTCATTGCCGATGTAATTAGTTAAAATGATGTCATATGAGAGTACAGTAGACTCCCTACTCCACTATCATTAGCGTTTTTATTAAAAAGAAATTTAGACACAGATATGCACACAAACAGGCATGTGAAGATGAAGGCAGAGATTGGGGTGATGCAGCAGAAGCCAAAAAATCATCAGTGATTGCCAGCAAGCCACCAGAAGCTAGAATAGAGACACGGAACACACTCTCTTTCATACCCTGCTGCAACATTGATCTTGAACTTCTAGCCCCCTGCAGAACCACGAGACAATAAATTTTTGTTGTTAAAGACATTCAGTCCATGGTACTTTCATTTTTGCCTTAGAAAATACATACAGTTTCAATAAGTGATTAAGAACAAGATCTTGAGACTTTCCTTCCATTCTGTTATCTAATATTCTTTGAATTATTTCCTCTTTTAAGGGAAATCTATTTCATCGTTTTAATTTTTTTTTTTCAAACACAGTGACAGACAGACAGACAGACAGACACACATATATATATATATATATATGTATCCCAAAAAGTTATGAGTAGGCCACTGTGGACTTATTCAGTCTCACCTCTACCTTTTAATCCTTCTTACAATCTCTGCTAAATCAGAGAAAAGGGGAAGAGAAATCATCATCACACACATACCCAAAACTAGATTAGCACTCTATGTTTTTCCCCTATAGAAATATTTTAATTTCAATGAGAAATAATTATATAAATATACAATATATCTCCCCACTTGACTGAGATCTATTTCAGCAGGCAAGAATTGTGTTTCATATATCCATTAGTAGTACTTGAAATAGAGTAGGCATTCAAATATTTAGGAATAAATGAAGTGTTAAGTTTGTCTTATTCTTAAAGTCAATTATAGTCATTAAGTGTAATTAATAATGAAAACTCTCATAACTAATTAAGCCAAAATTTTAATATCCATTTTAAGTTCTTAAAATATCTACCATTATTTTTTTGTGCTAGACTATAATAGTTCTTTTAACATTAATCTCATCTTATTGTTTCTTATTTATTTATTTGGCTGCATTGGGTCTTAGTTGCAGCACGTGGGGTCTTTGGTACATCATGTAGGAGCTTTTGTTGTTATACATGGACTCTCTAGTTGTGGAGTGGTGCAGGCTCAGTAGTTTCGGGACCCGGACTTAGTTGCTCCTCGGCATGTGGAACCTTCATTTCCTGACCAGGGATGGAAACTGTTTCCCCTGTATTACAAGATGATAACCACTGGACCACCAGGGAATGTACTAATATTAATTAAAAAGATTTTTTTTCTCCTCTGGTCCTTTATTTATTTCATGTGTGTATGTATATTGTACATATATAATAATATAGTACATGTTTACATATTATTAGGTAAAATTATCTGGAATTAAATGGAAGCCCCTTTTAGTGATTTGAATGTGGAAACTATCATTAATTATCATTGAGATGAAAAAACTATAAGCCACTTGTTCCCTAATGGGAGATCATACAAATTTAAATTGATTTATCCATCTCATAACATATTGTGAAGGAAATTGTCACAATTACCCTTGTCTTGTCAAAAGCATGTCAATGGAGAGTTGAACATTATTGAAAGAATCATTTTCAAATATCATATTAAATGCTAGTAAAAAATGCTCAAATGCTGGTTTCATACTAGAAGGAAGAATAATCCAGAAAACAACTTATAAAGCAAGCTCTATTTTATACTGCTGTTTCTACATATGTATTTATCTAAGTGTATTTCAATTTCTGTTTTGTAGATAGATTCATTTGAACTCTTTTTTTTAAGCTTCTACATATAAGTGATATCTTATGGTACTTGTCTCTTATAGATGAATTTGGGTAGTGAGTTTCTGTCCCTGCTTTGTCTTAGGGCCCTATGCTTTGGGTCTTTATTCAAATCTTGAAGCTCACCTCATGGCACATGAGCATCACTTCTTCAGTATCTAATAGGCGTTAAAAATTTACATGTCAAAATGGAACTCTTGATTTCCCCTGCCTTTCAAAGTTGTTCCTATCTTTTTTGGTTTGTTTGCTTTTGGTCTCATAATTCACCCAGTGCCTCAAGACAAAAATCTAGAAGTCAGCTGTGTTGCCACACTTTTCCTGATCTTCACGTACAAACCTATAGCTAGTCCTGTTGATTTAGCTTCAAAATGTGTATTTAATATGAATAGTTCTCTCCATCTCTTTTGCCACAACCTAAGCCTATACTGTTATTTTCTCAGGCCATTTCAATAGCCTGCTTGTACTCTTTCCCCCTTAAAATCTATTCTCTACATAAGAGATCTCCCCATCAATGGCTCCCCATTATATTTAACTTAAAATATAGACCAATTATTATGGTCTTTGTATTGGTTGGGTTCTTGCTGAGATAGAGTTAAGAATGCTTAGGTTTTGGGGGAGAAACCTCTTTGAAAGAAAAAGGGACAGAGCAGGATTTGGCAGAGGACAATGAAGATCTAAAAGTGCCTCCCCGCCGTCCCCCCCGCCCCACCTCAACAGTTTGCCATGGAGCAATATTTGCTCCCTAAATGAGTCTTGAAGTACAAGGCTTGGCCTTGTACTGGAGTCTTGCTCAGTCATTGGCTGAGACCATCCCAAAGAAAGAATGGCATTAGCTTAAAAAGTGAAGTGGATCTGAGGGTGCTGACTGCTGGAAACTTTCAGTTAACCACATTCCTTGTAACTGGCAGGGAGTTTTTTTTTTTTTTTTTTTAATTGGAATATAGTTGATCTAGAATGCAGTATTGGTTTCAGGTGTACAGCAAAGTGGATCAGTTATACATATACATGTATCCACTCTTTTTTTTAAGATTCTTTTCCCATATAGGCTATTACAGAGTATTAAGTGGAGTTCCCTGTGCTGTACAGTAGGTCCTTATTAGTTATCTATTTTGTATATAATAGTGCGTATGTATCAATTCCAGGGCTTCCCTGGTGGCTTGGTGGTAAAGAATCCACTTGCCAATGCAGGAGACTTGGGTTTAATCCTTGGATTGGGAAGATCCCTTGGAGGAAGAAATGGCAAACCACTCAGTATTCTTGCCTGGGAAATCCCATGGACTGAGGAGCCCGGCGAGCTACGGTTCATAGGGTTGCAAAAGAGTTGGACATGACTTAACAACCGAACAACAGCACAATGTGTCAATTCCAACTTCCCAACTTATCCCTCCTCCCTCCTTTTACCCCCTGGTAAACATAAATTTGTTTTCTACACCTGTAACTCAATTTCTGTTTTGTAGATAGGTTCATTTGTACTTATTTATGATTCTACATATAAGCGGTATCTTATGGTACTTGTCTCTTATAGATGAATTTGGTTCCTGAGTTTCTGTCTCTGCTCTCTTAGGGGCCTATATGCTTTGTGTCTTCATTCAAATCTTGAAGCTCACTTCATGACACCCTACCTTGCAATCATTACCTTCCAATTTTCTTGTGCACACAAAGCCCTTTCCTGCCTTAGAATCTTTGAACATTCTATTTCCTCTGGAGTATTTCTGATATGTATTAACTTACTTAATTCTAACAACAAGCCACAAGAGACAACTCTACACATGAACATCACCAAATGGTGATTTGTAGTGGTTCTGGAGAAGGCTCTTTGAGAGTCTCTTGGACTGCAAGGAGATCAAACAAGTCAATCCTAAAGGAAAGCAATCCCGAATAATCAATCATTGAAATGACTGAAGCTGAAGCTCCAGTACTTTGGCCACTTGGTGTGAAGAGTTGACTAACTGAAAAAGACCCTAATGCTGGGAAAGACTGAAGACAAAAGGAGAAAGGGGCAGCAGAGGATGAGGTGGTTAGATACCATCACTGACTCAATAGACATGAATCTGAGCAAACTCTGGGAGACAGTGAAGGACAGGGAAGCCTGGCATGCTGCAGTCCAAAGAGTCACAAAGAGTTGGATATAACTTAACAGCTGAACAACAACAAGCTTGTCAAGTGGGTATGATAATTGTTATATTTTACAGACTAGGAAACTGAGGTACAAAGAGGTTAAGTAACATCCCCCGTGTTCCACATCTAGGGTATTATAGAGCAAGACTTCTAACTCAAGACTCTGGCTCCAGAAGCCTTGCTGTCAATGACTCTACTCCACTGTCTTTACAAATTCTCTATAGCTCAGGTTTCAGCTCAATGATTACTTTCTCAAGGAACCATTCATTGACCACCCTAACATGAGTAATACACATCCCAGACCCACTGCAGTTCCTATTTGCTATTTCTATAATGTTTTCCTAGACTTAACTCAATATAAAATTATCTTTTTGTTGTCTTTGGCATTTAGTTTGTCTTACTATATGAGAATGTACACTCTTTGAAATCTGGAACTGTATCTGTCTTCAATTCACTGTGTTATCCCTAGTACTTGTAAAAGAGTCCTGACCATTATAAAAGCTCTTTATTTTTTTTTTAATGAATGAGTTACAAAGCATTTGTCCTCTAGAAAAAGGAATATTAGGCTATATTCATTTTGGAAATGGTTTAATTATTATATTGAATAGTTATTAAAATGTTTCATTTCCTTTTTTCTATTACCTAGGTAGGGTTTCATGTCAATTCATCTCTGAAAATCATCATATTAAAAGGGAAACCTAGAAAATATTGGGGCTGTTAAAAGTTTACATATATATATATATATTTATATATCTGTTTCTTTAATTATCTATCATCAGTCATCTCTCTTTCCCTCACTTACCTATGGAGACACATATGCAGACACATAGCCTACTAAGGAGCTGCTTCACCAAAATAGGAAAAATCTTGGTCAGTGGACATTAACATAACATGAGATGCTTAAATGGAGATTCAAAGCTTCCTATCCATTTCTTACTAAGCCAGTTTGCATTGTAGGAGCCTCTGATTGAGAGTAGTGCCAGCTCCAATATATTAATAGAAAGCACCATGTAATACTGTCCAAAGATATGCATACCATTGATATTCCCCCAAACTTATCCCAAAGGAGCCTGAGGCTTTTAGCCACATTAGAAAAAAAAATGACAGATAATTAAAAAAAAAAAAGAAAGAAAAACACAGACATTTCAGGGATTATTAGATTAGATTAAACTAGATCTGAACTAATACTATTTATTAGAAACAAATGCTACATGGTTCACCAGTCAGAATGGTGAATCTGTAGGTCAAATAAGAAATGAAGTTTTAGATCAAATCCATTCTGTGCTTAGTCCCTCAGCTGTGTCCAGCTCTTTGCGACCCCATGGACTGTAGTTCACCATATTCCTCTGTCCATGGGGATTCTCCAGGCAAGAATACTGGAGTGGATTGCCCTACAGTCCGCCAGGGGATCTTCCCAACCCTGAGATCAAACCCAGGTCTCCCATACTGCAGGCAGAATCTTTACCATCTGAGCCACCAGGGAAGCCCAAGAATACTGGAGTGGGTAGACTATCCCTTCTCCAGAGTATATTCCTGACAAAAGAATCAAACCGGAGTCTCCTGAACTGCAGTTAGATTTCCTCCTAAACCGTGTTTAATGCGACCACAGAACCATCCTAAGAATGTGGAGTAAAAATTGATATAAGTCATTGGAAGAACCCCAACATTAGCTTCATGATTCATGAAATAAAGGCCATTCGGTTTGGAAATATCAAACAATTCCTTGGATTTGCCTTTTATCTTTTCCTACCCCTTTAGCCCCTCGATCGTGAACTAACCCTGCATCTTCGTGGGGGTTGAGAGTTTAAAGGTGCCAACAAAGACGTGAAAGATGAGTGTTTAATTCTTGTTGGGTGCAAACCGAGGTAGCTATTAGAGAGTGACTGTTGATGATTACAGATGGAAATGTCAATCACAGCTGTAGTTCTAGATTTATGTCCTTTATTGGAAGAACTAAAAACACCCCCTGCACTTAATATGCTGCTGCTAAGTCGCTGCAGTCATGTCTGACTCTGTGCAACCCATGGACTGCAGCCCACCAGGCTCCTCTGTCCATGGGATTTTCCAGGCAAGAGTACTGGAGTGGAGTGCTATTGCCTTCTCTGGTACTTAATATGCAGTTATTACAAATTCTTTCCCCCTAATTTTATCAGTAAAGATAATCAGAAGCATAGTAGAGATAGTAGATTATTGATTTCCCATATAGCTATGCTGATTCTCTTGCTCTCTATCATATCTTTTTCCTTTAAACTTTCTAGAGTATTTATACCTGTATTAATATCTTCAATGTGTTTTTTCTCTTTTTAATGTAGTTATATTCAGTATAACTATGAATAGCTATGTCTAGTTGAAGTATTACAAATTAAAATATTAATTATAATTTTTAAATGTATAATGCAGATTATTAGGAGTTTTGATGATTTTTTTTCTATGTCACTTATTGAAGCACCCCCCAAAATTAAAGAAGATAAATTTAATGGTGAAAACTTTAATTTTAATATCCTTAATTTTTCTCCCTGTGCAGTTTATGCCCTTTAAACCTAGGACCCTAATATTCTGACCTCCAACATCATTCCTTACCTATAAGCTGAAAGATGGACTTAATCAGTAAGATAGATCAACTATTGGCCTGGGTGTATGCTCTATTGTCTCTGGGGATGTAACTCAACAATCCTGGTGCCTCCAGCTTTTTCTAGATATCATGGTACAGTTTTCTTCAATTTTTGACTAAATGGATGTTGCACAATGGGATTACAAATGAGCACATTCCATATTCATGTCTTTAAACAAAAATTTAAAAAAATATTAAACCAAAGAGAGTTTTGGGGAAAATGTAGTAACAGTGGCAGCATATATTTTGGATCTTGGAAATTATTGCATATAAACAGGGCCACCAGAAGTTCATTTGCTCAGTCATGTCTCTTTGTGACCCCAATGGATTGCAGCACGCCAGCCTTCCCTTTTTATCACCAACTCCTGGAGCTTGCTCAAACTCATGTCTATTGAGTTGGTGAACCCATCCAACCATATCATTGTCTGTCATCCCCTTCTCCTCTTGCCTTCAATCTTTCCCAGCATCAGGGTCTTTTTCAATGAGTCAGTTCTTCACATCAGGTGGCCAAAGTATTGGAGTTTCAGCTTCAGCATCAGTCTTTCCAATGAATATTCAGGATTTATTACTTTTAGCATTGACTGATTGGATCTCCTTGCAGTCCAAGGGACTCTAAGAGTCTTCTCCAACACCACAGTTCAAAAGAGCCAACAGAAAGCAAACCCAAAATCCATGGGCAATATTTTCAACCGAACGATGTTTTCCTTCAACTCCCAAAATGAGTTGGAGCAAAGTACCAACAGCTACCAGACATGGCTGTTTTTAACATCTATGTAAGGAAAAGCAGAGGGAGGCACTTTTTTTCTCAGGGGGCGGGGTGGGGGTTGGGTGGGAGGGGTGGAAGAAAGTTGTTTTGTTTTTTCTCTGTCTTTTGGAGTCTCATTTCTTCTTTTCCTAGCCTGGGCTTTCATATGCATGCACAGTTAGAGTGCAGAGAGCTGAAGGCTGTAATAGAGTAGAGGGCAGTTCAAGTTCAACATCTATTTGGCTAGTAGCATGCATAGCTCAGTCAGTAAAGAATTGGCCTGCAATGCAGGAGACCTTGGTTAAATTCCTGGGTTGGGGAGAATCCCTGGTGAAGAAAATGGCAACCCACTCCAATATTCTTGCCTGGAGAATCCCATGGACAGAAGAGCCTGTGGGTCTACAGTCCATGGAGTTGCAAGAGTTGGACATGACTTAGTGACTAACACTTTCACTTTCCATGCTTTCAAAGCTGGTGGTGGCTGAGCTTTGAGGACAATGGAGCTTAGCGCACGAATGCTACATTAATTCAGAGAGTTTTAATTCCTACAGTACAAAACCCTGTGGATTCAGGGGCTCAATCCAGGCTGTGGGCAGTAGAAGGGAAAAATGGAGAGAGAAGTGTGCTGGGTCTGGTCTGAGGCTGGCTGCCCCCAGGCTTGCCTCTGTGTGGTGTATAGCTGTTTGAGAGTTTGGCAGCCCAGAGCAAGAAAACTCCAATATAGTCAACTTGAAAGTGAAGTAGGGGAACTTTAGGACAGCAGCTGCAACTGGGGATGAGTGTTAAGCTCTTTAAAGTGAGTGTTAAGGGATTTGTGTTCAGGTCACAGGATGTGGAGCAGTATAGCCCCAGGAAGTTTTCAAATGGATATTCTAGGGTACTTTTTCAAGACAGGACTCTACCCTGAGGGGAAAATACTACTGGGATGTAAACTGACAAATCCAAGTAAAAAAGGAAATACAATTAGAAGACAGAGAAGGCAAAAGTATTAGAGAATCTCAGAAAACAAGATGCCATATTTTAAACACTATGAAAAGCAAGAGCAGAGAGGGCTTTGTGACGTTAGAAAATATCTGAATGAAATCTATTAAGAATGAAGGAAAATGAAATTTACACAAAAATGAAATACAGAAAAATTATCAAATCTCAGGTACAGTTGCCATACAAAAAATGAGTATGAGGATAAAGAGAATATTTCTACAGAAATTAAAGTCTGTGAGAAAGATTTGTTCAAAATGCAGATCAAAACTGTAATATCTTAAAATGAACCAAAAGATATTAAGAAAACAATTAAAAACATTAAAGAACAATATAAATCTGAATTTGAAAGCCTCAGGAAGAAGAAAAAGAATTTAGGTAAAATTAGAAACAAAAGAAGTAGCATTTTAGAAATGAACAATAAAGCAGAAGAAATATATGAAGATGCAAATATTGAAGACTGGTGTCATAGGTGAATGGTGCCATCACTTCTCTTGCCTCACCATCCCTCCCTCTTTTAATCCCTGGAACGTGTTACCTTATATAGAAACAGAGCCTTTGCAAATGTGATTAAGATGAGAGTATTATCCATCTTAATGGGGAGATTATCCAGGCTTATGAGGGTTGTGGTGGAGACTTCTGACAAAATCCGGTCCACTGGAGAGGGGAATGGCAAACCACTTCAGTATTCTTGCCTTGAGAACCCAATAAACAGTATGAAAAGGCAAAAAAAAAAATAGGTCACTGAAAGATGAACTCCCCAGGTTAGTAGGTGCCCAATATGCTATTGAAGATCAGTGGAGAAATAACTCAAGAAAGAATGAAGAACAGAGCCAAAGCTAAACAACACCCAGTTGTGGATGTGACAGGTGATGGAAATAAAGTTGGATGCTGTAAAGAGCAATATTGCATAGGAAACTGGAATGTTAGGTCCATGAATCAAGGCAAATTGGAAGTGGTCAAACAGGAGATGGCAAGAGTGAACATCAACATTTTAGGAATCAGTGAACTAAAATGAACTGGAATGGGTGAATTTAACTCAGATGACCATTATATCTACTACTGTGGGGAGGAATCCCTTAGAATAAATGGAATAGTCATCATAGTTAACAAAAGAGTCCGAAATGCAGTACTTGGATGCAATCTCAAAAATGACAGAATTATTTCTGTTTGTTTTCAAGGCAAACTATTCAATATCACAGTAATCCAAGTCTATCCTGACCAGTAATGCCGAAGAAGCTGAAGTTGAACAGTTCTATGAAGACCTACAAGACCTTCTAGAGCTAGCACCCAAAAAGGTGTCCTTTTCATTATAGGGGATGGGAATACAAAAGTAGGAAGTCAAGAAAAATCTGGAGTAACAGACAAATTTGGCCTGGAAGTACAGAATGAAGCAGGGCAAAGGCTAATAGACTTTTGCCAAGAGAATGCACTGGTCATAGCAAACACCCTCTTCCAACAATGCAAGAGAAGACTCTACACATGGACCTCACCAGATGGTCAATACTGAAATCAGATTGATTATATTCTTTGCAGCTAAAGATGGAGAAGCTCTGTACAGTTAGCAAAAACAAGACCAGGAGCTGACTGTGGCTCAGATCATGAACTCCTTATTGCCAACTTCAGGCTTAAATTGAAGAAAGTAGGGAAAACCACTAGACCATTCAGGTATGACCTCAATCAAATCCCTTGTGATTATATGGTCAAAGTGACAAATAGATTTAAGGAATTAGATCTGATAAACAGAGTACCTGAAGAACTATGGACCTATGGATGGAGGTTCATGACAGGGATCAAGACCATCCCTAGGATAAAGAAATGCAAAAAAGCAAGATGGCTGTCTGAGGAGGCCTTACAAATAGCTATGTAAAGAAGAGAAGCAAAAAGCAAAGGAGAAAAGGAAAGATATACCCATTTGAATGCAGAGTTCCAAAGAATAGCAAGGAGAGATAAGAAAGCCTTCCTCAGTGATCAGTGCAAAGAAATAGAGGAAAACAATAGAATGAGAAAGACTAGAGATCTCTTCAAGAAAATTAGGAATACTAAGGGAAAATTTCATGCAAAGGTGGGCAAAATAAAGGACAGAAATGGTATAGACCTAACAGAAGCAGAAGATATTAAGAAGAGGTGGCAAGAATACACAGAAGAACTATTCAAAAAAGATCTTCATGACCCAGATAATCACGATGGTATGATCACTCATCTACAGCCAGACATCCTGGAATGTGAAGTCAAGTGGTACTTAAGAAGCATCACTAAGAAAAAAACTAGTGGAGGTGATGGAATTCCAGTTGAGCTGTTTCAACTCCTGAAAGATGATGCTGTGAAAGTGCTGCACTCAATATGCCAGCACATTTGGAAAACTCAGCAGTGGCCACAGGACTGGAAAAGGTCAGTTTTCATTCCAATTCCAAAGAAAGGTAATGCCAAAGAATGCTCAAACTACCACACAATTGCACTCATCTCACATGCTAGTAAAGTAATGCTCAAAATTCTCCAAGCCAGGCTTCAGCAATACGTGAACCGTGAACTCCCTGATGTTCAAGCTGGTTTTAGAAGAGGGAGAAGAACCAGAGATCAAATTGCCAATATCCGCTGGATCATGGAAAAAGCAAGAGAGTTCCAGAGAAACATCTATTTCTGCTTTATTGACTATGCCAAAGACTTTGACTATGTTCAGTTCAGTTCAGTTGCTGAGTCATGTCTGACTCTTTGTGACCCCATGAACTGCAAATCAGTCCTGAGCTTTCATTAGGAGGACTGATGCTGAAGCTGAAACTCCAATACTTTGGCCCCCTGATGCGAACTGACTCATTTGAAAAGACCCTGATCCTGGGAAAGATTGAAGGAGGGGAAGGGGACGACAGAGGATGAGATGGTGGGATGGCATTGCTGACTCAATGGACATGAGTTTGAGTAATCTCTGGGAGTTGGTGAAGGACAGGAAGGCCTGGCGTGCTGCAAGTCCATGGGGTTGCAAAGAGTCCGACATGACTGAGTGACTGAACTGAAGTGATAAAGATACATACTAAATTCAATCACATTATCCTAAGAGGGACAGAAAGGAAGATTTGACGATATGCAAAGAGAAGGCTATAAGGTGAGGATGAAGGTAGAGGTTAGAGTGATGTAGATATAAGCCAAGGAATGCCAGCAACCATTAGAAGCTGAAAGGTCAAGGAAAGGAGTCTCCTCATAAGCTTCTAGAAAACGGTGAGTGACCCTGCTAAGCACTTGATTTTGATCCAGTGATATAGATTTTCATTTTCAGTCTGGTTGATTTAAGACTATCAACTCTCTGAGGGTAGTGATCATATGTGTTTGGTTCATGACCTAGCTCCATTGCCTAACATGGTATAGGCAATTAATAATATATGTAATATCCTATATGTCATAAATAAAGCAAATAAAATTGTGCAACCTTTCTTTACAACTGATATACTAGTCACTGTAATAAAAATGTGATTTCATTAGCACCGGGTCCACTGAGGGAAAAATATCTCCCATCATTATAGCGTTGTCTCTCTAAATTCAGAAAAACCTCAGTTCAGCAAGGAAAAAAATAACTTGCTTCGTGTATATGTATTCCTAGTGGCTCAGACAGTAAAGAATCCACCTGTCTGTGTTCGATCCCTGTGTTAGGAAGTTCCCCTTTAGGACGCCATGGCAAACCACTCCAGTATTCTTGCCTGGAGAATCCCCATGGACAGAGGAGCCTGACAGGCTGAGTCCATGTGGTTGCAAAGAGTTGGACACAACTGAGAGACTAAGCACAAGTGCACACACTGAGGCAAAAATATCTCCCATCTTTATAACTTTATCACCCTAAATTCAGAAAATCTCAGTTAAGCAAGAAAAACTTGCTTTGTGTGTATGTATGAATATACATTTATGGCAACTTGTGCACAATGTAAAGCACATGTTTGGTTTTACTTAAGCGTTACTACTAATATACATGATTTGGACTAATGCCAGTAATAGTTCAGTTCAGTTCAGGCGCTCAGTCATGTCCGACTCTTTGTGACCCCATGAATCGCAGCACGCCAGGCCTCCCTGTCCATCACCAACTCCCGGAGTTCACTCAGAATCATGTCCATCGAGTCGGTGATGCCATCCAGCCATCTCATCCTCGGTTGTCCCCTTCTCCTCCTGCCCCCAATCCCTCCCAGCATCAGAGTCTTTTCCAATGAGTCAACTCTTCGCATGAGGTGGCCAAAGTACTGGAGTTTCAGCTTTAGCATCAATCCTTCCAAAGAAATCTCAGGGCCGATCTCCTTCAGAATGGATTGGTTGGATCTCCTTACAGTCCAAGGGACTCTCAAGAGTCTTCTCCAATACCACAGTTCAAAAGCATCAATTCTTCGGCACTCAGCCTTCTTCACAGTCCAACTCTCACATCCATACATGACTACTGGAAAAACCATAGCCTTGACTAGACGGACCTTAGTCGGCAAAGTAATGTCTCTGCTTTTGAATATGCTTTCTAGGTTGGTCATAACTTTTCTTCTAATGAGTAAGCGTCTTTTAATTTCATGACTGCAGTCACCATCTGCAGTGATTTTGGAGCCCCAAAAAATAAAGTCTGACACTGTTTCCACTGTTTCCCCATCTATTTCCCATGAAGTGATGGGACCAGATGCCATGATCTTCGTTTTCTGAATGTTGAGCTTTAAGCCAACTTTTTCACTCTCCTCTTTCACTTTCATCAAGAGGCTTTTTAGTTCCTCTTCACTTTCTGCCATAGGGGTGGTGTCATCTGCATATCTGAGGTTATTGATATAGTAATAAAATTATTTGAAATGTTAGCTGTATGCTGCTGTGTGACTTTAACATTTAAGTAATTAGGCTTTAAAAATAATGTTATAAATTTGACTTTGTTCATTTTGCTAAGGCAAATATCTGTCATATATTTCAGATTATTAATACTTAGACAGAGTTGTGTTTCTACTGTATTTAAAAATTTTTAGCCTTGGGTCTTAAAGTGAATATATCTTTATTTCATCCAGAACACTAGAGGAAACTTTTCTTTTTTTCATTTTGTAGACAGATTGCTTCATGAACACCGATCTTACTATTGACTTCTGTTTCTCTTACCTCTTTCCTTCTAAGGATTGGGAACACAGAGCTGCCTGGCCTTGGCATTGTGCCTCTTGCTGACTATAAAGGCAAAACTATCTCATGTGGTACTTTTGACAGGGCCTGATATAACAAGTGGAGGATTCCAAGTTTGCGACTCACTCAGACTCTCATTATCTAAGACAGGGACCTTAAAGTTGTGAAGATTATAAAATAAAAGAAATTTGAAACCGTTAGAGACAGTGACTTGCCCTCCTCTTATTATCTGAATCACTGTCTGTTAATCTTTGGGAGACATTTACTAACTTCACACATTTTCTAAGTGAAGGAGATGTAGGTCCATTTCCTTTTTCTGATCTAGTTTTTGCACATAAAGTAAATGCTTTGATAAAGGCCATGGGGGAGAGTATGCTTCATTATGGTGTCAATTCTCCAATGTAAATATTATTTCTATTTATTGATATGTTAAGCTCATAGCTCTTGGTTTCATAACTGACCAATGCAGAAGGGTATTAAGAGGCTTAGCAATGTAAATTTCTTTCTGTTATATGGTTTGAGAGCATGCCAAGTTAAATATTTTCCATAATTTTGTTTTTAATTTTGAAAATATTTTTGTTCATATAGTTTAGGTGAGGAAAGAACTTAAATAGTACTTTGCTCTTTTCCAGCTTATTTGCATACACATTAAGGGCAAAATGAGATAAAAACAAAGTCCTTTCCAACTGTTTAAGAAGCAATTTAAGAGAGCTTTTTCAAATATATGTTACATTAGGTTTTTTAAAAATATCATGAGTTTCTTTAATGAGATTATTACATTTTTAAACTATTTTTTTTCACTAATTGTAATTGTTAAATATACTGTTATTGAATCTTCTTAGAAAATGCAAACCCTTGTTTAGAGCTGCATAACAGTTCATATTGTAATTGTATAGTGATTTATTTAGTCAGTCTCTTATGGACTGAATCTTATTCCCTCCAAATTCATATGTTAAAATCCTAACCCTCAATATGACTATGCTTTTCCCCTGGAGAAGGAAATGGCAACCCACTCCAGCACTCTTGCCTGGAAAATCCCATGGACGGAGGAGCCTGGTGAGCTGCGGTCCATGGGGTCACAAAGAGTCGACACGACTGAGTGACTTCACTTTCACTTTCACTTTGAGATAGAGACTTGAAGTAGGAATTTAAGTTTAAATGAGGTTGTAAGGGTGGAAGTCCCAATTCAGTAAGACTGGTTTTTGAGGAAAAGCAGCAGACATAAGAGCTTGTTGTCTCTCTCTCCACAGGAGAAAGACCATGTGAGAACACAGAAGGGATGCACTGTGGAAGATAAGGAAAGAAGTGTCGGACTTCTAGCCTCCAGAACTGTGAGATTAAATTTCTGTTGCTTATATCACCCAGTCTGTGACATTTTGTTATGGCAACACAAGCAGAATAATACATCCTGTGAGTGAACATTTAGTTTGTTTTATATGATTTATTAAGACTATTTTGGTCACCTGATGCAAAGAACTGACTCATTTGAAAAGACCCTGATGCTGGGAAAGACTGAAGGTGGGAGGAGAAGGGGATGACAGAGGATGAGATGGTTGGGTGGCATCACTGACTCAATGGACATGAGTTTGAGTCAACTCTGGGGAGTTGGTCATGGACAGGGAGGCCTGGCATGCTGCAGTTCATGGGTCACAAAGAGTCGGACACAACTGAGCGACTGAACTGAAGACTATTTTGCTACTATATTATGCTATTTAATCACTTGTCCATGAGGGCTCCTTTCATCACAGGCTTGCCCAAACTGCATTTTAACAACAACAAAAAAATTGCTTTCTGAAGTAAAAAGTGAAGAACTTTTTAATTTGAATATATGTTTTTGATTATTTTAACATTTGATATTCTTTTCATATTTGTGGGTTATTATTTTTTTCTTCTGTACTGGATTGCAGTTCATGCACTTTGCCCATTTTTCTGATTGTGTGTCCTTTAGAATACTAATCATAAAACCAGTCAAGTGATGTTCTAAAAATGTCTCCCTTTTTTACTTCTTAACACATAATTGATGTGGAGCTTAAGGTAAAAAAACAACTACCTAAGTTACATCTCCATTAGATGTGTAAAATATTCATTTATTCACCTATCATTTAATGAATATTTATTGAATGTATTCTATGTGCCTGGCAGTACTCTATGCCCTAATATTAGAGAATTAAACAAAATGCTGTCTCTACTTTCTGAGATTTATATTCCCATGAACAAGTGACAGGAAGCAAGTAATGTGTCAGATGGTGTTAAAAGTATAAAACAGAATAAAGAGTGTAAGAAGAGCTGAGAGTGGGGAGGGTGATTGCAGTTTTACAAAGATGTGCCAGGGAAGGTCTCTGACAAAGTGACTTAAGATCTGAAGAAAGTTCAAGAGTGGGCTAAGCAGCTGTCTGGAGGAAAAGCTTCCCATAAAATGGAATATTCAAATGTAGAGACCTTCAAGCCAGTGTGTCCTTGTATGGTATCAGTTTTTTAAAAATTGTGTATTATTGTTAATGTCAGAGAGGGAAAATTTTCCCTTTTGAGTTCTAGTGGCTAGACTGATAATAACATTGATATAAGGTGGATCAGCAGAAAAGAAAAAAAAAAAAAAACTTGTGTACATGGAGGTCTCATAGAAATGGGACGTAAGAAGTGTCCAAACAAGCAACTTTTATACTTTTTGACCAAGACAGTGAATTTGTAAGGAATTGACAGGACAAAGAAACTTAGTTTTGAGGGCTGAGTTAGTACAGAATCGAAACAGGATTTGGATTTGGGGTACTATATTACAAAAATAAGATCTGTTTAGGTAGTCTTCTCAGTTCAGATTCCCTATCTCTGGTGATAAGGACGTGTTCTTCTATCAGCAAATACAGAAAGTGTACCTTTCACATGAGAGATTCATTTCCTGCTTTCAGTAAGACAGAGAGGAGAGTCAAAATGTTCCTCTTGCATTAACTGTTTCTTAAGTAAGTTGAATTCAGAGTAATCAGTATGCCCTTGAAGGAGAAAAAAAAACAGTCTTTTCAGCAAGTGGTGTTGGGAAAGCTGGACAGTACATGTAAGTCAATGAAATTAGAACAATCACTCACACCAAAAACAAGAATAAACTCAAAATAGCTTTAAAGACTTAAACACAAAACATGACACCATAAAACTCCTAGGAGAGAACATAGACGTAACATTCTGACATAAATTGTACCATTGTTTTTTAGGTTAGTCTCCCAAGGCAATAGAGATAAAAGCAAAAATAAACAAATGAGGCCTAATCAAGCTTATAAGTTTTTACACAGCAAAGGAAACTATAAACAAAAGGAGAAGGCAACTTACAGACTGAGGAAAATTATTTAAAATGATGAGACCAACAAGAGCTTAATTTCCAAAATGTACAAACAGCTCATACAAGTTAATAACGGCAACAAAAAAAACAGCTCAATCAAAAAATGGACAGAAGACCTAAATAGACATTTCTCCAAAGAAGACATAGAGATGGCCAACAGGCACATGGAAAGATGCTCAACATTGCTAGTTATTCAGTTCAGTTCAGTTCAGTCGCTCAGTCGTGTCCGACTCTTTGTGACCCCATGAATTGCAGCATGCCAGGCCTCCCTGTCCATCACCAACTCCTGGAATTCACTCAGACTCATGTCCATCAAGTCAGTGATGCCATCCAGCCATCTCATCCTCTGTCAGCCCCTTCTCCTCCTGCCCCCAATCCCTCCCAGCATCAGAGTCTTTTCCAATGAGTCAACTCCTCGCATGAAGTGGCCAAAGTACTGGAGTTTCAGCTTCAGCATCATTCCCTCCAAAGAAATCCCAGGGCTGATCTCCTTCAGAATGGATTGGTTGGATCTCCTTGCAGTCGAAGGGACTCTCAAGAGTCTTCTCCAACACCACACTTCAAAAGCATCAACTCTTTGGTGCTCAGCCTTCTTCACAGTCCAACTCTCACATCCATACATGACCACTGGAAAAACCATAGCCTTGACTAGACTGACCTTAGTCGGCAAAGTAATATCTCTGCTTTTCAATATACTATCTAGGCTGGTCATAACTTTTCTTCCAAGGAGTAAGCGTCTTTTAATTTCATGGCTGCAATCACCATCTACAGTGATTTTGGAGCCCCCAGAAATAAAGTCTGACCCTGTTTCCACTGTTTCCCCATCTGTTTCCCATGAAGCGATGGGACCAGATGCCATGATCTTTGTTTTCTGAATGTTGAACTTTAGGCCAACTTTTTCACTCTCCTCTTTCACTTTCATCAAGAGGCTCTTTAGTTCCTCTTCACTTTCTGCCATAAGGGTGGTGTCATCCGCATATCTGAGGTTATTGAGATTTCTCCCGGCAATCTTGATTCCAGCTTGTGTTTCTTCCAGTCCAGTGTTTCTCATGATGTACTCTGCATAAAAGTTAAATAAGCAGGGTGACAATATACAGCCTTGATGTACTCCTTTTCCTATTTGGAACCAGTCAGTTGTTCCACGTCCAGTTCTAACTGCTGCTTCCTGACCTGCATACAGATTTCTCAAGAGGTAGGTTAGGTGGTTTGGTATTCCCATCTCTCTCAGAATTTTCCACAGTTCATTGTGATCCACACAGTCAAAGAATTTGGCATAGTCAATAAAGCAGAAATAGATGTTTTTCTGGAACTCTCTTGCTTTCTCCATGATCCAGCGGATGTTGGCAATTTGATCTCTGGTTCCTCTACCTTTTCTAAAACCAGCTTGAACATCAGGAAGTTCACGGTTCACGTATTGCTGAAGCCTTGGTGCAAATCAAAACTACAGTGTGATACCATTTCATACTGGTCAGAATGGCCATCATTAAAAAGTCTAAAAATATTAATAACAAAAGCTGGAAATGATGTGGTGAAGGAACTCTTTTACACTATTGTTGGGAATGTAACTTGGTGTAGCCTCTATGGAAAACAGTATGAAGATTCTTTAAGAAACTAAAAATAGAGTTACCATATGACCTAGCAATCTCACTCTTGGGCATATAGCTGGAGAAAACTGTAATTCAAAAATTATATACACCCCAATGTTCATAGCAGCACTTTTTACAATAGCCAAGACATTGCTATTGTAAATAGCCATTTGCCCATCAACCCAAATACTGATCCACAGGTGAACTATAATATTCGAGAGGCCCAATCTGGTCTGTCTTATTGAGAAAGTTAATACCTAGGAACTAAAACATTCATATGCTACAGCCTTGACCACCTATTGTCTTGTGCATATGATTGCTTATTTCATGAGGTACCTAGCAGTTATGTTAAATTTAAAAGGCAACTCTAAATATGAAGGTGCCATTTGGAATGTTAAAATACTATTTATTTTATCATATAGTTTCCTATTCATAAAATATTTAATTAGTTTTAGTTTCATTAGATACATCTTTGATTTTTTTTTCCCAGAAAGTATTTGTAAAGAGTGTACTTGTACACTTCCACAAATACTTAGGTGCCTGAGAGTTTTGTTTACTTTCTAATGATAATAGTAGCTTGGATGGGTTGATTTTTGAATTGAAATGTTTCCTCTTTGGAAGTCCAATTTAGGATTACATCTTTATTTTTGAAATTAGATTAGAGGAAAAAAAGGGGATATATTTAATGTGCTTACTTTTCACTAATAATGCTTGATACCAGGAAATGTCTTTTTATCTGAAAAACTGAAGTTCTTCAGCTCATTAAAAAATTATTGTATTATTCTTTACTTTTTGCATATTTTTACATTTTAAAACTCTCTTTTTAGTATTGCTATAGTTATATTTTTTGGATACATTTTCTCTATCAGATATTGACTTAAGTATAACAAACCATTTCAAAACTTATTTTTATGAGTTTAGTTTTATTAAGATACCATGAAGAAATTTAATTTTGTTAGTATGTTCATCCAGTCTAGCCAAACACAGTTGAATTCTCATTGTTAAAAAAGAAAACATGTAACGTCTTTCCTTAGTCAATGATGCAATGATGTGCCATTATAAATATTTATTTTGTTATGCCATACAGTTTGACTTGTTGTCTTTTTTATCTATCTTTAGAATCAACCATAACTTGGCTAGCGTTTTCGCCTATTGTTGTTGTTGCCTCAGTATCTAAGCTCAGTTAGCTCTCAGAAATCACCCTGGGGTGGTCATCAACATTCCGTGGTCACATCCTGATTCTTGCTGCCTTGGTGACCACTTGTGTGGACCCTGACATTGCCTTCCCATGGACATGTGTTTGTCAACACTGTGATTACATGCTTTGTGCTGCTATCTATGAAATGATTTTCAGGTGAAGATAAAAAATATAAAGAACTTGAATAGAAAAAACTACCAATAGCACTTACATAGTGAACTAGAATGAAAATTGTTTCTTTTCTTTCAGAGTTACTTAGACACATGTACCCCAGTGTTCATTGCAGCACTATTTATGATAGCTAGAATTTGAAAGCAGCCTAGATATCCATCGACAGATGAATACACTATATACACTAGATTATTAGTAGATCATTAAAAAAGTGCCTTTGATTCCGTTCTAATCAGGTGCATGAACCTAGAGCCTATTATATAGAGTGAAGTAAGAAAGAGAAAAATATTGTATATTAATGCATATGTATGAAATCTAGAAAGATGGTACTGATAAGCCTTTATGCAGGGCAGCAAGGGAAATGCAGGCATAGTTAACAGACTTGTGGACACAGTAGGTGAAGGAGAGTATGGGACAGATTGGGAGAGTAGCACTGAAACATACATATTACCATATGTGAAATAGATAGCCAGTGGGACTTTGCTGTATGATGCAGGGAGCTCAAATCTGGTGCTCTGTGACAGCATAGAGAAGTGGGGTGGGCTGGGAGATTGGAGGGAAGTCCAAGAGGGAGGGGACATATATATGCCTATGACTCATCTGTGTCAATGTCTTGCAGAAACCAACACAATATTGTAGAGCAATTATCTTCCAATTAAAAATAAATTTAATTAAAACAATGTAATCATTGTGAGATATTGCGTATGGTAGGATCTCAATAGATGTTCTCTTCCCTCTCTACTTCCTCTTTGTGGTTTTCCTAATCTACCCTTTTACTAGATTGTGAAAATTGTGCCATTATTAGGGGGTATATTTACTTAGTATGAGAATGGTTTTCATATGATAAAGAAAGGAGTGTCTTTTTCCTTTGTGTGTAGGACAGTTGAAGGAAATAGTACTAAAATTAATACCCAAAGCCCTTTCTTATAAACATATTCATATATTTACCATGCATGGATATTTACAAACCTTTTACATGAGCATGTATTTATAGTTTGTAGAGCAGGGCTGATGTTACAAATGGATGAATAGCTGATTACTACTCAGTATGATTTAGGGGCAGTGATTTCTTTCAAGTATCTTTACTGGCTTGAACTATAAGGAGTATAGCCTTGAACCATCTCTTGTATTTTTCATGCTCGAATTGGCTGACTCTAGAGTTTGGTCTTGGGGCTCTTCCTGTTTCCCTCCAAATGATCTTTTTAAAATTTTGTTTATAATTTTAAAAATTATATAAACATATTCTGAATCACATGAGGCAGAGTCAGGATAGATATGTGACTTAAAGAGTCAGGATAGATATGTGACTTGCTTATCATTATGTTCTGAAGAATAAATTTTTGATATAGAATCCTATTTTATCAGGTAAGAAAATTTTGACTTAAACCAGATATTATGATTTATAATAATTCAATCAATCATTTACTTATTTAATCATTCAACACTATTCACTGAGTGCTCAGGAGTAATCAAGGTAAGCATTTCTCTTGCCTTAATGTCTAGTAGGAAAACATGAAATAAATTATTACTGCATATTTAATTACATATCCTAGTATATTTATAGAATTTAATCCATCTGCCAGTGCAGGAGATGCAGACCTGGATTCAGTCCCCGGGTTGGGAAGACCCCCTGGAGGAGGAAATGGCAACCCGCTCCAGTATACTTGCTTAAAAGATTCCGTGGACATGGGAGCCTGGCAGTCTACGGTCTATGGGGTTGCAAAGAGTCAGACATGATTGAGCATGCGCACACACACAAGCTCATTGAAATTCACTAGCAGATATTAATATTTAAGAAGACAATTACCTAATAAATGTTCACTGTGCTCAGTCACTCAGTCATGTCGACTCTTTGTGAGTCCAAGAACTGTAGCCCATCAAGCTTCTCTATCCATGGGATTTCATAAGCAAAATTATTGGAGTGAGTTGCCATTTCCTTCTCCATGGGAATCTTCCCAACCCAGGGATTGATCCTTTGTCTCTTATGCCTTCTGCATTAGTAGGTGGATTTTATTTTACCACTAGTGCTACGTGGGAAGCCCCAAATATTCATTACAGAACTGTAAATAAGGACTAAATTAATACATTTGTCAGTATTTCCTTCTGGGATATTCACACATTGTCCTAAAGTAATAAAACAATTCACATATTTATTTTTGTTGAGTGTAAGTTTTGATTATGTGTTAGTTGCTCAGTCATGTCTGATTCTTTGTGACCCCGTGGACTGTAGTCCATCAGACTCCTCTTCCATCGAATTCTCCAGGAAAGAGTTGTGGGGTGGGTTTATATGCTGTGCTGTGCTTAGCTGCAGTCGTGTCCAACTCTTTGCGACCCAGTTGAATATCGCCCGCCAGGCTCCTCTGTCCATTCGGATTCTCCAGGCAAGAATACTGGAATGGGTTGCCATGCCCTCCTCCAGGGGATCTTCCCAACTCAGGGATTGAACCCAGGTTTCCTGCATTGCAGGTGGATTCTTTACCCTCTGAACCACCAGGGAAACCCAGAGTCGGTTTATATTCAGCTGCAATAGTACTAATCTTTTAGACTGTACTTCTGAATAGGTGTGTATGCTGCTTCATAGCTATATATAGTAATTAGTAATGTAATGTGAGACCTGATGAAAGTGATAATAATGTTTTATTTCTCTAAAAAATTGTGAGTGCTAAGGAAAGTAATCAATTTAGATAATATTTTAGTTGGAAAATTGATGACTACATAATACTGAATAAATTGTTAAAAAGAAATGAATAATCTTGCTATAATGGAAGAATAGATAAAAATATTCATTTTTTATGAATAAAAATAATCTTACCCCATAATATATATTTTCAAGTATCCATGGGAAATGAGCCATTTAAATAGAAGATAGGAGAAACTTAGATAATAATAGTTTCCAATTGTAAGCTTGTATGCCAGTGGGCAAAATAGTTGCTTAATTTAAAAAATATTTATATCATGTATTCACCATTCATAGTCAATGTGTATGTAATTCCAAAAAAATAAAATAATTTTTTTGGCTAGAATTATGTCAGTTTATCAATTTGACATTTTAAATAACTAAATCAATAGGATTTTTTAATGGATCCAGTGTTCTTAGGATTCAAGTATATATAAACCAGGTTTAAGATGATTATCTCTAAGGGATTGACAAATGTCTCTGTTCTTCCCTTGCAGTTTTAATTTAGAAAATTATCTCAAAGATTGGGTCTAATTCTATCTTCTGCATGTGGCTGGAGGCCACAGGAAACCTGCTTGCTTTCTTTTGAAATGACGCCCTTGACATATATGCAAATAAAACTGGAGAAAATAATCTCTAACATTAGTGGAGACCAATTATGTAACCCTGGTAAGGCAGTTACATCATATTCTTCAAGAAAGTTGGAAGAAGCTGCAGGTAAAAGGTGTGTGTATATGTGAGAGAGAGAGAGAGAGAGAGAGAGGAGAGAGAGAGATGGAGAGATGGAGAGACAGAGGGATAAAGACAGAGACAAGGAGATTCTGCTGCTGGCTAGAATTTTGCTGTTTATCTTTGTTAATAAAAGACAAAATGTTTTTGTTGAGCTGCTTGCCATGTGGTCTCTACCTTTGGTGCTCCTTTCTACATCCTTACCATGACTCTTTTTCCCACTTATGGGTCAGGAAAAAGAATTGCTTCTTGTCATTTTTAAAAATGGACTCAGGCACAGAAATTCCATCTGAAAATTTTATTCTCTTATTAGGAAAGCAGTTTTCAAAGCACAAGATTATTTTTTAATGAAGTTTTTAATGTTAAAATAAAGGGAAACACAATTTCGAAAGTGTTGTGTTCCTAATGAATTATTATTTCTTAAGGGGGAAAAGTTTTCAAACTGAGTTTTATATTTTTAAGAGGAAATTTAAAATAAATGAATAAACCCAAAGGCTTCATTTTGATTATTGTTCTTCTATTAACTTTGCAGTTTTTGTTGCAAACATTTTTAGCATATTTCATAAAAATGTTTTTTGAAAATTTGATAAACTTATGTATAGCTTAATATATCATGCATTTCTAACAGATAGAATATTTAACTTTTTACCAAAAGCACACTATTTATGAATTACTAATTTGTCTTGGGTTAAGTACAAGAATTGGAGAAGGAAATGGCAATCTACTCCAGCACTCTTGCCTGGAGAATCCCATGAACCGAGGAGCCTGATAGGCTCCAGTCCATGGGGTTGCAAAGAGTTGGACACGACTGAGCGACTTCACTTCACTTCACAAGTACAAGAATACGTTTTGGGTAGCATATCTGTTATCTAGCATCTAGAGTGGGGTAAAAGTTTGACTGTTAATGTATGTTTGTCCTTCCATCATTTTACAGCAAAATTGCCTTCCATGGTGGATTGTTTTCTATAGAAATTGTCAAAAGAATTATTTCTCTCCTCTCCTCCCCCATGCCATGATGTACTTTCTTGGCAATGACTTTATTTTCATTTTTTATTGTGAAGCATTTATTATATATGAAAGTTATACTCTATACTAAAACAAACAGAAAAGGAATTTGCTACTGTAAACTACTCAGATTATGAAAACACGTGCCACTTATATCACTAAAGCTCTCCCCCTCATCCTATACTATCATCATTCTCTGTCAGAGGTAAGTTTCTTTTTCATGAAATATTTTATCACTTGGCTTTGGGCCTTTTCACTTCATTTCATCTTATCTTTGCTTTTTCTAAATCTTTGCTATTTTCTTCTCTTCCAGACCACCAAACACTGAAATGCTCCAGGTCTTGGTCCTCAGTACTCTTCTTTCCTCTATGTACAATCACTTTCTTAATGATCTAGCCCAGACTCAGCTTTTTAAAAATTATTATTACTTTAAGGATTTCCACATTTTAAGTGCCAACCAAGGAACTTTCTTTGAACCCTAGACTCCTATATCTAATTCCCTACTCAGCGTCTCTATTTAGGTGATTAAAAGCCATCTCAAATTGAAAATATCCAAAATCCAGACTTCATTTTGTAGCCACTGCTGTACAATGTTTGCCTCTCTCATTTCCCTTAACTCTTCCGGATGCCTAATCCAAACATCTTCGCCTCTCTGACTCTCCTCTTTTTCTCATAACCATGTTCAATGGATTAAGAAATTGTTTGAGTCTACATTCAAAATTAGATCCAGAATCAATTCTTACTACCTCCAGGGAAATCATCCTAGTTCCACACCATAATTTTCTCTTGCCTGGATTAATGCACTTTCTTTCTGATTGCTTCTCTATCTCCCTCTCTTCCTCTTATAATCTCTTCTCTGTATTATACCCAGAGTATTTCTTGTAAAAGGTCAAATTAATCTGTTTCTCTGCTCGAAACTCTCCAGCAACTTTTCATCTGAGTCAGTGTATAAGACAAAGTCCTTCTAATGTCTTGTAGGCCATAGATGATCTGGCCCCTGGCTTCTTCTCTGACTTCAGTTCATTTACTCTCTCTACTCCACTGCCAAACTATTCTTCCCCAGCTACACAGGCCTCTGTGCTGTTCTTGGAATGATCTAAGCACAACTCTCTTTCAGAGCATTTGTTCTTGCTTTTACTCTGCCAATAATGCCATTCCCTTCAGAGAGCTGTTGGACCTCATTCCTTTCCATCCAATATCTTTTCTAATTGTGCCTAATTGGAGAGATCTTCTGTGACTCTTGTATAAAGCAGCCAGCCTACCTCCAAACTCACCAAATCCATCTTTATCTGCTTTATTTCTACTTTTCCAAGGATTAACCACCATATAAAATAAATTTATTTACTGTTTCTCTTACCACTAAAATGAATGCTGCTTGTAAACAAGTTTGAGAACTGTTTTTTGACCGAAACACACTGCAAGGTATTTCTTCAGTCAAAAAAAAAAAAAGGACTTACTAAGGATCATGAAAGAATTGCAGTTTAGGGTCTACAGCCATGGTGAGCCACCTGCAAATCCCCCACAAAAATGAAGAGGAGACCTCTTGTATAGAGGGGAAGAGGAATTTGGGAGAACTAGAGTAAACAGAGAAGGCAATGGCACCCCACTCCAGCACTCTTGCCTGGAAAATCCCATGGGTGGAGGAGCCTGGTAGGCTGCAGTCCATGGGATTGCTAAGAGTTGGACATGACTGAGCGACTTCTTTCACTTTTCACTTTCATGCATTGGAGAAAGAAATGGCAACCCACTCTTAGTGTTCTTGCCTGGAGAATCCCAGGGACGGGGGAGCCTGGTGGGCTGCCGTCTATGGGGTCGCACAGAGTCGGACATGACTGAAGTGACTTAGCAGCAGCAGCAGCAGCAGCAGCAGCAGAGTAAACAAAGAGTCTATGATGATCAGTTGTAACAATCTCTCAATGGCTGAGCTCTTGCCGGGAAAGAAGGAGTTTTTCATCTTCATATTGGGCTCAGCTATTATTATAGGGCATGAAATCTCCCCATTCAAGCCTCTCTATTTAATTGAGTTTCTTCTTTATTAATTTTTAACAATCACTTCATTGCCTTTCTTTATAATTTGCCCTTTTTATCAATATTAAGTTGAACCATATGAAATTTCCAATACCTGTCCTTTTTTTGTCCTCCAAAAATGTTAATTTCAGTTGAATAAATGTTATATTTCTCTAATATTCTCTTATATTTTACATTTAAAATTTATATAAGTTAAATATAGTGTATTTCTCATGAGTTGCTTTTTTAATCAATGTTATGTTCCCAGTATTGATCCATATTGGGTTGTTGGTAGCTGCTGCTGCTGCTAAGTCACTTCAGTCGTGTCTGACTCTATGCAGCCCCATAGACAGCAGCCCACCAGGCTCCACTGTCCCTGGGATTATCCAGGAAAGAACACTGGAGTGGGTTGTTGGTAGCTATGTTTGCTAATTTTTTAAGGTTATATAATATTTGTTTATGTGGCTTCACCATGATTTATTTATCTACTCTCAAGGCCATGGACATTGTTTTCAGTTTTTTTGCTCTTTCAAATGATGTTACCGTGAAATTTTTACACATGGCTTTGGTGCCCGTGTGTACGAGCATTTCTGCTTTACACATGTAGAACTAATGGGTCATGGGGGGCATGTTTTCAACCTTATAAGGTAAGTATAGTTTTAAAAATTAGATTCGTGGTGATTGTACTGACTTTCACATTTACTGGCAGTTTATAAACTTACTTGTTACCCTGCATTCTTATCAGTTTTTACTACTGTAGAGGCTGTAAAATGAAATGGTGTTTTTGGTTTTAATGTTCATTTTCCTAATTGTCAGTGGGATTGAGTGTATTTTCAAGTGTTTATTGGCCTTTCATGTATTTTAATCTGTGAAATGCTTATTCATGCTTTGTGACCATTTTGGGGAAGTAGTTCGATGGTTTCGATTGTTTTCTGTTTCTTATTGGTTTAAAAGGGTTTTTTATATTCTAGGTAGAATGTCTGCTCCTCTGTGACTTCTTTTTATGTTTTTAAATTATGAAATATTTTATATTTAATTATTTTTGATATATATTATTTAATATATTTCTTAAGAAGTTGTTCCACATCCAAAGTCATCTAATCTAGGGACTACATTTTGAGATCCAGTATTGTAGATTATGATAAATATAATCAGGTTGTTGTGCTAATTTACAGCTCCATTTCCAGTTGTATATTTTACTAGCACAAGTAAGCCTAGCCACTAATTGCTTGTATGAAACTTTCTCTCTCAAATACTTATTCATCCATGCATATAATTAAAGAAAATCAAAATCATTTTACTCTTATATAGCAGTGACAAAAGCATTTATTTATTTCTTGACTTGGGGCCCCATCCATTTGGTTGCTTTCTATCTTAATATACTTGGGGAGTAACTAGATAGTGTTGATATCACAGAGAATATCTGATAATGTTACACCAATTAGACCTTTCTTTGGTTATCTAGTTACTGCATAATAAATTACTTAGTGGCTTAAAACAGTCATTTTAATTCATAATTTTGGATATAAGGAATTTAGGAAGGGCTGGAACACATGATGGTTGCATTCACTCTTTGGTCGGTGATTTAGTTGTTTGAAAGCCTGCCTAAGCTGGGCATCCAGGATGATTCATTCACATGACTGACATTGATACACAATCAGCTTGGAACTTAGCTGGAGCTATAGACCAAACGCCTCACATAACTTTTCCATATGACCTGGACTTCTGACAGCATGGCTACATGGTTTTGAGAGAGAGTGTCCAAGAGGCCGTGACAAAGAATGAGCTTTCCAAAGGTTCAAGGTAGACGTTCTAAGTCTTCTGACTTAGCCTTACAAGTCCTACAGTATCACTTCTATAGCAGGTCAGTCACTAAGGCCAGCCTGATTCAAGGGGCAGGAAATTCAATTTTACATCTCAATGGGAGGAATGGCAAAGTATTTGTAGTTGTCGCTGTCCCCCGACCTGTTGAGTTTTAAGAACCAAGGACTCTATTTAAATGTGCATTCTGGAGAGTAGATTTTATATCTTGTAAAAGTTTGGGGTCCTGTCACGTGGTTGAAGTTTTTCGTGTTTATTTGAGATATGTTAAGATAAGTTAGAAAAAAAATTGTTTGCTCTTTACTTTGCCTACTATAGAGACAAAATCATATCTTCCATATGATCTGGAAGACAACATATATCAACAACTTGCGGTGAGTTGTACTGTGGTCCAAGTTCTAGATCTACCATTCAGTTTCTAGCCTGGAGTTAGAATAGAGCAAGACCACCCGAGCCCAAGTCCCCCTGCTACTTGGGTGTAGGACTTAGTATCGGGAGGATCTATGGCAGATAGAGATGCATCTGCAAAGGAAATTAGAGAAAACCATGCCTTACTTCACTGACGCCTATTCTCCATGGGCCATGGAAGACACCTCAACAGCGGACAGTATAGTACTCCAAGTCTGGACTGCCTGAACTGGTTATTATGTGATTTAATGAAATATGTAATTGGAGGAGCACAATGGAATTACACTGTGAAATGTAAATAATATGTACAAGACAGAGCCCAGGTAGATATTAATAAACACAAGGTAATAGTAAATAATATAAGCTGCTGGTTCAGAATCCAATCATAACTGCTTCTAAAACCTCCCTGTCAACTTCTTTTTCTCTTTTTCTTTTCTATCTGCTTGTTGCTACCATATAAAAATAAAAATAATTTTTATTGTCTATCAAACCAACTTACTTTAAATAACATTTAAATTCAATCTTCTAATTCTAATCATTTCTCTTAATAGTTACATGGACATATGCATAATAATGACAGTTTCTTAAAATAATTTTCAAAACCATATAATTTATCTCTTTTACTTTCTTATTATACTAACTAATACTTAAGTTAGATTTAACCAAAATGATATTCAGTTCAGTTCAGTTCAGTAGCTCAGTCATGTCTGACTCTTTGTGACCACATGGACTGCAGCACACCAGGCCTCCCTGTCTATCACCAACTCTTGGAGTTTACTCAGAATCATGTACATTAAGTTGGTGATGCCATCCAAACAACTCATCCTCTGTCGTCCCCTTCTTTTCCTGCCTTCAGTCTTTCCCAGCATCAGGGTCTTTTCTAATGAGTCAGCTCTTCCCATCAGGTGGCCAAAGTATTGGAGTTTCAGCTTCAATTCTGTCCTTCCAATGAACACCCAGGGCTGATCTCCTTTTGGATGGACTGGTTGGATCTCCTTGCTGTCCAAGGGATTCTCAAGAATTTCTCCAAAACCACAGATCTAAAGCATCAATTCTTCGGCACACAGCTCTCTTTATAGTCCAAATCTCACATCTATACATGACAACTGTAAAAACCAAAGCTTTGACTATCCGGGTCTTTGTTGGCAAAGTAATGTCTCTGTTTTTGAATATGCTATCTTGGTTGGTCATAACTTTTCTTCCAAGGAGCAAGCGTCTTTTAATTTCATGGCTGCAATCACCATCTGCGGTGATTTTGGAGCCCCAAAAGATAAAGTCTGTCACTGTTTCCACTGTTTCCCCATCTATTTGCCATGAAGTGATGGGACCAGATGCTATGATCTTAGTTTTCAGAATGTTGAGCTTTAACCCAGTTTTTCACTCTGTTTCGCATTCATCAAGAGGCTCTTTAGTTATTCTTTGCTTTCTGCCATAACGGTGGTGTCATCTGCATATCTGAGGTTATTGATATTTCTCCTGGCAATCTTGATTCCAGCTTGTGCTTCTTCCAGACCAGCATTTCTCATGATGTACTCTGCATATAAGTTAAATAAGCAGGGTGACAATATACAGCCTTGACATACTCCTTTTCCTATTTGGAACCAGTCTGTTGTTCCGTGTCCAGTTCCAGCTGTTGCTTCCTGACCTGCATACAGATTTCTCAAGAGGCAGGTCAGGTGGTCTGGTATTCCCATCTCTTTAAAAATTTTCCACAGTTTGTGGTGATCCACACAGTCAAAGGCTTTGGCATAGTCAGTAAAGCAGAGGTAGATATTTTTCTGGAACTCCCTTGCTTTTTCGATGATCCAACAGATGTTGGCAATTTGATCTCTGGTTCCTCTGCCTTTTCTAAATCCAGCTTGACCATCTGGAAGTTCATGGTTCACATACTGTTGAAGCCTGGCTTGGAGAATTTTGAGCATTACTTTACTACCATATAAGAGGAGTGCAATTGTGCGATAATTTGAACATTCTTTGGCGTATATATTTATATTATATATAATGCATATACATGGTGGCTCAGATGGTAAAGAATCTGTCTGCAATTCAGGGGACCTGGGTTCAATCCCTGGGTCAGCAAGATCCCTTGATGAAGGGAATGGCAATCCACTCCAGTATTCTTGCCTAGAGAATTCTATGGACAGAGGAGCCTGGTGGCTACAGTCCATGGCGTCACAAAGAGTCAGACACGACTGAACAACTAACACATTCACTCTCATGTGTGTATAAACACATATGATAAAATATTACTTAGCCATAAAAAAGAATGAAATTTTGCCATTTTCAACAACATGGATGGACTTGGAGAGTATTATACTCAGTGAATTAAATTGGACAGAGAAAAACAAATACTGTATGTGTTCATTTATATGTGCATATGAAAAACTAGAATGAATGAATATACTAAGCAGAAGTAGATGCACAGATATAGAGAATAAACTAGTGGTTACCAGTGGAAATAAGTGTTGAGGGAGGTGTAACATGGGGAAGGAGATTAAAACATATAAACTACCTGGTAAAATATGAATGAGCTACAAGGATGTAATGTACAGTATGAGAAAGATAGCCAATATTTTATAGCAACTTTAAATGCAGTAAAATCTATAAACATATTGAATCACTACTTTGTGCACTTGAAACTAATATTGTAAAGCAACAACTCTTCAAAAAATTAAATTAATTATAAATAAACTGTCATTATCAAACACTGACTCTGTGAGAGGCACTCAGTATGCTAACTGTTAGTGATACACTAACTTTTTACTGAAACAGTTGAGTTCAGCAGAGGATAAACATGCTGACACAGCAAAGCACAGGAAGGACTAGCAATAGATCCAGATAGAAAGGACATGTATTCTGTCTGGGTCAACCTGAGCAGGCTCAACAAAGAGGGGTGTGGGAGGTATAAATCTCTTCCTGAAGAGATTGGTTGGTGTTGAGACCCTGGCAAGGAAAAACATTCCAGCATAGGGAATGGCCTGAGGAAAGACTGACAGCTGTGTGCAGACTATGTGGGAAAGCTTCCCGGTCAGGCATCTTGCAAACTTTTCATAGAGGTGATTCAGAGGTTTCGAAAAGAATCCTGACATCAACTTTCATCAATTTATTAATTTCACTTAGCAGCCAATTAGAGATATTATTGATGCTATTGTGGGTTCAGTTCTAGACCACTGAAATAAAGAAAATATCGCAATTGACTCAGACAGTGAAGAATCTGCCTGTAATGCAGGAGATTCAAGTTCCATCCCTGGGTCAGGAAGATCCCCTGGAGAAGGAAACAGCTACGCACTCCAGTATTCTTGCCTAGAGAATTCCATGGACAGAGGAGCCTGGAGGGCTATCATTTATGGGTCACAAAGAGTCAGACACGATATTAGTAAGTATGCAATACTTACTAATAAATGATATTAGTAATACTTGCTAATACTTACTTACTTATTAGTAAGTAATACTAATAAAATGATATTAGTAGAGACTCCAGTACTTTGGCCACCTCATGCGAAGAGCTGACTCATTGGAAAAGACTCTGATGCTGGGAGGGATTGTGGGCAGGAGGAGAAGGGGATGACAGAGGATGAGATGGCTGGATGGCATCACTGACTCGATGGATGTGAGTCTGAGTGAACTCTGGCAGTTGGTGATGGACAGGGAGGCCTGGCGTGCTGCGATTCATGGGGTTGCAAAGAGTCAGACACGACTGAATGACTGAACTGAACTGAAGTATGTAATATCATCTGTTCCTTCTAAAATCAAGCAAGCTATGCAAGTTATAGTGTTTTCCTGTTTCTAATTTTCATTGCACATCTTTAAAAATCCTTTTCTTTATAATCCAATTTTTGGGTGCAAAGTTCAGTGTGTGTTCATTAAGTCAAAGTTATTAATATAATGTTTTGATATTCTATGTCTTTACCCATTTTTATCTGCTTGATATAGCTGATAAAATATTTATTTGAAAATGTATAAAATTTGGATACATGTACCCTATTTTATCAAATTCTCTTGAACATGGACAGGATCAGTGAATATAATGGGCTAATACTCCTGTTATTCAGTTACTAATCAGCTAACTTTGAATTAACCAAAGAGGAGACTGTTCTATGTGGACCTGATTTAGTCAGATGAGCCTTTTAAAAGAAGTTGAAGCATCAAAGAGATGCTCTTCTGATGGTCTTGAAGGTACAGCTGATGACTTCCACAACTTCATAGAAATGATTCCTGCCAGTAACCACATTAGCTTGGAAGAGGACTCTGAACATCAGATGAGACCCTTGCTCCACCTGTCACTTAGGTTTCAGTCTTATGAGACCTGGAGCAGAAAATCCAGTTGAACCTTGTCTGTATTTCCGACATACAGGAACTGTGAAATAATGAATTTGCATTATTTAAACTGCTAAATTTGTAGTAGTTTGTTATGTAGCAATGGAAATGTAAAAAAGCCCCTCCTCTTTAACATATTTATGAGGTCTTATATCTCTATCTCTTATCATGTTGTTTACCGCTAGCCTGAAAAGGTAATCATTCTAATATATTTATTTTGTATCCTTTTATTATATAGGTATTCTTGAAAAATACATTTTATTTTTATAAGTACATATTTTTATTTTATAAACTATTATAGGTCTCATTTTATCTCATAATTTTTATAGAGCAATGCTTCTGTGAACTATTTAAATTACATTTACATTTAGCCCATTGCTTTCTGTGGCCTTCTAATACTCCATGGTTTGAATCCACCATGTTTTTATGTCCTTTCCCTAAAAATGGCCCTTTAGATTGCCTCCAATTTCCTACCATGACAAGCATTGCTGTAGAAGTCATTCCTTTTGGACCTAGTAGCAATTTCTCTAAGATATATGCTCAGGAAAAGGAATGCTGCTATTTTTTAAGTATTTATATACTAAATCTCATCCTATACTATCAGATTGCTCTCCATAATAGCTCCACAGTCTAAACTACCATCTGTACTGCATAAATATTTCCATATTCTCATGAAATCTCCAACAATTTATGCTACCTAAAACTTTAATACTTGCTAATATGATGGGTATAAAGTTACATAATATTGTTTTAATTTTATTTTCTTTATTAAAAATGAGTTTAAGCATTCCCTCATATCTTTATTAGCCATTCATGTTATTTTTTCTATGATTATAAATTTAATTTTTAAAATTAATCAATATTCGTATCTCCTTCACAGAAGAGTTATTTATCAAGCAGTCACATCATGTTGGTGTTTATCTTAGTCTCCCAGCATGTTGATATTATCTGTAACTTTATGACTAGGTATTTGTGAAATGCTTTTACTTTTTCTGCTTTTATTCTTTTAAATATGCCTGTGGGAATTAATCACAAATATGTTGATTTTTATAGGAAAACCATACATCTCTTTTTAGTACTGGGATTTATTTATTATTGACTCATAGAACCTCCAATTTCCACACAGGTATCCAAGTATTACTTTTTACATTAAATTCACTTGAATGGTTACTGCAATGAATTAGTGGTCTTTAACTACCAAAAGGATATTCCCATGTCGGAAAAGAGTTTACCAAACATGAACGGACAGTTTTTTTGTTTTGGTTTTGGTAGGAATATAGAATTTCACATGAAGAGATACCAAAAGGAGAGTATAATAGACTGAAAATATCACTGATTCCTGTAGGTCATTGATCTTAATATTAATGAGAAAATGTTAAATGTTCTCATAAATGTATAAATCCCACTTGCTTCTTATATATCATTATTCACTGTTCTCCACTCAGTTGCAATTTAGCAAAAAAGACAAAAAGGAACAATATTCATAACTTCTGCCCATTTTTTTTTTAGTATGTGCTCTTTTACTTTATTCAGTGCTTTACTTGCGATAGCTCATATAATCCTCAGAAAACTCCTGAGATTTATACTCCTTTTATCACTGTTTTACAAATGAGAATCTAGAGGCTTATTGTAACCAAGGGGTCAAAAGCTTAAGTGCTTTACCATGTAAGTTCTATTATGCTAAGCTGCCTCAGCTTAAATTAATGTTCTTGTCATAATGTGAAATCTGTAAGGCTGGCTCCAATCTGGGCATGGCTTATTAGCGAGCATGTGTTTAAATGATGCTGATATCTTAGCACTGTTGCTGACACTAATTCTTTGCTAAGCAGTCTCAAAGTTGGAGTGGCAGTACATGTAGAATTAGATTATATCTAATTAAATAAGATTTAGTGATTCTTTGTCTTTTTAGCATTGGTGACTCTTATTTCCTTCCAACTCTTTGACTTTTGGACAGAGCTACACTTAATAGCCGGAGAAGGCAATGGCAACCCACTCCAGTGCACTTGCCTGGAAAGTCCCATGGACGGAGGAGTCTGGTAGGCTGCAGTCCATGGGGTCGCTAAGAGTTCGGCACTACTTAGCAACTCCACTTTCAATTTTCACTTTCATGCATTGGAGAAGGAAATGGCAACCCACTCCAGTATTCTTGCCTGGAGAATCCCAGGGACGGGGGAGCCTAGTGAGCTGCCGTCTATGGGGTCGCACAGAGCCGGACACGACTGAAGTGACTCAGCAGCACACTTAATAGCATGAGGAAAATAGCACTAAAAAAGCAAGTATGCTGCCCAATTTTAGTGCCTGGAGAACCAAAATGCTGACATAGTAAAAAAAAAATTGCTATATAGTTATCACTGCAAGAACACACTGCTGCCATTATAACACAAATTCAAGATTGCTTGATGAGAGTGATCATTAAGGCATTGCTTAGAGATTTCTGCTTATGTGAAATTCAACATTTGCATTTTAAGTAATATAGTGGTTCTGGGTACAAAACCCTGAATACTGGAAAACATATGGTTTTATATATACATATATATTATATATATATATGTTCTGTTTATAAGTACTTAAACTTGGGGTCCTGTATTTGACTCTTCCTTTGGATATAGTTTTCTATCCTAAGTAAAATAAAAGAAGCTAATGTATCATGTGACAGGTCAGACAGTCAATATAATACACAAAGAAGCTGAGTACTATCCAAATACTTCTCCTTCTAAGTTTTGAGAGCAAAAACAAATGGGAAATATGCCCCATTATTCAAAAGGGTGAACATTAGGAAGAGAGGAGAGGCACTATAAAAGTCGCAAGCCCCAAACATGAACTGATGTCCATGCTAGATGCAATTACATTCATCTTGTTGGGTATTTCCACTTTCAGTTCAGTTCAGTCACTCAGTCGTGTCTGACTCTTTGCGACCCCATGAATCGCAGCACGCCAGGCCTCCCTGTCCATCACCAACTCCTGGAGTTCACTCAGACTCATGCCCATCGAGTCAGTGATGCCATCCAGCCATTTCATCCTCTGTCGTCCCCTTCTCCTCCTGCTTTAGCTTTAATTGAGACAGTACAAGAGGCATGCATGAAGCTGCAGTATGTTCAGGGGAGCCACGGAAAACATGTAAACGCCTTGATTCTGAGTGGGAGACCTTAAATCTTCCATTCAAGGGCCAGACATGAAATATTGGAAGCTTCTGATACTTGACATTGCTTCTGCTTTTCTCTTTTGTCCATGTGCTCTCTAAATAAGCTTATTTTCCTTTTTCAATTGCCTGCTGTTAAGAAGTGCTGATTTGGTTTGAACTATGTGGGAGATCTAGGACAAAGTAGACCAGATTGAAAGAAAATTATTGAACACTCTGAGGCAGTTGGAAAATTTCACTTGCTTGCCGTATGATATACTCCTTTTTGCTTTCAATTCAAATGTTTTGGACATTTGTTGACCTAGGACACATTTATAAACATTCTGCTTTTACTTAGTGGATTTCTTACCACATATAATTATATATACTTAGTATTTGAGATTAGCTTTGGGCAATTTTGTCACAATTTATCACTGCTCTTCTACTTTCTCTGCCAAATATTTGTACACATTTCACCTTCCCTATCATACTGCCAACCTTATATGCTTAGGTAATAGTATATGTAAATGGCCATGGCAAGCAAAATATGGATGCCTCCTAGATGAATGCTAAAATAATCATTGTTTATTTGGTTCTTTTTTTCAAATATAAATTTATTTATTTTAATTGGAGGTTAATTACTTTACAATATTGTATTGGTTTTGCCATACATCAACATGAATCTGCCACAGGTATACACGTTCCCCATCCTGAACCCCCCTCCCTCCCCATACCATCCCTCTGGGTCGTTTCAGTGCACCAGCCCCAAGCACCCAGTCTCATGCATCGAACCTGGACTGGCGATTTGTTTCATATATGATATTATACATGTTTCAATGCCATTCTCCCAAATCATCCCACCCTCTCCTTCTCCCACAGAGTCCAAAAGACTGTTCTATACATCTGTGTCTCTTTTGCTGTCTCGCATACAGGGTTATCATTACCATCTTTCTAAACTCCATATATATGCATTAGTACACTGTATTGGTGTTTTTCTTTCTGGCTTACTTCACTCTGTGTAATAGGCTCCAGTTTCATCCACCTCATTAGAACTGATTCAAATGTATTCTTTTTAATGGCTGCATAATACTCCATTGTGTATGTGTACCACGGCTTTCTTATCCATTCATCTGCTGATGGACATCTAGGTTGCTTCCATGTCCTGGCTATTATAAACAGTGCTGCGATGAACATTGGGGTACATGTGTCTCTTTCAGTTCTGGTTTCCTCAGTGTGTATGCCCAGCAGTGGGATTGCTGGGTCATAAGGCAGTTCTATTTCCAATTTTTTAAGGAATCTCCACACTGTTCTCCATAGTGTCTGTACTAGTTTGCATTCCCACCAACAGTGTAAGAGGGTTCCCTTTTCTCCACACCCTCTCCAGCATTTATTGCTTGTAGACTTTTGGATCGCAGCCATTCTGACTGGTGTGACATGGTACCTCATTCTGGTTTTGATTTGCATTTCTCTGATAATGAGTGATGTTGAGCATCTTTTCACGTGTTTGTTAGCCATCTGTATGTCTTCTTTGGAGAAATGTCTATTTAGTTCTTTGGCCCATTTTTTGATTGGGTCATTTATTTTTCTGGAATTGAGCTGCAGGAGTTTCTTGTGTACTTTTGAGATTAGTTTTTTGTCAGTTGCTTCATTTGCTATTATTTTCTCCCATTCTGAAGGCTGTCTTTTCACCTTGCTTATAGATTCCTCTGTTGTGCAGAAGCTTTTCATTTTAATTAGGTCCCATTTATTTATTTTTGCTTTTATTTCCAATATTCTGCAGGTGGGTCGTAGAGGATCCTGCTGTGATGTATGTTGGAGAGTGTTTTGCCTATGTTCTCCTCTAGGAGTTTTATAGTTTTTGGTGTTATGTTTAGATCTTTAATCCATTTTGAGTTTATTTTTGTGTATGGTATTAGAAAATGTTCTAGTTTGGTTCTTTTGTTTAAGAAAGAGACTACCATTACACTGGTGCCAAAACCAGACAAAGATATGACAAAAGAGGAAAGTTACAGACCAATATCACTGATGAATATAGATGCAAAAATTCTCAACAAAATACTAGCAAACCAGCTCCAACAAAACATTGTAAAAGTGAAAGTGTTAGTCACTCAGTCATGTCTGACTCTTTGTGACCCCATGTCTGTAGCCCATCAGGCTCCTCTCCATGAGATTCTCCAGGCAAGAATATGGAGAGGGTTGCCATTACCTTCTTCAGTGGATCTTCTTGACCCAGGGATCAAATCCAGGTCTCCTTCATTGCAGGCAGATTCTTTACTGTCTGAGCTACCAGGAAAGCCCATAACAAAACATTAAAAGGATTATATATCATGATCAAGTCAGATTTGCTTCAAAGATGCAAGGATTTTTTAATACCTGCAAATCAATCAACATGATATACCACACTAACAAACTGAAGAATAAAAACTATATGATCATCTCAATAGATGCAGAAAGGGCTTTTGATAAAATTCAACAGCATTTATGATAAAAAACTCTCTAGAAAGTGAGCACAGAGAGATCATACCTCAAGAAAATAAAGTCTATATATGACAAATCCATTGCTAGCATCAGCTCAGTGGTGAAAAGCTGAAGGTGTTTCCTCTATCAGGAACAAGACACAGATGCCTACTTTTATACAACATAGTTTTGAAAGTCCTAGTCACAGCAGTCAGAAAAGAAAAAGAAATAAAAGGAATCCAAATTGGAAAAGAAGTAAAACTGTCACTGTTTGCTGATTACATAATGCTATACATAGAAAAGTCTAAAGACCTAACCAGAAAACTATTAAAACTCACCATGAACTTGGTGAAGTTGTTGGGTGAAAGATTAATATACAGAAATCTGTTGCATTTCTAGATACTAACAACAAAGTATGAGAAAAATGAAGAAAATAGTACCACTTATTATTGCATCAAAATGAATTAAATATTTGGGAATAAACCTACCTAAAGAGGCAAAAGACCTGTACCTGTACTCTGAAAACTATAAGACACTGATGAAAGAAATTGAAGATGACACAAACACATGGGAAGTTATACCATGTTCTTGGGCTGGGAGAATCAATATTGTTAAAATGACCATATTTTTCAAGGCAATCTACAGATTCAATTCAATCCCTATCAAATCACCAATGGCTTTTTCACACGACTAGAACAAAAATTTTTAAAATTTGTATGGAAGCACAAATGACTGAATAATCAAAGCAATCTTCAGAAAAAAAAATGGAGCTGGAGGAATCACAATCCCTGACCTCAGACTATACTACAAAGCTACAGTAATCAAAACAATAAGGTATTGGCAGAAAACAGAAACAGAGATCAGTGTAACAGGATAGAAAGTCCATAAATAAACCCACTTACATATAATCAATCCATTACAAAGGAGACAAGAATATACAATGGAGAAAGACAGTCTCTTCAATGAGTGATGCTGGAAAAACTGGACAGCTACATGTAAAAGAATGAAATTAGAACATTTTCTAACACCATACACAAAAATAAACTAAAAATGGATTAAAGACCTAAATGTTAGATCAGATACTATAAAATTCCTGGAGGAAAGCATAGGCAGAACACCCTTCACCATAAATTGCAGCAATTTTTTGATCTGTCTCCAAAGTAAAGGAAACAAAAGCAAAAATAAGCTGATGGGACCCAATCAAACTCAAAAGCTTTTGTACAGTATAGGAAATCATAGACAAAATGGAAAGACAGCCTACAGATTGGGAGAAAATATTTGCAAATGATGAAATTGACAGGAGATTAATTTCTAAAACATACAAAAAGCTCATACAACTTAATATCTGAAAACAAACAACCCCATAAAAAATGAGCAGAAGATCTAAATAGACATTTCTCCAAAAAAGACATATAGATGGCCAAGAGGCACAAGAAAAGATGCTCAATATGCTAATGATTAGAGAAATGAAAATTAAAACTGCAATGAAGTATCACACTCATCAGGATGGCCATCCTCTGAAATGTCTACAAATAAGAAATACTGGCTAAGGTTTGGAAAAAGACACCCTCCTACACTGTTGGTGGGAATATAACTTGGTGCAGCTGCTATAGAGAACAGTACAGTTTCCTTTAAAAAACTAAATATGTATTAAACATATGATCCAGTGATCTTTGGGTGTGTATCTGGAGAAAGCTATAATTGAAAAAGATACATGCACCCTATTGTTCATTGCAGCACTGTTTTCAATAGCCAAGACATGGAAGCAACCTAAATGTCCATTGACAGATGAATAGATAAAGATTTGGTATATATTTACAATGAAGTACTAGTAAGTCATAAAAAGAATGAAATATACCACTTGCAGCAGCATAGATGGAACTAGAGATGATCATATTAAGTGAAGTAAGCCATACAGAGAAAGACAAATATGTGATATCAATTATATGTGGAGTCTAAAAAAGTGAGTCAAATCAACTTATTTACAGACCCATAGACATAGAAAACAAATTTATGGATACCAAAGAAGATAGCAGGGAGTAGAGTTTTGAGAGATAAGTTAGAAGTTTGGGATTAACATACACACTATTATGCATAAGATAAACAGCAAGGACCTACTGTATAGCATAGAGAACTATATTCAATATCTTGTAATAACCTATAATGGAAAAGAATATGATGTACATGTATGTATATATATTTCAATGAGTGATGCTGGAAAAACTGGACAGCTACATGTAAAAGAATGAAATTAGAACATTTTCTATGTTCTAATTAGAACCTATCTATCTATACACACATGCATCTATCTATACACACACACACACCCCCACACACACCCACACACAAACACATATATATATACATATAATTTGGGCCTCCCTTGTGGCTCAGTGTAAAGAATCTGCCTGCCAATGAAGGAGATGCAGGTTTGATCCCTGGATTGGGAAGATCCCCTAGAGAAGGAAATGGAAACCCACTCCAGTATACTTACCTGGGAAATTCCATGGACTGAGGAGCATGGCGGGCTACGGTCCATGGGGTTGCAAAAGAGTTGGACATGACTTAGTGACCAAACAACAAATATATATAACGTATATAAGTATAACTGAATCACTTCTCTGGACACCTGATACTAACACAACATTGTGGACTAACTATATTTCAATAAGGAAAAGTTTTTAAAAAAGAAAGTGCATCAACAGACTCTTTACCACTCCAACCACGGTTCCTAGACTACAGTTGCTTTGCATAATCCAGAAAGAATAATTTAAATTTCTGCCTAGAGAGATATGGTGATGACAAGAAATGTAGGGATGGAAGAAAGAGGAAATATAAGGCCTAACAAGGCTGGTAGGACATGTCAACTGATAACTTTTTTGTAGTGAAAGTCTGGTGTGGAAAACATTCTTTGATTAGTGGGACTTTTTGGAAACAAAAGAAGAAAATAGTGTTTATTGTCTGACGAAGAGTTGCAGAACCAAGAGGTCATCAAAGGAATCAAGACCAACAATCAGTTCAGTTCAGTTCAGTCGCTCAGTCGTGTCCGACTCTTTGCGATCCCATGAATCGCAAGATGCCAGGCCTCCCTGTCCATCACCAACTGCCGGAGTTCACTCAGACTCATGTCCATCGAGTCAGTGATGCCATCCTGCCATCTCATCCTCTGTCGTCCCCTTCTCCTCCTGCCCCCAATCCCTCCCAGCATCAGAGTCTTTTACAATGAGTCAACTCTTCGCATGAGGTGGCCAAAGTACTGGAGTTTCAGCTTCAGCATCATTCCTTCCAAAGAAATCCCAGGACTGATCTCCTTTAGAATGGACTGGTTGGATCTCCTTGCAGTTCAAGGGACTCTCAAGCATCTTCTCCAACACCACAGTTCAAAAGCATCAATTCTTCAGCGCTCAGCCTTCTTCAGAGTCCAACTCTCACATCCATACATGACCACAGGAAAAACCATAGCCTTGACTAGATGGACCTTAGTCGGCAAAGTAATGTCTCTGCTTTTGAATATGCTATCTAGGTTGGTCATAACTTTTCTTCCAAGGAGTAAGCGTCTTTTAATTTCATGGCTGCAGTCACCATCTTCAGTCATTTTGGAGCCCCCCAAAATAAAGTCTGACCCTGTTTCCACTGTTTCCCCATCTGTTTCCCACGAAGTGATGGGACCGGATGCCATGATCTTCATTTTCTGAATGTTGAACTTTAAGCCAACATTTTCACTCTCCTCTTTCACTTTCATCAAGAGGCTTTTTAGTTCCCCTTCACTTTCTGCCATAAGGGTGGTATCATCTGCATATCTGAGTTATTGATATTTCTCCCAGCAATCTTGATTCCAGCTTGTGTTTCTTCCAGTCCAGTGTTTCTCATGATGTACTCTGCATAGAAGTTAAATAAGCAGGGTGACAATATACAGCCTTGACGTACTCCTTTTCCTATTTGGAACCAGTGTGTTGTTCCATGTCCAGTTCTAACTATTGCTTCCTGACCTGCATACAGGTTTCTCAAGAGGCAGGTCAGGTGGTCTGGTATTCCCATCTCTCTCAGAATTTTCCACAGTTTATTGTGATCCACATAGTCAAAGGCTTTGGTATAGTCAATAAAGCAGAAATAGAGGTTTTTCTGGAACTCTCTTGCTTTTTCCATGATCCAGCGGATGTTGGCAATTTGATCTCTGGTTCCTCTGCCTTTTCTAAAACCAACTTGAACATCAGGGAGTTCGCGGTTCACGTATTGCTGAAGCCTGGCTTGGAGAATTTTGAGCATTACTTTACTAGCATGTGAGATGAGTGCAATTGTGCAGTAGTTTGAGCATTCTTTGGCATTGCCTTTCTTTGTGATTAGAATGAAAACTAACCTTTTCCAGTCCTGTAGCCACTGCTGACTTTTCCAAATTTGCTGGCATATTGAGTGCAGCACTTTCACAGCATCATCTTTCAGGATTTGAAACAGCTCAACTGGAATTCCATCACCTCCACTAGCTTTGTTTGTAGTGATGCTTTCTAAGGCCCACTTGACTTCGCATTCCAGAATGTCTGGCTCTAGATGAGTGATCACACCATTGTGATTATCCAGGTCGTGAAGATCTTTTTTGTACAGCTCTTCTGTGTGTTCTTGCCACCTCTTCTTAATATCTTCTGCTTCTGTTAGGTCCATACCATTTCTGTCCTTTATCAAGTCCATCTTTGTATGAAATGTTCCCTTGGTATCTCTAATTTTCTTGAAGAGATCTCTAGTCTTTCCCATTCTGTGAGCCAGGTAAAAACAAAGAGGCAGAGAACACATAGGTCTAAAATAAGGCAAAAGGTATTTGAGAGTTGTAGAGGGCTTTAAAATTCCCTAACCTACCTATGTTTTTATACATGTGTATATGTATGTATCTACCTCACTACCTACCTATCTTTTAGTGAACCTGTGACTCCAGAATCAGAAGATCATATAAACCTTCAGACTGATGACATGCTGAAACTATTAGATGAAAGATTAATACCTTTATTTTCACAGAGGGAGTCATTTGCTTCCTTTTTACTCATCATTGCCTTAAGATGAGAAACCAAAATGAGAAAGATGAATCCTACCTTGCAAGTGGTTTTAATGAAAGTGCTAATGATAGACAAGGTTATAGCTAAAAAGAGCACTTCCCAATCTAGGTATCAAACCTGATACTCCCACATTGCAGGCAGATTCTTTGCCATCTGAGCCACCAGAGAATCATTGATACACCTTGCATACCAATTAATAAAAATAGTTAACCTTTAAATATATAAGGGTATTTTCTAGATTTTGAAATAAGGACTATATTTGTTTTTTATCCTTTGGTATTTTAAAACTCATGGTAGTAGAAGATCATCATACAGAGATCTCCAAGACTCTTGATGGATTTTAGGAACTGGGTTCAAATAGATTTCTGTGCTTCCTTAGGTCTTTTCTTTAACCTCTTCCCCTTGCCCTTTCAAAAGTTCTTCACTATAGATTGAACACTTTTAGACTAAAATTGGGGAAACAGTATGTGTATGGAGGTGGAAAACACACATTATTTCAAAAGAATGGAAGATGACAGAAGGTTACCTTGAACCTCAAAATTTCTCTCCTTGACAAATGAGCTATAAAATGATTTTTTCAATATGAGCCCAATTTAGCACAGTCCTAAATTTCAATGACTTCTGGATTTTTGAGGTCAAGAAGAATGGAAAAGTGGGTTCCCTGCGATTATCTCCTATAGAAATTCCATGTCTGTGATCCAAAAAGAATTTGAGGATATCAGCATGTTTTCTTTTAATCTTGACAAGGTTTCAAGAAAAATACCAGTGATAAAATCAATTATAGCATACATACTAAGATACTTTTTGTTTTGTTTCTGGTCTGTTATTCATTTTTTCATCAAAGTTAGAATTGAACCAAGCTAATCTATTTCTCATTAAGAAAGTTTATACTGTGTTTGGGAGAAGTGGAAATCAATAATAGTAATAGACAGTTTTAAAAATATCACTCCAGTTGGTTTGGAATGTTTTTAGTCGGTTTTAAAAATTGACATGAGATTAGTGGATTTTACACAATAGCTGAATAAGGAGCTGCATGGAGTGACATAGAGGAGGAACTTCTGAATGAATGTCATGTACTACCTTACCTAAAAGTTGGAAAGCTCAGTAGGAACTAATTTCTTTAAACTAAGTGATATTTATCTATATAATGTCCTATGGCCACAACTTTTTATAACCCACTCTTGTTTAATTACTGAAACTACCTTCTTCACTGGACCCATATAGGATGCCCATTTCTTGCTATCTTTTCACCTACTATTAGTATCTTTTTTCCTTAGTTTTAAATATCATTTTTATCATGTTAATGCTTCTCTCACTGATATCCTCTGAGACCTTGTATCACTATGATTCCATTGCACTAGCCTGGAAAACATCAACCCTAGATGCGTCTTGGTTTTTCTGGATAGTTCTTTGACATCTAAACACTCCTAAGAAGTGTGGCAGATTTTAAAGTCACTATCTCCAAATTAATTTGGTCTGTCAAGATGTCCATAAATTCTTCTATATTTTATCTGCTGCTGCTGCTAAGTCGCTTCAGTCGTGTCCGACTCTGTGCGACCCCATAGATGGCAGCCTACCAGGCTTCTCCGTCCTTGGGATTTTCCAGGCAAGAACACTGGAGTGGGTGCCATCTCCTTCTCCAATGCATGAAAGTGCAAAGTGAAAGTGAAAGTTGCTCAATCATGTCCGACTCTTAACGACCCCATGGACTGCAGCCTACCAGGCTCCTCCATCAATGGGAGTTTCCAGGCAAGAGTACTGGAGTGGGGTGCCATTGCTAGGAAGATTAAAAAAAATATTTTAACACTTGTCAACTTGCCTCGAAATTGATCTCTTCCCATCTTTCCTTTTTATAGCCTCAGCTATCTTGTCTCTTCACTGAAAAAAATCCCTCAACTCCTGTTTACCTACTGTGAAATAATAGAAAAAAAATCTATTAATCTCTGCTTCTAAGTTTCTGGCACAGAGCTCCTAAAATCCTTGTAATTTCCCAAGTGATAAGATCACTAGGGGCATCTTTTGTCCTAATATTTGGTCTTTGGCCTTGTTCCTGACACAAAGTTCCTACATCCCTTGGAATTTCCTGGGGAAATAAGAGTATGTTTTGTTCTGAAGTGGTGACTCTTGATTGGTTCATGTGTAACTTCAGGATGGGAGCTGGTGACCAGAAAGACCAAACCATGATTAGAAGCTTGGAACTTGCAAACCCATTCTCTACCCTCAGGGAATGGAAGAGGGGCTGGAGATTGTGTTCATGATTGATCATACCTATATGATAAAGCTCCCATTAAAATACCCTGAAGTGTGTTGTTTGGAGAGTTTCTAAGTTGGTGAACACATCTATGTGTTGGGAGGTGGCACACCCTAACTACAAAGGGACAAAAGCATCTATGCTTAGGACCTATCCAGACCTTACTCCATGTATTTCATCTGGCTGTTCATTTTTATTCTTTCTCATGTACTTTATTATGTAATCAACTAGCAAATGTGTTTTCCTAAGTTCTGTGACATGTTCTAGCAAATGATTGAACCAAGGAGAGGGTCTTAGTACCCTCTGCTTTGTAGCCAAGTTGGACAGATGTTGGAGGTAACCTAGGGACCTATTGCTTGTGATTGATGACCAGAGGCAGGGGCACGTGTGTGGAACTGAGCCTTTAACCTGTATAGTCTTCATTAACTCTAGGTAATTAGTGTCAGAATTTCCTGGTATGGAAAACCTATAATTCTGCTGTTGTAAGTGTGGTAATATTGTGGGTGTGGTAGCAGTGCAATAGTTAAGGTAAACAGTGAGTTTAAATTTTTTACCCAGTTACTAACTTACATGCACTGTACCCAATATTTTCACTTGATGACGGATTATTATCAAGAAAAAACGTATTCCTTTCCGTTGAAAGAGAACTCTTCTGTCTGTACTCTGAACTCCATCTCATCTCATTTTTTTAGGGATCTCATTCTTGGATTATTTCTTCTCCTGTATGTACAATATTCCCTTCTTAACAGCGCCTTTACATTAGATTAGAATTTTAATATGCTCAATTCTCTACTGTCTCAAAATAATTATTTTCTTCTGCCCCAACCTTGCAAATAGCAGTGAGAAGAGAAGTGAAAAGCAAAGGAGAAAAGGAAAGATACACCCATTTGAATGCAGAGTTCCAAAGAATAGCAAGGAGTGATAAGAAAGCCTTCCTCAGTGATCAATGCAAAGAAATAGAGGAAAAAAATAGAATGGGAAAGACTAGAGATCTCTTCAAGAAAATTAAAGATACCAAGGGAACATTTCATGGAAAGATGGGCACAATAAAGGACATAATTGGTACGAACCTAACAGAGGCAGAAGATATTAAGAAGAGGTGGCAAGAATACACAGAAGAACTGTACAAAAAAAGATCGTCATGACCCAGATAATCACAATGGTGTGATCACTCACCTAGAGCCAGACATCGTGGATTGTGAAGTCAAATGGGCCTTAGGAAGAATCACTACGAACAAAGCTAGTGGAGGTGACGGAATTCGAGTTGAGCTATTTCAAATCCTGAAAGATGATGCTGTGAAAGTGCTGCACTCAATATGCCAGCAAATTTGGAAAACTCAGCAATGGCCACAGGACTGGAAAAGGTCAATTTTCATTCCAATCCCAAAGAAAAGAAATGCCAAAGCATGTTCAAACTACCACACAATTGCAGTCATCTCACATACTAGCAAAGTAATGCTCAAAATTCTCCAAGCCAGCCTTCAACAGTACATGAACCATAAACTTCCAGATGCTCAAGCTGAATTTAGAAAAGGCAGAGGAACCAGAGACCAAATTGCCAACATGTGCTGGCAAGATGTTGGCAATCATCGAAAAAGCAAGAGAGTTCCAGAAAAACCTCTATTTCTGCTTTATTGATTATGCCAAAGCCTTTGACTGTGTGGATCACAATAAACTGTGGAAAATTCTGAAAGAGATGGAAATACCAGACCACCTGACCTGCCTCTTGAGAAACCTGTATGCAGGTCAGGAAGCAACAGTTAGAACTGGACATGGAACAACTGACTGGTTCCAAATAGGAAAAGGAGTATGTCAAGGCTGTATATTGTCACCCTGCTTATTTAACTTCTATGCAGAGTACATCATGAGAAACACTGGGCTGGATGAAGCACAAGCTGGAATCAAGATTGCCGGGAGAAATCTCAATAACCTCAGATATGCAGATGACACCACCCTTATGGCAGAAAGTGAAGAACTAAAGAGCCTCTCGATGAAAGTGAAAGAGGAGAGTAAAAAGTTGGCTTAAAGCTCACATTCATAAAATTAAGATCATGGCATCTGGTCCCATCACTTCATTCCAAATAGATGGGGAAACAGTAGAAACAGTGTCAGACTTTATTTTTTGGGCTCCGAAATCACTGCAGATGGTGGGTGCAGCCATGAAATTAAAAGATGCTTACTCCTTGGAAGAAAAGTTATGACCAACCTAGACAGCATATTTAAAAGCAGAGACATTACTTGCCACAAACGTCTATCTAGTCAAGGCTATGGTTTTTCCAGTAGTCATGTATGGATGTGAGAGTTGGGGTATAAAGACTGCTGAGCACCAAAGAATTGATGCTTTTGAACTGTGGTGTTGCAGAAGACTCTTGAGAGTCCCTTGGACTGCAAGGAGATCCAACCAGTCCATTCTGAAGGAAATAGTCCTGAATATTAATTGGAAGGACTGATGCTGAAGCTGAAATTCTAATACTTTGGCCCACCCGATGCAAAGAGCTGACTCATTGAAAAGACTTTGATGCTGGGAAAGATTGAAGGCAGGAGGAGAAGAGGACTACAGAGGATAAGATGGTTGGATGGCATCATGGACTTGATGGACGTGAATTAGAGTAAACCCTGAGAGTTGGTGAGGGACAGTGAGTCCTGGCGTGCTGCTGTCCATGGGGTTGCAAAGAGTCGGACATGACTGAGCGACTGAATGGAACTGAACTGCCCCAATTTTGTTTAGAGTTGACAGGTTATTATTTTTTTTCATATCAAGGATTCTTTAGAGTACACACTCTCTTTCTTTCTCCTTTATGCCCTCTTTGCCTTTATTTCTTTTTAATGTTATCAGTCAGCTTTGTTGCAGTAACAAATAACGCTCAAATCTCAGTGGTATAATAACAGACATTTATTGTTACAAATCAGCTCCTGGTGGTTTTCTGCTATGGCTCTTTCCCCTGTGTTATTATTCTGGGTCTCATTCTGAAGGAGAAACCCTTTGGGAAGTGTCTTTTTCACGGCAGAGAGCAAACGGTTAACAGTGGTGAAAACACCTGATGCTCTTTAAGCAATACTTGGAGCTGGCTGAGCTCTAATGCACAAGCATTTATAATTATTGGAGACATTCACCTTTTGTATGATGCTGTAAACCAAGAGATGCATAAAACCATTTGCCTGGAGTTCAAGTCAAGTCAATAATGAGAATAAAAATTTAAGCATATAGGTTATTCTGTCAGTGCTGAGCACCAGATCCCAAGAGACAGAGGTGCACTCTAACACATTTATTTTTTGTGTGTTCCTAATATGTGAAACTCAGAGTGGGACTCTTTCGTCTGAGCGTTACGGTGGTTTTCACTTGGATATTCTGTATTAATATTTAACCTAACTCAACATGAATGAATTTTTGGTTTCAGATCTGATCCTTCTCTGGGGGTATGAGGGTAGAGATAATGTTCTTTCTCTTAGGCTATTCATTTTGGCATTTTGAACTAGGAAAATTTATACTTTTGCCTCTTATGCTTTTGCAACATGTGCCTATCACTAACTTATTTATGCACCAATCTCCTATTCATCAACTAGGTCTCTAGTTAGACGTTACCTTTTCTGTTGAACCTACGTGATTACCACACATAGAGTTTTGTAGGCCTTTTCTTTTTTCTACTGAAATCCTATTACATAATTAAGATGATGAAAATATTTAATTATGCTGTCTTAATACAATTTGTGGCACAGGCCCGAGTGCTATGTATATGTTTGTTTCTGTCACTAAGTCATGCCTACTCTTTTGCGACCCTATGGACTGCAGCCCACCAGGTTCCTTTGTCCATGGGCTTCTCCAGGCAAGAATACTGGAGTGGTTTGCCATTTCCTTCTCTAGGGGATCTTCCTGACCCAGGGATTGAACCCACATCTCTTGCATCTCCTGCATTGGCAAGTGGATTCTTTGCCACGAGGGTTGCCTGGGAAGCCACATACATGGATATATTAATATATACCTATATCCATGTGATTCGTATGTTGCCTCTCTCTATATAAAATAGGCTATCAATATACATTTACTAAATAAATAAAATGTTCTTTTCAAACACATTTTTCCTAAACATTAAGAGATAATCTTTGTTAAATTTGAAATTTTTCTACAGTAGACAATCATGGTCCAAAATAAGAAATTTCAATTTTTAATGTATCTTTCTTGTCAAAATAATTGGTTTTGAGTGAGAAAACTTATGTTAATATATAAAGCACACACATGCTTGAAAATTTCAGATTCTTCTCCAACTATTCAAAGATATTTTGAATAGCTATATCTCTATTTAAAGATATATTCCTAGGCTATGTCTGACTCTGCCATTCTTTTCCATGTGAATTACCTGAAGTCGTGAACAATTTGGGAGGATTGGTGAGTCTTAACAAGACTTATAATATGTTGCTTCTATTCTTTTTTTTTTTTTTTGCTTCTATTCTTTTATGTTACTTTGGGTCCCCAACAAGTTTTATCTGAAACATTGCATTTGTTTCTTAAACTGTTTACTTACCTCCAGTCTCCCTTCTTTCCCCTACATTCTTTAGGATGATTTGTCAAAAATATAAATCTAGTTCTTTTTAGCTAAAAACAATAACTTTGTATTTCCTATATTCATTATAGACAACTCCATTTTCTTCATTCTTCATCCCCATTCAATCATCAAGCTTTATAGATTGAACTTCCATATCATCTATCATATCTAGTCTTTTCATTTTATCCCTAGAGCTACTGATAATTAAAGCATCTATCATATTGTGCCTGAATTACTAGAGGAGTTTCAAAATTAGTCTCTCTTCTTTGAGTTTTGTATTTCTCTAACACATTCTCTGCTGCCAAATTGATTTTTTTGGAAATTGAAATCAGATCATATCAGACACCGGCTAAACTCTGTCATAATATTAGCACACAAGAGCTCTGCCTTTATCTTCTGATTTTTCTTTTTTTCATGTTAATAACACAGACCTTTCCATATGGAAAACCCTTCTGTATCATCCTCTGTAAAATTATTTCAACACTGAGTTTGATCAGCGTTGTCTGTGAAGTCTTTCTGTACATTTCGCTACCTCCAGTAGATAACTCTCCATTCCATTCCATTCTTGGTGCTCTTTTTTTATTTTGTTAGTATTTCTTTAATGATCATTGTAAGACTCAATTTGCCTTAATACACATGCCTATACTAACTATAGTTATGCATTTTCTTATTTAATCTTTATTACATCTCAGAATGGAGTTATAGTCTCTGTTTTATATATTTATTATTTTTACATGTATATCTACTAATCATCTGTTTTGTGTCAAGTATTTTCATAATGCATTGGAATTTACACTTTTAGAAAGGCATATTTCCTATAATAGAATCTTTGAAAATTGAGGCCCAAAACATGTAAGTAACCAAATGACACACAGTTGCAGATGCCAGTAGATTCTGTTCTAGATGACATGTACTTATAATTTTATCACTAGTACTTTGTACAATATCTCACCCATTCCAGTGGAGTAAGTTACATAGTGAAATTTTCTTACTTTTTATATGTTACTACCTTATATGAGCCCAGTTCATTTACTCTTGAAACTCCCTGGAGTATGTTATGCATACTCCAGCATGAAAACATTTTGGAAAATGTACCAAGTTACAGATATTGAAACTACTACTATGACATTTGGATATTTAATTTTCCATTTGCTTTATAGTTGTATATATATATTTATGAAAAATTAACTGTAATAGGAAAGAGAATATGAAATATGCTTGAACTGTTATATTAATTAATATTCATTGATACCTTCCTATTAGGTCTTTATTATGGCTACTAAGTACCCTTGAACTTTCAGTGTAGTGGGAAGCATGGGTAAATAAATAGGCAATTATAATAACTGACACATAGTTGGTTGAATTTCTACTTAAATATAGATTAATGAGGAACGATTTGGGGAGGGATAATGTTCAGATTTAGACCTAATGTGTGTGTAGGAGTTGGCCTGACAAATGGTGATGTGTAGATAATTTCCCAAGAGAGGAAATGTCCCGAGGAAAGTACTTTGAGAAGATAGTCATGTCCTTCAGTCATGTCCAACTGTGACCCTGTGGGCTGTAGACTGCCAGGCTTTCCTGTCCATGGGTTTATCCAGGCAAGAATACTGGAGTGGGTTGCCATGCCCTCCTTTAGGGGATCTTCCTGACCCAGAAATCAAACCTGTGTCTTTTACATCAGGCAATGGCACCCCACTCCAGTACTCTTGCCTGGGAAATCCCATGGATGGAGGAGCCTGGTGGGCTGTAGTCCATGGGGTCGCGAAGAGTCGGACACGACTGAGAGACTTCACTTTCACTCTTCACTTTCATGCATTGGGGAAGGAAATGGCAACCCACTCCAGTGTTCTTGCCTGGAGAATCCCAGGGACGGGGGAGCCTGGTGGGCTGCTGTCTATGGGGTCGCACAGAGTTGGACACGATGGGAGCGACTTAGCAGCAGCAGCAGCAGCACTGGAAGGTGGGTTCTTAAACACTAGTGCCACCTGGGAGGCCCAAGTGATGAGTAGGAAACTTCAAATTTATCATGCAGTCTGTGAGAAACTTTAGAAATGATCAAGTCTAATAGAAACAAGGTTAATGAAATACTTTATGCAAGCTGCATGGTAACCCCAAAAGAAAAATCTGTAGTAGATTCATGAACAATTATTATAAAGAAGTCAAAACATACAGCCTCAAATATCATAAAATCAGAAAGGAAGACAGTCATGGAGGAATAAAAAAGAACCAAAAAACAGTCAGAAAACAATTAAGAAAATGGCAATAATTACTTTAAGCATAAGTGAATTACATTTTCATATCAAAAGATATAGGATGGCTGAATATATTACAAAGAAAACCCCAAAATCCAATGAGATGCTTCCTGTAAAGTGTCATTAAATAATGATAAAGGAGTAAATTTTTCAGGAAGATACAACAATTGTAAATATTGTAGGCACCCAACATTGGAGCGCCAAAATACATAAAACAACAACTAATAGAACTAAAAAAAGGGATAAACAGTTTTATGTCTGTCTATCTATCATCTATTTGTCCATCATCTCTCCATCATCTACCTATTTATTTACTTTTGACTGGAGTCCTCGGAGTCTCTCTTGTACTTAAGTAGTTGAGATTAGCCAAGCACTTGGGCAGTTTCACTTTGAAGTTCTCTTAGGTTTTCTAGTTGAATTTTCATCTTATCTTTTATCCCTAGACTCTGTTCTCTGCCATCATAAGCCATGCTGCTAAATCTATTCTTTTTCCATCTCTGTAGCCATGGAGGTTGAAGAATTCCTTGGGTAAGAATGTTATTGCATTTCTTTGTTCTTCCTTTTGCAGTTTTCAAGAGTCAGCTTTTCTGGTTCTATACATTGGGATCCTTATGGTGACTTTGAGTGTATTATTATCATAAGTTTTTTAAATTAAAGAAATTTTTATCAAAGTTTAGTTGATTTACATTTCATTCATTTCTGCTGTATAGTTTCTTTACCATATTTACATTTTCAGTAGGCATTATTCTTCAGATATTTTTTCATAGGTGTAAATTAAAAAAATAAAACAGGTTCATAAATTTTCATCCTGATGTGAACTTATTTTATCTCTCTAGGTGAAAAAATTATTTTCAGCATTTTAACATATAGAATTGGTAGAAATAATTTTGAATGTTTTCTGTTTGTTTTCACTCTCTCAAAATCTGCTTTAAGTTCTGTTTTTCAGTTCATTAATTTATATGGTAGATTAGTGCCTTCAGGCATTCTAAAAGTGACACAGTTAACAAAGGCTGAAATATTCAATTTTAAGAAGATGATTCAATGAATGCAAAGTTATTCTCTAAAGTGAGTCAGAATCTATCAGTATATCTATTTAATATGCCTGCCTAGACACCATATGAACACAATAAGGAGTAAGTATAAGGCATTTCAGTGTTAAGAGTTAAGTTCATCAGTTGTTCCCTCAAAAAAATGTTTCTTTGACTCTCAAGACAACTGCCTAAACATAGAATTCTGAACATATTCTCTGAACATAGAATTCTGGCACAAATAAACACCTAAACTCTGAATACTACTACTACTACTACTAAGTCACTTCAGTCATGTCCGACTCTGTGCAACCCCATAGATGGCAGCCCAACAGGCTCTGCCGTCCCTGGGATTCTCCAGGCAAGAACACTGGAGTGGGTTGCCACTTCCTTCTCCAATGCATAAAAGTGAAGTCAAAGTGAAGTCGCTCAGTTGTCTCTGACTCTTAGTGACCCCCTGGACTGTAGCCCACCAGGCTCCTCCATCCATGGGATTTTCCAGGCAAGAGTACTGGAGTGGGGTGCCATTGCTTCTCCTAAACTCTGAATACTCACTTACATTTTATGTCACAATCGTAGTGAACATTTATGGAGTGAAAGCAGATTAAGAAAAATTCCAAAAGTATGTATTTAAACAGGGATTGTATCTCTGAGATTTTGCTAGGATTTATTAGACCAATTTTCCAAGCTGTTTTATTTTTCTCCATTCATTTGCATTCACATGCTTTATTTTTCAAAACAGGATACATTAGACATACTAAAGAATACTTCTACATATTTATTTTTCATTATGATTGATTATTATTGTGACTCAATGACTTTTTTCCTTAGGATTATGTTTTTGAATCAAAATAACACTTCCCAATCTTTCTATTTGCCATAGAGATTTGTGGATTATTAAATGTTTTACTTTTCCACAGTTTATTGTAATCCACACAGTCAAAGGGTTTGGCATAGTCAACAAAGCAGAAATAGATGTTTTTCTGGAACTCTCTTGCTTTTTCCATGATCCAGTGGATATTGGCAATTTGATCTCTGGTTCCTCTACCTTTTCTAAAACCAGCTTGAACATGTGAAAGTTCACGGTTCACATATTGCTGAAGCTTGGCTTGGAGAATTTTGAGCATTACTTTACTAGCGTGTGAGATGAGTGCAACTGTGTGGTAGTTTGAACATGCTTTGGCATTGCCTTTCTTTGGGATTGGAATGAAAACTGACCTTTTCCAGTCCTGTAGCCACTGCTGAGTTTTCCAAATTTGCTGGGATATTGAGTGCATCACTTTCACAGCAACATCTTTCAGGATTTGAAATAGCTCAACTGGAATTCCATCACCTCCACTAGCTTTGACTGTGTGGATCACAATAAACTGTAGAAAATTCTGAAAGAGATGGGAATACCAGACCACCTGACCTGTCTCTTGAGAAACCTGTATGCAGGTCAGGAAGCAACAGTTAGAACTGGACGTGGAACAACAGACTGGTTCCAAATAGGAAAAGGAGTATGTCAAGGCTGTATATTGTCACCCTGCTTATTTAACTTATATGCAGAGTACATCATGAGAAATGCTGGGCTGGAAGAAGCACAAGCTGGAATCAAGATTGCCGGGAGAAATATCAATAACCTCAGATATGCAGATGACACCACCCTTATGGCAGAAAGTGAAGAGGAACTAAAAAGCCTCTTGATGAAAGTGAAAGAGGAGAGTGAAAAAGTTGGCTGAAAGCTCAACATTCAGAAAATGAAGATCATGGCATCTGGTCCCATCACTTCATGGGAAATAGATGGGGAAACAGTAGAAATAGTGTCAGACTTTATCTTTTTGGGCTCCAAAATCACTGCAGATGGTGTCTGCAGGCATGAAATTAAAAGACGCTTACTCCTTGGAAAAAAAGTTATGACCAACCTAGATAGCATATTGAAAAACAGAGACATTATTTTGCCAACAAAGATCCATTTAGTCAAGGCTGTGATTTTTACAGTGGTCATATATGGATGTGAGAGTTGGACTGTGAAGAAAGCTGAGCGCTGAAGAATTGATGCTTTTGAACTATGGTGTTGGAGAAGACTCTTGAGAGTCCCTTGGACTGCAAGGAGATCCAACCAGTCCATTCTAAAGGAGATCAGTCATGGGTGTTCTTTGGAAGGAATGATGCTAAAGCTGAAACTCCAGTACTTTGGCCACCTTATGTGAACAGTTGACTCATTGGAGAAGACAATGATGCTGGGAGGCATTGGGGGCAGGAGGAAAAGTGGACGACATAGGATGAGATGGCTGGATGGCATCACCGACTCGATGGATGTGAGTTGTGATTCACGGGGTCGCAAAGAGTTGGACACGACTGAGCAACTGAACTGAACTGAAATGTTTTACTTTGCATATCTCTGAATACTGAGCATGTGGAAGAATGTTATATGATGAAATGTTAGCAATTTAGAAGATTAGAAAAACCAAACTATTAAGAAACAGCTTTATAGTAAATGGAAATCATTTGTATTTCCAATAGGAATAGTAGCATCTTTTAATTTTGAGGTCTCCCTTTAGACTCCAAAAGCAATATGTTGGTGAATTTTGATGGCCAATATAATCTAAATTTATATATTTTAATGAAAGCCTTTATATTGAGGAAATGTTTTAATAGCTGGTTAAGTGACTTATGTAGATATACGTATTAATGAAGCTATTTTTATATATCCCTATATATAAATATACATATATATCTGAATGTATTATATATTCATATATCTCTGAATATATATTGATACATATATCATATATATGAATATATGCAAATATGTTCAGAGACATATGAATATATCTCTGAATTATATTTTTTCATATTTCTTAGTTTATTAATTATCTAGATATTACACTATGATTTGTTCAATCATTTAACAAATGCTTACTATAAGATATTGTTAGCTGCTGAAGAGAAAATAGGAGTGATTCAGATTAAACTCTTCCCATGATGAATTTATGTTTTAGTAAGGAAATAGTATAAGTGTGTGTGTTTATGCTTAGTTGCTCAGTCATGTCTGAGTCTTTGCAACCCCATGGACCGCAGCCAGCTAGGCTCCTTTGTCTATGGAGTTTTGCAGGCAAGAATACTGGAGTGGGTTGCCATTTACTTTTCCAGGGGATCTTCCTGACCCAGGGATGGAATCCCCTGCATTGGCTGCTGCTGCTAAGTTACTTCAGTCGTGTCCGACTCTGTGCGATCCCATAGACGGCAGCTCACCAGGCTCCTCCATCCCTGGGATTCTCCAGGCAAGAACACTGGAGTGGGTTGCCATTTCCTTCTCCAATGCATGAAAGTGAAAGTGAAGTCACTGAGTCGTGTCCGACTCTCAGCAACCCCATGGACTGCAGCCCACCAGGCTCCTCCATCCATGGGACTTTCCAGGCAAGAGTACTGGAGTGGGGTGCCATTGCCTTCTCTGCCTGCATTGGCAGGCAGATTCTTTACCATAGCACCACCTGGGAAGCCCCAGTATAAATGGATAATGAGCCGTAATATGAGGTCAAAAGTGAAAGAGCCATAAGTGAGTTATGACTGTAAATTTCAGACAAGGAAGAGATTATATCTGGCTAAGGATGATTAGAAATAGCTTCATGGAGAAAGTAGCTTGCAAAGGCATGTGAAGGTAAGATTTGGATATGTAGAAATGGAAGAGAGAGATTTCATAAAAAGCAGAGAGCATTAGCAAAGACATGGCACTAGAAAAAGTTAAGGTGGTATGGGGAGGGTGGTGGGTTGGATGGTAAATGAGGTACCTAAAGGCAAATAAGGAGCCTGGAGGGCTACAGTCCATTGGGTCGCAAAGTGCCAGACACAGCTGAACTACCGACACACACATACAAGGCGAATAAACTCTATAATAGTTTAATTACTTATTCCTCAATAGTTTTTAAAATTAATTCATCTATTTTAATTGGAGGCTAATTACTTTACAATATTACAGTGGTTTTTTCATACATCAACATGAATCTGTCATGGATATACATGTGTCCCACCATCCTGTACCTGCCTCCCACCTCCTTTCCTCCTCATCCCTCTGGGCTGTCCCAGAGCACCAGCTTTGAGTCCCCTGCTTCATGCATTGAACTTGCACTGGTCATCCATTTTACATGTGGTAATATGTATCTTTCAATGTTATTCTCTCATATCGTCCCACCCTCACCTTCTCCCACAGAGTCCAAATGTCTGTTCTTTACATCTGTATCTCTTTTGCTATCTTGCATATAGGGTCGTTGTTACTGTCTTTTTAAATTCCATATATATGCATTAATATACTGTATTTGTGTTTCTTTTTTTGGTTTACTTCACTCATCTAAAGTGAAGGCTCCAGTTTCATTCACTTCATTAGAACTGACTCAAATGTATTCTTTTTTATAGCTGAGTAATATTCCATTGTGTAAATGTACCACAATTTTCTTATCCATTTGCCTGCTGATGGACATCTAGGTTGCTTCCATATCCTAGCTATTATAAACAGTGCTGCAATGAACATTAGGGTACACGTGTCTCTTTCAATTCTGTTTTTCTCAGTGTGTATGCCCAGCAGAGGGATTACTGGGTCATATGCAGTTCTAATTCCAGGTTTTTTAGGGAATCTCCACACTGTTCTCCATTGTGGCTGTACTAGTTTGCATTCCCACCAAGTGTAAGAGGGTTCTGTTTTCTCCTCACCCTCTCCAGCATTTATTGTTTGTAGACTTTTTGATGGCAGCCATTCTGACTGGTGTGAGATGGTACCTCATTGTGGTTTTGATTTGCATTTCTCTTATAATGAGTAATGTTGAGCATCTTTTCATGTGTTTGTTAGCCATCTGTATGTCTTCTTTGGAAAAATGTCTTCTTTGGAGAAATAAATATCATTTATATATATCATATATACAAATATATTCAGAGATATATGAATATATATCTGAATTATCTTATTCTCCACTTAACCATATCTGCTATCTAAATGAAATATCCAGTTGTAGCTTTTTATAAATTCTAAAATTTTATGCAGGAAGTGTAAGCTGTGTTTTGAAGGAGACTTTTTTGAGTAACTTAATCTTTACTCTGCTTTTTGGCGAGTTTGCCAAAAAAATCTGATAAAAGTAATACTTTGCCAATAGCTAAGAATAATCCAGATAGTTTTCCAAATACTAGAAAGAAAAAAATATTTATTTTATTCCTCAGTTAATTGATATTATACCTACATTCACATTATAATAAATACAAATATGCTTTTCCTGAAGATAATACATTAAAAATGATCAAAACATTGAACAAATAAAGAAAATAAAGGTAGAGAAAAGCAGAAAATTACAGCTCTTCCTGGATTTACAATGGGATCACCTCCCAACAAACCCATCATAAACTGAAAATATCATTAAGTTGAAAATGTATTTAATACATCTCACCTACTAAATAGCATAACTTAGTCTAGCCTACCTTCAAACATGCTCAGAACACTTACATTAGCTTTTGTGGTGGTGGTTGTTTTAGTAGCTAAATGTCTGACACTTTTGTAACCCCATGGACTCTAGCTCACCAGGGTCCTTTGTCCATGGAATTTCCCAAGCAAGAATACTGGAATGGGTTTCCATTTCCTTCTCCAGGGAATCTTCCTGACCCAGGGATTGAACCCAGGCCTCCTGCATTGGCAGGTGGATTCTTTACCACTGAGCCACCAGAAAAGCCCTACATTAACCTACAGTTGGGCAAACTCATCTAACACAAACCTGTTTTATAGTAAAGTGTTAAATGCTTCATGTAATTTATTGAATACTGTATTGAAAGTGAAAAACAGAATGATTGTATGGGTACGTAATGCTTGTAAGTATATTGGGTGTTTACTTTCATAATCTTGGTGCTCACTGGTAGCTATGGTTTTGCTACTGCTGCCTAGCATTGTAAGAGGGTATCGTACCATATGTCAGCCTGGGAAAAGATCAAAATTCAAAATGTGAAGTACATTTTCTACTGATTAAGTATAGCTTTCACATCGTCATGAAATCATAAAGTTGTCATTTGAACCATCCTAAATAAGAATGTATGCCAAAAATTCAATGAAGAAAACTCTAGGATATAATAAGCAAAGTTAGCTTTTTTTAAAAAAAATTGATTAATTTTTTATTGAGGGATAATTGTTTTACAGAATTTTGCTGTTTTCTGAAAACCTCAACAGGAATCAGCCATAGGTATACATATATCCCTTCTGTTTTGAAACTCCCTCCTATCTCCCACCCATCCCCCAGAAATCCCACTCCTAGGCATATACCCTGAGGAAACCAAAACTAAAAAAGACACCTGTATCCCATTGTTCACTGCAGCACTATTTACAATAGCTAGAACATGGAAGCAACCTAGATGTCCATCAATAAATGACTGGATAAAGAAGTTGTGGTATATATACAAAATGGAATATTACTCAGCCATAGTTCAGTTTTATAATAACAAGGAAAGATGGAAATGCAGCATTTGTCATGGGAGTATCAGTTCAGTTCATTTCAGTTGCTCAGTCATGTCTGACTCCTTGCGACCCCATGAATCGCAGCACGCCAGGTCTCCCTGTCCATCACCAACTGCCGGAGTTCACTCAGACTCACGTCCATCGAGTCAGTGATGCCATCCAGCCATCTCATCCTCTGTCGTCCCCTTCTTCTCCTGCCCCTAATCCCTCCCAGCATCAAAGTCTTTTCCATTGAGTCAACTCTTCACATGAGGTGGCCAAAGTACTGCAGCTTCAGCTTTAACATCATTCCTTCCAAAGAAATCCCAGGGCTGATCTCCTTCAGAATGGATTGGTTGGATCTCCTTGCAGTCCAAGGGACTCTGAAGAGTCTTCTCCAACACCACAGTTCAAAAGCATTAATTCTTCAGCACTCAGCCTTCTTCACAGTCCAACTCTCACATCCGTACATGACCACAGGAATAACCATAGCCTTGACTAGATGGACCTTAGTCGGCAATGTAATGTCTCTGCTTTTGAATATACTATCTAGGTTGCTCATAACCTTTCTTCCAAGGAGTAAGTGCCTTTTAATTTCATGGCTGCAATCACCATCTGCAGTGATTTTGGAGCCCCCCAAAATAAAGTCAGCCACTGTTTCCACTGTTTCCCCATCTATTTCCCATGAAGTGATGGGACCAGATGCCATGATCTTCGTTTTCTGAATGTTGAGCTTTAAGCCAACTTTTTCACTCTCCTCTTTCACTTTCATCAAGAGGTTTTGAGTTCTTCTTCACTTTCTGCCATAAGGGTGGTGTCATCTGCATATCTGAGGTTATTGAGATTTCTCCCGGCAATCTTGATTCCAGCTTGTGTTTCTTCCAGCCCAGCATTTCTCATGATGTACTCTGCTTAAATAAGTTAAGTTAAATAAGTTAAATAAGCAGGGTGACAATATACAGCCTTGATGTACTCCTTTTCCTATTTGGAACCAGTCTGTTATTCCATGTCCAGTTCTAACTGTTGCTTCCTGGCCTGCATACAGATTTCTCAAGAGGGAGGTCAGGTGGTCTGGTATTCCCATCTCTTTCTGAATTTTCCACAGTTTATTGTGATCCACACAGTCAGAGGCTTTGGCATAGTCAATAAAGCAGAAATAGATGTTTTTCTGGAATTCTCTTGCTTTTTCCATGATCCAGCGGATGCTGGCAATTTGATCTCTGGTTCCTCTGCCTTTTCTAAAACCAGCTTGAACATCAGGGAGTTCACGGTTCACATATTGCTGAAGGCTGGCTTGGAGAATTTTGAGCTTTACTTTACTAGCATGTGAGATGAGTGCAATTGTGCGGTAGTTTGAGCATTCTTTGGCATTGCCTTTCTTTGGGATTGGAATGAAAACTGACCATTTCCAGTCCTGTGGCCACTGCTGAGTTTTCCAAATTTGCTGGCATATTGAGTGCAGCACTTTCACAGCATCATTTTTCAGGATTTGAACTAACTCTACTGGAATTCCATCACCTCCACTAGCTTTGTTTGTAGTGATGCTTCCTAAGGCCCACTTGACTTCACATTCCAGGATGTCTGGCTCTAGATTAGTGATTACACCATCGTGATTATCCAGGTCGTGAAGATCTTTTCTGTACAATTCTTCTGTGTATTCTTGCCACCTCTTCTTAATATCTTCTGCTTCTGTTCGGTCCATACCATTTCTGTCCTTTATCAAGCCCATCTTTGCATGAAATATTGCGTTGGTATCTCTAATTTTCTTGAAGAGATCTCTAGTCTTTCCCATTCTGTTGTTTTCCTCTATTTCTTTGCACTGATCGCTGAAGAATGCTTTCTTATCTCTTCTTGCTATTCTTTGGAACTCTGCATTCAGATGCTTATATCTTTCCTTTTCTCCTTTGCCTTTCGCCTCTCTTCTCTTCACAGCTATTTGTAAGGCTTCCCCAGACAGCCATTTTGCTTTTTTGCATTTCTTTTCCCTGGGGATGGTCTTGATCCCTGTCTCCTGTACAATGTCACGAACCTTATTCCATAGTTCATCAGGCAGTCTATCTATTAGATCTAGGCCCTTAAATCTATTTCTCACTTCCACTGTATAATCATAAGGGATTTGATTTAGGTCATAACTGAATGGTCTAGCGGTTTTCACTGGTTTCTTCAAGCATACCAACAAATTGAAAGAAAAAAATTTATTTGTATATAGTTAAAAAAAAATAATTGTTTGACATTTTTGAAAGGAAACCAAAACAAAAAGCTTATTGGCTTTGAAAGAGTTACCTGCAAAGGCTAAGGTACCTGCAATATCTAAGATATTGTACATTTAAAAAAATATTGTATATCTTTAATTTTAACATAAAAGTAGTTTTCCATTTAAGAATCATTCTAGAAAATAATATGGCCATATTATAATCTTTGAATTTTAATATGTCTTAATTTCAAAATATCATATGACTGGCAAATGACTAGAGGAAATGCCTATTATATGATGCTTATTTTTCATAAGAATACAAAATTTGTACAGTGTGTCATTAGAAAAGACAAAGTTCTAATTGTTTTTAAAACTAACCAGTGAAGAAAAAAATATGTCCTCACATATAAGGATGATATGTGAGAGTAAGCTATTCTTTGTTATAAGAGGTATGATAAATCATGGGACACTAAAATGTAAACCAATTAATGTATGGTGTATTAGGGTTTGTACGGTTTTACCTTTCCCAGGGAATACCAATATAAATTTTAAAGTGAGTGTAGTAATTTACTCTTCCATTGAGTGTATTTGATACCTTTGCTCCACATCCTTACTGATATATGTGATATTGTCACTCTACCTTTTTTTTTTTGTTAATCTGATGCTTGTGAAATGCCATCAAATTGGTTTAAATTTGCATTATTAGGATGATTAATGTAGTTGAACAGTTATCCTTAAGCTTAAGACATTTGTATTTTCATTTCTACAACCATTTTTCATGTTATGTCTTCATTTTTCTTTCAGGTTGTTTGCCTTTCTCTTATTTATTAAAAATTTTATATATATTCTAGCTGCAAATATTTTTATAGTACTATATATATGGCATATATGTTCTCCAAGTATCTCTTTTGTCTTTCAGTGTCTTTATATAATTTTTGATTGACAGGAGTAATTTTTAACATGGCAAAAATCTCTATTCTCTTTAATCTTTACATTTCCTCAAGTATTAAGATTCTAAGATCAGAAGGATATTGTTATATATTATCTTTTAAAAGTTTTATATTTTTGTCTTTCACATTTATTTCTTTGGTTCTTGGTATGATATAAGGAAATCCTTTTTTTTCTCTTACGTATAGTAAATATCTTAGATCTATTTATGGAAAAGTCAGTCATTTCTCCATTAATCTGTAGTGGAATAAATCAAGTGTCCAGTTACATATGGATTCATTTCTGGGCTTTCTATTTGATTCTATAATAAATCCTGATATCTAGTAGTATAATTTCTTATTATTTTTCTCTTTTAAGAATATGTGTTGGCTGTTATTAGAATTTTGCAGTTGACTGTGAATTTTATAATCAGCTTCACAATTGTATAATAAAATCTTTTTGACTGAAATTGATTAAATTGTAGTTCAACTTGACATTTTTAGAAAACTGAGTCCTGTATTCTACAGAAATGGAAATTTTCATTTATTCATGCCCATTTTAATATATTTCAGCATATTTTAAGGTTCCTGCACAGAATATTTACAATTTTTATTAGATTTATTTTCAAGTACTTTGAATTTATGATTATATATATTGATAAACATAGAGAGAAACACTATGCTTTTATTATAAATGTTGTATTTTCATTGTAAAAAATACCATACTGAAATTATCAAAGTATAAGTCTCTTAAAGAATAATTTAAAATGAAGCATCTTTACTACTATCATAATAAGAAAGAGAATATGTCACTTTCTTAAAAAAAATTGTCTCTTAAAAAACTCTCTTTATTTCCCTCCCTGATTAAAGGCTTAGAGATCTCTTCAAGAAAATTAGAGATATCAAGGGAAATTTTCATGCAAAGATGGGCACAATAAAGGACAGAAATGGTATGGACCTAACAGAAGCAGAAGAGGTGGCAAAAATACACAGAACTATACAAAAAAGATCTTCATGACCCAGATAATCACGATGGTGTTATCACTCACCTAGAGCCAGACATCTTGGAAGGCAAAGTCAAGTGGGCATTAGGAAGCATCTCTATGAACAAAGCTAATGGAGGTGATGGAATTCAGCTGAGCTATTTCAAATCCTAAAAGATGATGCTGTGAAACTGCTGCACTCAATATGCCAGCAAATTTGGAAAACTCAGCAGTAGCCACAGGACTGGAAAAGGTGTTTTCATTCCAATCCCAAAGAAAGGCAATGCCAAAGAATGCTCCAACTACCACACAATTGACTTATCTCACACTCTAGTAAAGTAATGCTCAAAATTTTCCAAGCCAGAGTTCAACAGTACATGAACTGTGAACTTCCAGATGTGCAAACTGGATTTAGAAAAGACAGAGGAACCAGAGATCAAATTGCAAACATCCGTTGGATCATCAGAAATCAAGAGTTCCAGAAAAGCATTGATTTCTGCTTTATTGACTATGCCAAAGCCTTTGACTATGTGGATCATAACAAACTGTGGAAAATTCTGAAAGAGATGGGACTACCAGACCACCTGACCTGCCTCTTGAGAAATCTGTATGCAGGTCAAGAAGCAACAGTTAGTACTGGACATGGAACTACAGACTGGTTCCAAATTGGAAAGGAGTACGTCAAGGCTGTATATTGTCACCCTGCTTATTTAACTTATATGCACAGTACATCATGTGAACTGCTGGGCTGGATGAAGCACAAGCTGGAATCAAGATTGCAGGGAGAACCTCAGATATGCAGATGACTTCACCCTTATTGCAGAAAGAGAAGAGGAACTAAAAAGCCTCTTGATGAAAGTAAAAGAGGAGTGTGAAAAAGTTGGCTTAAAACTCAACATTCAGAAAACTAAGATCATGGCATCTGGTCCCATCACTTCATGCCAAATAGATGGAGAAGCAATGGAAACAGTGACAGACTTTATTTTTTTGGAGGTGGGCGGGGGAGGTCCACAATCACTGCAGATGGTGATAGCAGCCATGAAATTAAAAGATGTTTACTCTTTGGAAGAAAAGTTATGACCAACCTAGACAGCATATTAAAAAGGAGAGACATTACTTTGCCAACAAAGGTCCGTCTAGTCAAAGCTATGGTTTTTCCAGTAGTCATGTATCGATCTGAGAGTTGGGGTATAAAGAACACTGAGCACCAAAGAATTGATACTTTTGAACTGTGGTGTTGGAGAAGACTCTCGAGAGTCCATTGGACTGCAAGGAGATCCAACCAGTCCATCCTAAATGAAATCAGTCCTGAATATTCATTGGCAAGACTGATGCTAAAGCTGAAATTCCAATACTTTGGCCACCTGATGTGAAGAACTGACTCATATCAAAAGACCCTTTTGCTGGGAAAGACTGAAGGCAGGAGGGGAAGGGGAGGACAGAGAATGAGATGGTTGGATGGCATCACCAACTCAATGGACATGAGTTTGAGTAGACTAAGGGAGTTGATGATGGACAGGGAGGCATGGTGTGCTACAGTTCATAGGGTTGCAAAGAGTCAGAGATGACTAAGCGACTGAACTGAACTCCTTACAGATGTAGCCACTATTTTGAACCATGTATAATTATTCTCTTGCTTTTCTTTATAGTTTATTATCTATGTAAGTACCTCTAAACTACTGAACTATATAATATCATTTGGAAATTACATAAAGGGTCATACTATATGTATAATTTTTGACTTTCTTTTTTCACTAAAAATTATTCTCTTGTGATTTATCCATGTTCAACCAGATTATCCTATTGCAGGAAAATACCATAATTTATATAACTTCTACTGTTAAGAGATTTGTATTGTTTCCAATTTTTTACTATTGTTAACCATTCTGGTATATGCATTCTCGTGCATGTTTCCTGGTATAGCTGTGTTGTGAAAATCTCTGGATCAAGGAATAGAGTGCAGAATTATGTTACCAGAGAATACCCAAGTGTTTTTAAAAAGAGAGCCAATTTGCACTAACCCCAGCAATATCCAAAGTTCTTAATATTTTACATCAATATATGGCATTATCAAGGTTTTGAATATATACTAATCAGATGTATTTTAATCTGTCCAATTAAGTTTGTATTTTCCTGAGCAATTTTTGTATTTCAGCCACCTATAGTCTCTCATAAAACATCTATTCAAATTTTTTTTAACTAATTTATTTATTTGTAGGAATGCTTTGAGTATTCTGGATATGAGTGGTGTGTATACTTTGTTTGTTACCCATGTTCTCAGAATTTAATACTGAATCTGAGCTCAGCTTTCCACAGAACTGATAATACCTCCTTCTGTCAAGGAAATTGCAATTTCCATTGGTTCCTAAAATCTGGGTTTCCCAGACATCACCACCAAAAACTGCTAGCATTAAATAAGACTGGCTGACAGAACAAGCTATTTAACCAACAACTGACAAGTCTGCTTTGTTCATTTCCACTTATTAAAGTAAAGCTTACTCTATACCATAATACAAGATGTTGTGAAATTTGCCTCAAACTTTGTTGATCGGAAAACAATGTGTCATCTATAGCAATAAGACACTATGTTTTATAGATATGCTTTAATTCAGGCTTATTGTATTATCAATTTTTCTTTATTCTTAAGTTTTTTATTTAATATGTTCATATTTAGAGGGCTACATGAAAGTAACTCACAATACTTGTAGATTTACCTACTTATCCTTGTGCATCTATCAATTTTAAGATATATTTTGAGACTTTGAAACTATTACATTAGTTGAATACCAATTTAGAATTGTTATGTCTCTTTAGGATTTTAATATTTTATTATATGTACTGCTGCTGCTGTACTGAAGCATCAATAAAGTACTGAATGTTTCATCAGTGTATATTTAGGGGAATTTCAAGGTCAACAACATATTCAGACTCATAGAATCAGAATAGGGTGCACATGGCATTAATTTAAGCAGAGAGACAGAGTCAGGAAGTATAGCCTGCCAGCAGTGCAGCATACTCTTCAGGGGATGTGGTTTTTGCATCAGTCTTTGCAATGATCTATGCAGTCATACAGGAGCTATTTCCTTTGGCCTCCAGATGAGAGCTCAGGAGCAAGAGATCATTCCACATTTGTGAACATGGGTTCCACGTTGGCTCAGAATTTTATGCAAGTAGAGACAATATCTCTTGTCACATGTCTAAAGTATATTTTCCAAGGTATCCATAAAAGATAAGCACTGCACAAAGATTACTATCCTCAAGGAATCTAAAGTTATGGTTTTCTAATAGGTTTTTAGCATCCATCCATATTTCTAAGGTCAATAGCAATTCACTAATCTTGCCTGGTAACACAGCTGACATGCAACTTTTATCATGTTTCTGGGATTTCCCAGGTGGTCTAGTGGTTAAGAATCTGCCTTGCAATGCAAAGGATAAGGGTTCGATTGGGGAACTAAGATCCCACATGATTGGTTTCCCTAATGGTTCAAATGATAAAGAATCTGCCTGCAATGTGGGAGACCCAGGTTTGATCCCTGGGTCAGGAAGATCTCCTGGAAAAGGGAATGGCTACTCACTCCTGTACTCTTAGTCTTCCCAAGTGGTGCAGTTGGTAAAGAACCCATCTGCAAGTGCAACAGACATAAGAGATGTGGGTTCGATCTCTGAGTTGGGAAGATCCCCTGGAGGAGGAAATGGCAGTCCACTCCAGTATTCTTGCCTGGAGAATTTCATGGACAGATGAAACTGGAGGGCTGTAGTCCACAGGGCCGCAAAGAGTTAGACACAAATGAAGTGACTTAACACACACACTTGTGTGTTCTAAGTCAAATGCAGTTCACAAATCTTGCCTGGTAACACAGTTGACTTGCAACTTTTATTGTGTTTCTAGGGCAATAGAGACAGAAAGTTAGCTCAAGGTCAACTGTGTCCTTAGAAAAGGAGATGAGGTTTTGTTATCCTTTACTAATCAGTGACTGTTTTCTTTAGCAATCCTTTTTCCTCAATGTATATAGAATCTGGTAATACTGTAATTATGCCAGATTTTCTTTCTTTCTTTCTTTTTAAGCTGGGAGTAATCTTCTATCAAGGTTTTCTCTGGGTATATGCCCAGGGATTCTGGGCAGTCCCAGATTTGGGACTTGATCCTTCTGCAATTTTCCTCTGTATTCGATGACACCCTGGTAGCCAGTATTCTTTAGCCATAGTTCTTCTCTTTTAACATTAACATTGTGTCTTTTTTTCTCATTCAGTCTTTTTAAAATTGATTTTTATTGGAGTATAGTTGCTCTGCAATGTTATAACTTACTGTCACTCTGTCATACAGCAAAATGAGTCAGTTAAACATTTATCCACTCTTTTTAGATTCTCTTCCCATCCAGGTCACCACAGAGCACTGAATAGAGTTCCCCGTGCTATGTGGTAGGTTCTCATTAGGTTATCTGTTTTATATATACTAGTGTACATATGTCAATCCCAACCTCCCAATTCACTCTGCCCCCATTTCCTCCCTTAGTAGCCATAGGTTTGTTTTCTACCTCCGTGACTGTGTTTCTGCTCTGCAAATTAGTTCATCTGTACCATTTTTCTAGATTCTATGTGTAAGTGATATTATATGATAATATCACTCTGAATGACAATCTCTAGGTGCGGCCATGTCACTTCAAATGGCATTATTTTGTTCCTCTTTGTGGCTGAGTTATTTTCATTGTAGATATGTACCACATCTTTGTACATTCCTCTGTTGATGGACATTTAGGTTGCTTCCATCTCCTGGCTATGGTAAACAGTGCTAGAGTGAACACTGGGGTGTATAGATATTTTGAAATTATGGTTTTCTCTGGGTATATGCCCAGGGATTCTGGGCAGTCCCAGATTTCGGACTTGATTCTTCTGCAATTTTCCTCTGTATTCAATGACACCCTGGTAGCCAGTGTTCTTTAGCCATAGTTCTTCTCATTCATATTTTTATTCCAAGTACATAATGTGCTTATTTTCAAACCTTATTTACACTTTTGTCCTCTCTAGTTCTGAGATGTATGCTTTGTCCCACCTCTTGAAAGTTCTTTCTTACTTCTGTGTGAATTAAGAGTACTGCCTTCTGTGGGTTTTTGTTTGGAAAGGCCACTTGAATTTTCCTACCAGCAGAGCCTTCTTCAACTTTTTTATTTTAAGCAGTACAAGAACCAAAACTCCCAGATGTTCAAGCTGGATTTAGAAAAGGCAGAGGCACCAGAGGTCAAATTGCCGAGCTCTGTTGGACCATAGAAAAAGAGAGAATTCCAGAAAAAAAATCTACTTCTGCTTCATTGACTACACTAAAGCCTTTGACTGTGTAGATCAAAACAAACTGTGGAAAATCTGAAAGAGATGGGAATACCAGACCACCTGACCTGCCTCCTGTGAAACCTGTATGCAGGTCAACAAGAAGCAACAGTTAGAACTGGACATGGAAGAAACACTGATTACAAATTGTGAAAGCAGTATGTCAAGGCTGTATATTGTCACTCTGCTTATTTAACTTATATGCAGAGTACATCATGAGAAACCCTGGGCTGGATGAAGCACAAGCTGGAATCAAAACTGTCAGGAGAAATATCAATAACCTTAGATATGCAGATGATACCACCCTTACTACAGAAAGTAGAGAGGAACTAAAGAGCCTCTTGATGAAAGTGAAAGAGGAGAGTGAAAAGCTGGCTTAAAACTCAACATTCAGAAAACTAAGATCATGGCATCTGGTCCCATCACTGCATGATAAATAGATGGGGAAACAATGGAAACAGTGACAGACTTTATTTTCTTAGGTTCCAAATTAACTGCAGATGGTGACTGCAGCCATGGAATTAAAAGATGCTTACTCCTTGGAAGAAAAGCTATGACCAAACTAGATGCCACATTAAAAATCAGAGACATTACTTTGCTGACAAAGGTCCGTATAGTCAAAGCTATGTCTTTCCAGAAGTCATGTATGGATGTGAGAGTTGGACCATAAAGAAAGCTGAGCGCTGAAAAACTGATGCTTTTGAACTGTTATAGGAGGAGACTCTTGAGAGTCCCTTGGACAGAAAGATCAAACTAGTCAATCCTCTAGGAAATCAACCCTGAATATTCATTGGAAGGACTGATGCTGAAGCTGAAATTCCAATACTTTGGCCACTTGATGTGAAGAACTAACTCATTAGAAGACATCCTGGTGCTGGCAAAGATTGAAGGCGGGAGCAAAAGGGGATGACAGAGGATGAGATGGTTGGATGGCATCAACAACTTGATGGACATGAGTTTAAGCAAGCTCCAGGATTTGTGATGGGCTGGGAAGCTTGGTGTGCTGCCGTCCATGGGGGTCACAGAGTGTCGGACCCCAGTGAGAGACTAAACAACAACAAGACTGGGTCCATCTTTCTCAGGCCTATTAAAGTTTCAGAATTCAGCTCCACTTTACCATTCACAATAGAGAAATTTTCTAACCCACTTATTTGTGGATCTTCATGCTTTTTAAGAAATGTTGTTAGAGCAAGCCACACAGAATCACTGCAAGTTTTCATCTCTTTATCTGGTACATGAAAGAGTGTACTAGATGAGAATGGCTCTTATTCTTTCCTTGGCTTGCTATAGCTTCTAGATTTTACTTCCCTAACTGATGGCCAGAATTCCCTCTTCCTGGATTCACAATGAATCCTTGGATTGTCTTTGATTTCTACCTGGAAGAAGTCTCTCAATATTTGTGATATAAGGTAATAACATTCAGTTCAGTTCAGTTGCTCAGTCATGTCCGACTCTTTGCTACCCCATGGACTACAGCATGCCATTACCTTGTCCATTACCAACTCCTGGAGTTTACTCAGACTCATGTCCATTGACTTGGTGATGCCATCCAGCCATCTCATTCTGTGTCTTTCCTTCTCTTCCCACTCTCAATCTTTCCCAGCATCAGGGTCTTTTCAGATGAGTCAGTTCTTTGCATCAGGTGGCCAAAGTATTGAAATTTCAGCTTTAGCATCAGTCTTTCCAAAGAATATTCAGGAATGATTTCCTTCAGGATGGACTGGTTGGATCTCCTTGCAGTCCAAGGGACTCTTGAGAGTCTTCTCCAACACCACAGTTCAAAAGCATCAATTCTTTGGCACTCAGCTTTCTTTATAGTCCAACTCTCACATCCATACACAACTACTGGAAAAACCAAAGGTTTAACTAGATTGGACATTTGTTGGCAAAGTAATGTCTCTCCTTTTTAATATGCTGTCTAGGTTGGTCATAACTTTTCTTCCAAGGAGCAAGTGTCTTTTAAGTCCATGGCTGCAGTCACCATTTGCAGTGATTTTGGAGACCAAAAAAACAAAGTCTGTCACTGTTTCCATTGCTTCCCCATCTATTTCCCATGAAGCGATGGGACTGGATGCCATGATCTTAATTTTCAGAATGCTGAGTTTTAAGCCAACTTATTCACTCTCCTCTTTCACTTTCATCAAGGTGCTCTTTAGTTCCTCTTCACTTTCTGCCATAAGGGTGGTGTCATCTGCATATCTGAAGTTATTGATACTTCTTCCAGTAATCTTGATTCTAGTTTATGCTTCATTCAGTCCAGCATTTCTCATGATAAACAGGGTGACAATATACAGCCTTGACATACTCCTTGTCCTATTTGGAACCAGTCTGTTGTTCCATGTCTAGTTCTAACTGTTGCTTCCTGACTTGCATACAGATTTCTCAGGAGGCAGGTCAGGTGTTCTGGTATTCCCATCTCTTTCAGATTTTCCACAGTTTGTTGTTATCCACACAGTCAAAGGTAGGTTCAGTTTTGGGTTTCCATGTTCTTTAACCACCTATTCTTTCTTTTCTCTGTTCACTCAAGGTTGATTTTTAAGGACAAGATTTATTAGAAGCATGCATTTAAAACTGCTGCCTTTACCAGAATTTCTGTCACTGTAGTTAATAAATCACTACTTTTTTTCAAACAACTAAAGATTATCCATAAATATTTAAATATTGAGTTACAGAAATAAGGAAAACAATTGAGGCTATTTATAAATTTATCCTTTTATCCTTTATTTCTAACATTTCTGTCACTCTTTATGCATTGATTACAATGACTATGAATATGTTGACTAAAATTGGCTCCCTGATGTGAGATTCAGTATAATTCTGTTGACATCTCTATTTATGGTAAGAATGAAAGATAATTTATTCATTTTCCAAATGCTAGTGCGTGTTTCAGATTTTCCTTGGTACACTTTTTTTTTTTTTTTTGGTGTACCATTTTCCCTACATCCAGGAAAAGTCCATTTCAACTCTGACTGCTACTTTTTAAAGTTTTCTTTATACTTCCCTAACAGATTCAGAGGAAATATCAAAGTCACTATCTCAAATGTCCTTTTTTCAGTAGTACAGTCACTCTCTGAAACTCAGGTATATGCTCAGAGAACAATCTATAACTACTGTGGGCCATCTGGGATCCATCTAAAACATACTATAGCAGAAAATAATGTACAAATATTGCTGTTGTTCTGTAGTGTCGATTGTGGGTTTGTAAACGTAAGAGAAAATTCAGATCTGTATTAGGATATTGATTACAACTGTGGATTCTTATGTAAGGAAGGGAAAATTCCACTGATTTACTTGAATAATAAAAGTTGTGAAGTATAAGAATTATATTTTCAAGTCTCCAACATGATTCAATTTTATATGTTCTTTCATGACATTATGGTGATATTATAAGCTTAGTGTATGTGTTTCTAGTCTCCATAGGATAGTTTTATACACATTTTATTTCTTTAAAATCATTCAGTTGCACTGCAAGTCATGTACAGTATTTTCTGAAATGACTATTATGAGGTGTATGTAAGACTTGGCAGTATGGTAATAAACTAAATTTTTAAAACTTTAAATTTTAGAAGAGGTAAAAAAAAAATGTACAAAAATGCTAGCTAGCTAAAAATAGTTTTTTTGAAACAAACCATTCTGCAATTTGATGTATTTACTTTCATATACTTTTACATCTATACGTTTAACTTAGAATATATTATTTCCCTGGGTTGGGAAGATTCCATGGAGGAGGGCATGGCAACCCACTCCATATTCTTGCCTGGAGAATCCCCATGGACAGAGGCGCCTGGTGGGCTACAGTCCATGGGGTTGCAAAGAGTCACACATGACTGAGCGACTAAGCACAGGGCCTACTTACTTAGTTTAATAATATATTGTAAAATTTCTATATGTTTTAGATATATATTGTATACTATCATTGTTGTACACAATAATCAACTATTTGATTATAATATTGTTTACCTAATAATTAGCCATTGTTAAACAATTTTTTCCCTTTTTTTCTTAATCCACACAGTGGTGAATTCAGCAATATAGTTTGTGTTTATTTTCCTACATCTATTGAGGGCCTACTACTTCTAGGGCATTAGATGAGGTATTACCAATAGTAATCAGATATTATTTTGGCCTTAAAATCACTTAAAATCTAGTGGGAGAAGCAGCCTTTAAATGATCACACAGCAAATGTTAATTTGTGTATGTCTCAATTGTTTATAAAGGAAAAATACCCAGGACTTTAGGATCTCATAATTAGGGCATTTCCTTGGGGGAGGGCATGGCAATCCACTCCAGTATTCTTGCTGAATAACCCCATGGACAAAGGAGCTGGGTGGGCTACAGTCTATAGGGTTGCAAAGAGTTGGACATGACTGAAGTGACTGAGTACACACACAGTTATGACATTTAACTACCAAGGCAGGTTGCAGAAAAGTTGCCAAGGATGAACTAAAATGTTGAGGAGTCAGTTAGGTGAGTAATGAACAGTAAAGCCCAGACTCCGAGTGTATGGGAGACAGGAGGACCTGAAGATGGCCAGTGAGGAAGAAGCAGTGAGAGCAAAGAGGGTTTTTATTTTATGGAGGGAAATGGAAAGGCAGGAACTGCAGGACCTTGCTGGCAACATTTATAGTTTTAATTTTTTTCTAAGGCTATTGTGGTAGAAGGATATGAAATGACCAGATTTGCATTATAAAAATGATAGTGCTCTGTCAAGGTAGATACTTGTTTCACGAGTTGGGTTGTTAAAGTTGAGGTATAAGAGAACACTGAAGCATTTAGGATTAATGCACTAGTGTTAAAAATAGGAGGAAAATGAGAGATTTAAAATATAGTTGGGGGGATAAAATCTTTATTATTTAGCTTGGGGAATATCAAGGATGGTTATAAAGAGAAAATATTTACACAACTGAGTGATTGATGGCACCCCAATATTTCAACATCAGTAAGCATTAATCATATAGAGAGGAGGGAGAAGCCAAACAGTATCATACCTTTGTCGCTGGGCATCATTCATTTAAAAAAAGTAGTATTGGGAGACAGTTTTCCACAGGTTTGTCACATTTCTTCAGGCTTGTCAAAGGAAATACTGGTTTTTCCTTGTTTTGGTCTCTTTTCAAGGATATTTGTACAGTAAAGAGCTTTGAAAGACACAGAAGGCTCTGAAGGAAAGTGAAAATTTGTGTACAGCTTTGTTAAATAGAGACAGCATCTCTTTCCAGGGAAATCTCAAGTATACGTACTGATCATGATAAAATATTCGGGTTCCTGAAGCTCAGGGATCTTTCCCTGTAATGCAGTCCGGAGTGTGTGTAGGTGTCATTTGGCCTCTTTATGTCACATTTGTGAGAGCTGGGGTGCAGGGGAATAACATTAGAATGTTGACATTCTGTCTATTGTTATTGCTGTGATAATAAATCACTCTTCATCTGTGATTCCAGAGCATTCCCTCAGCATCAAGAAAACAATGGGAGGCTAACTGTATGGTTAAAATATCAGACCCTTCAAAGTCCTTGACAGTAGGTTCTATCTGACACATAAAATCAAAGAGCTATGTATTAATCTCAACTATAGTACCAGTGCTTAACATTTAAAAAAAGCGCAGAGTTGAGAATTTTGAATGATACATTTTGATTATTTCCTTCAAACATTGATATGTTTAATAACATACATGTTCCTCAAGTCTATCTTCACATCATTGTATTCTAAGTTGTTCATAACACAGACTGTTTTTGACCTTCATAATCTTAACACTTTTGATAAATTTAAAACACACGTGTATGTGTACATGAGTATCAGTCAGTTCAGTCACTCAGACATGTACGACTCTTTGCAACCTCATGGACTGCAGCACGCCCAGCTTCCCTGTCCATCACCAACTCCCAGAGTTTACTCAGATTCATGTCCACTGAGTTGGTGATTCCCTCCAACCATCTCATCCTCTATTGTCCCCTTCTCCTGCTGGCTTCAATCTTTCCCAGCATCAGGGTCTTTTCTATTGAGTCAGTTCTTTGCATCAGGTGGCCAAAGTATTGGAGTTTCAGCTTTAGCATCAGTCCTTCCAAAGAATATTCAGGACTGATCTCTTTTAGGATGTACTGGTTGGATCGCCTTGTAGTCCAAGTCTCTCAAGAGACTTCTCCAACAGCACAGCTCAAAAGCATCAATTCTTCAGCACTCAGCTTTCTTTATAGTCCAACTCTAACATCCATACATGACTACTGGAAAAACCATAGCCTTGAGTAGATGGACCTTTGTTGGCAAAGTAATGTCTCTGCTTTTTAATATGATGTCTCGGTTAGTCATAGCTTTCCTTCCAAGGAGTAAGCGTCTTTTAATTTCATGGCTGTAGTCACCATCTGCAGTGATTTTGTAGCCCCCCAAAATAAAGTCTACCACTGTTTCCACTGTTTCTCCATCTATTTGCTATGAAGTGAGGGGACCGGATGCCATGATCATGTATATACACTGTACATGTATATAGTTATAATTTAAAATGTTTTCCAGTTGATTGTTCTCTTTGGAAAATCTGCATCATGTTTCTATTTTTCCCTCTTTTTCATTGTTATGCTGTTGTAATATTCCTATCCACATCTGTGTATTTTGGAGACATTTATATTGTAATATTAAACCCAAACTTACTTTCTTAGAGACATGTGTTGGTTCCTAATAGTTATTCTAATCTGACTGACCATCAGTAAAATATGTTATGGTAGCTTTGATTAGATTTCAAACTATAAGATTCAATGTTCTGAACCTTAGTCTTCTTTGGATCTGGATCAGGTTTTCTGAATACTATTTTCTAAAAATTCAGAAATGTTATTTTAAAAGTTGCTTCTTGATTGAACTGTGCCAGGCACATGTTACTAGGATTTTCATTTTATTGCTTTAAAAAACTAGTCTTAAACTTAACAAATACACATATTTTCACCACAGATTACAGTGGAATTTCATGTTGCCTACTGAAAAGTGACCTGGTTCATGTTATTTGGTAGAATTATCAGTATCCCTTTTAGGTCATTGTTTTGAATATTTTTTGGTGAAAAAAGTCATCTCGGTCTTATATTTACAATGTTTAACAATATTCCAATTAAATCAATTAGAATGTGTAATTTATTACTTTTTTTTTTTTTTTAGGAAAATCATTCACATATTGAAACATATATGTGATCCATTAGTACAAATATTTTCCCAATGATTTTAATGAAACTTCAAAAATTAAGTAAAACTTTATTTCTTTTCATTTTAACTTATAGAGAGGTTGCTTTTAGCTACCTAACTTTCAGGTAATCCAAATGTAGCATAGAGACATATTAAATGTTAGAGTCTTTTTTTTTTTAGTACAAAAAGAATTCAATTCTTATTTTCCCTTATCTTTGTGAAATAAAAAATTAACATATTATCATTCTGTTTTTATTTTCTCAGTTGTTACTGAGCTTCTTCTTCTTCAGTGAATGACTAGAGCTTTCATGAATTTGTAGGAGGAATAAGAAAAGAGGTTTATGTATAAAATTTATAGCAATATATTATTTTTTCTTGAATAAGAAGTGATGTGAGAATACCAAGTGACATAACTGTAATTCAAAATTTATTCTCACAAAAGTGTAAAAGAGATATTTGGAAATACAATTCATGATGAATGAAAATGCATTACTTATGTCTTAGAAATGTATATCAATGAAATGAATACCAATCTAATACCTGCCAACTTTTAAGCATCAACTTATATATTAGGAGACTTGTTGACACCATCAAAAATAATAAAAGATCCAGGCTGTGTCTACACTCATGACTTTCTTAGATGTACTGCTAACTGTCTACCCCACCTGTTGGCATATCAGAAAGTTAATTTTTAATTCTTCTAATTATTTGAATAGAGATAGAAGAGAAAAGTCTAGGTATTTTTTCAATAGAACAAAGACACTGAGGAGAAAAATAAAATGCAACATTAATTTGGGCCAGGACAAATGGTAAAAGAGAATGGCTTCCAAAGTTGTTCTGTTTTTAAAATATGTTCATATACTTCAATGCGGTAGGCAGATGGGAACATCTTGGTAGTGTTTTAAGTGTGGCATGAAAGAGACTGCTCTTTGACTCCTATCTTTTGTAACTGGGCAATATGACCAGCTAAAACAAAGTGTTTTCTAGTTTTCTTTTCTGGTAGGTATATGCATATGTCTGACTTCTCACCTATTGTGATGAAAGGGTTAATGTTAATGTTAGCCTACTTCAGAGTAGATTCCATAAATGGAAAGGGCTCAAACTCATTTTTTTTTCTCTTACTTCCTCCTATTCCTGCCAGAGCAAGGGTGTAATCACTAGAGATTCAGTAGATATCTTTTACAATGAGGTGACTTTCAAGATAGAAGCTAGGCTCTTAAGGATAGCACTGTGGAAAACTAGGAGACTGAGTCCCTGATGACCTTGTAAAGCTGTACATAAGCTCTAAACTGCTTTTTTACAGGAGGGAGAATTACCTTTCATCTTTTTTTTAAGCCACTGGCTTTTGACTTGGCTGCAAATTGGAAATACTTGGAGAGTTTTAAATACTTGAGATGCCTGGATTCTATTCCAAGAGATATTGATTTAATTTATGTAGGATGCAGTCTGGGTATTGGAAATTTTCAGAACTCCCTGAATGATTCTAACATGCAGCAAAGTTTGATAACTATGAATTTAAATTAGTTCTGTTTTTTTTTCTTTGTGTGATAGCAGAGGAGTTCTGTTACAGCTGAAGACAATTACTAACTGATACATCTACTGTACACAGTTGGATTTAGGTATTATTCTTTTGATTAACAATAATCTATTTGATAAGTTCAAATGAACCCATAGGGTACAAAATACTATGTGAATTTTGTTAAAACTAAACTAATTGCTTTATATACTACAGTTAGGAATAGTTTAACATGCTACTTACAAATACAAAAATACTATAAATATATTTAAATATTTACAGATATTAATATATCTGGCAAAATATTTCTATAGCAAATGTGACTAGCTAATAAAATCAAAGTATATTTGATGTTTTATATTGTAAGAAAGATTACTGGTAATAAATACTAGGGAATTTAAATTTAATAATTTGATTATTTTGACTGAATTTAAATAACGGGGAATTTAAGTAAAATTTATGATATTTTGAAAACATTAGCATTTTGAAAAATTCTTGGGACAGAAACTAATTCTCATAATAAAACCAAATGCCTGTATTTAATGTTAATACTAAAACACTGCCCCAATTTCTTTTCTTTTCTTTTTTTGCAAAATTTTCTTTTTGAAATTGTTAGAGTATGAGGGATTAGACTAGTTTCTCTGAATGAAACAGAATCAAATAAATAAAAGCTGAGTAAGGACTACTGGGCCATTTCAGAACCCTGAAAACTCCAGTGAATCTATTCACTTGTTAGCTTTTATTTGCTGATCTCTGCCAGGTACTCAAAAGAGACTAAGAAAACAGTATTCATCTCCCAGGATTCATCTAACAAATGTTGTGTTTCTATACATAATATTGTTTACATCAGACTCTACTGTTATTTAATGACCAGGGTCTGGCACTTGAGAAAAATGATGAGAAGTAATAAATTATTATCCAGAGAAACATGCAGACATAGAGCTGGCCCAGAAAGAGATACAAAAATGACCCAGAATTTTTTTTTAATTAGCAAATTTAGTCATTACTTTACTTTCTAATGAAGTCTCAAATTTTTTTACTTACAATGATTATGTTTTACAGGATTGTGATAGGCACTCAGATGTAAACACAGAGTCCGTTGGCTCCAGGAACTACTTGGTGAGATGCTTTTGCACATTAAACAGTAATTAAGTGAAAGTCAGCACAGAGAATGCAGAGACCTACCTTCTCAACTCACCTCCTCCTCAAGTTCCTTCCCTAATTTGGCTCAACAGCTACATCCACCAGGGAGAAAATCAGAAGATGCCACTCTTGTTTTCGGAATACTTTTTTCCCTTAAGCATATCCTATTATTTCATAGATGCTTGATATCTTTTTTTCTCTCTCTCTGATTATATTAGTTTATATATGTGTGCCTGCTGAGTTGCTTTAGTGGTGTCCAACTCTTTGCAACCTCATGGACTGTAGCCCTCCAGGCTCCTCTGTCCATGGGATTCTCCAGGCAAGAATACTGGAGTGGGTTGCCATGACCTCTGCCAGGGGATCTTTCCAACCCAGGGATTGAACCCATGTCTCTTATGTCTCCTGCATTGGCAGGTGGGTTCTTTACCTGGGAAGCCTGAGTTTATATATATAGAACCACGTAGGCTTGATCCCTGGTTGGGGAAGACCCCTAGAAAGGAAATGGCAACCCACTCCAGTATTCTTGCCTAGAGAACCCCATGGACAGAGGAGCCTGGGGTCGCAAAAGAGTGGGACCAACTCAGTGACGAAACAACAACAACAACAACACATATATGTAATATGTATGTATAAAGTTTTCATGGATTCCCTTTACTGTCTTTGTTTTTCTGTGTTTCTTTCCCCCCTTCATTCTAACTTCTAATTTCCATGATAACATCATTCTCTAACATGAACAATTTGATTTTCTATTTATATTTAACAATTAAGCAATACTGGACGTTTAAAAAGAAATCTGAGACTTTTCAACTGGTGGAGTATTTTCATTGGGGGACATGATACCAGTTGTTTCTAAGTCATTTCCCCAGAGAGAAATCTTCCAATCTTCTGCCTGGAGGATATTCAGCCAAACTAGGAAAGGAGCCTGAGAAGTAGGTAGGTAGAGAAGGTCTCTGCATTCTTGTATATACTATCACTTAATCACTGTTAGTCTGCCTTTGAATATCCAAATAATAAATCTCATTGTTTCTGCCAGAGTTTGTAGATGTAGTCAACATTGATACTAGGTTGTAAAGCCTCTTGTTATTGTTGCTTAGTCACTCAGTCATGTCTGACTCTTTGCAACCCCATGAACTGCAGCACACCAGCCTTCGCTGTCCTTCACCATTTCCCAGGGCTTATTCAAACTCATGTCCATTGAGTTGGTGATGCCATCCAACCATCTCATCCTCCTTTGTCCCCTTCTCCTCCTGCCTTCAATCTTTCCCAGCATCCGGGTCTTTTTGAATGAGTCAGTTCTTTGTCTCAGGTGGCCAAAGTATTGGAGCTTCAGCATCAGTCCTTCCAGTGCATATTCAGGGTTGATTTCCTTTAGAAATGACTGGTTTGATCTCCTTGTAGTCCAAGGGACTCTCAAGAGTCTTCTCCAACAGCACAGTTCAAAAACATCAATCCTTCAACACTTGGCCTTCTTTATAGTCCAACTCTCACATCCGTACATGACTACTGGAAAAATCATAGCTTTGACTAGATGGGCCTTTGTTTGCAAAGTAATGTCTGTGTCTTTAGAGGGGCTTATTGCCTCTCATACTGCAGCTTCACCCAGAATCTATAGCTTGAACCCATATTTTCCCCCATTAGATGGCCCTTGTATACTGAAGTGTTAGTTTTATGGGCTTTGGGAAGTTCCCCCTCACCCATTTACTTTCCAGCTTCCATGATTTTCATACCTCATCAACTTTTTTGTTTCCTTTCTTCTTTTTAGTGGAAGCTTTTTAATCTTTTTATTCTCATTTCATGGGTGTTTTAGGAGGAAGTTTATTTCTAACCCAACATATTTAACCAGAGTCTTTCTAGACTCATTTTTCACGTTTTCCACTTTGGGAGGGTATTATCTTGTTCTAAGTGAGTTTTACAAAGTTACCTTGAATGTAAGGCTTCCTTGGTGGCTCAGATGGTAAAGAATCTTCCTGCAATGCAAAGGACCTGGGTTTGATCCCTGGATGGGGAAGATCCCCTGGAGAAGGAAATGACGGCTCATTCCAGTATGTTGCCTGGAAAATCCCAACGACAGAGGAGCCTGGTGGGCTACAGTCCATGGGGTCCCAAAGAGTTGGACACTACTGAGCAACTAACACCTTTAATGTGTGTGTGAGTGGGTGTATATTAAGGTGGAGAACACCAAATCTTAGAGAATCTGCCATAAAATGGAAGTTTAATTCATTCTCATTTTTAATGATCATTATGCTTTGGGATATTTTTCTGCAGTCTTCATGTTTTTCAATTGATTATTTTGTCTTTCTATTTTTTTTGTTCATTTCTTTAAAAAAAATTTAAAAAAAATTTTTTTTACTTTACAATATTGTATTGGTTTTGCCATATATCAACATGAATCCACCACGGGTGTACATGTGTTCCCCATCCTGAACTCCCCTCCCACCTCCCTCCCAGTACCATCCCTCTGGGTCATCCCAGTGCACCAGCCCCAAGAATCCTGTGTCCTGCATCGAACCTGGACTGGCGATTCATTTCTTATGTGATATTATATTTTGTTAGTATTTTCTTCCTACTCTTGGGCTGTTTGAGATATTTTATCCTCTTTTCTCCCTCCAGCTGTATACAGTTACACTTGTACTTCTGTTGCTGTGTTTATATAGATTACAATTAAAAGTTTTAAAGATATATTTTAGGTTTTGTATTTTTACTATCGTTCAGATTTATTTCCTATTTCTATCCTATGTTAAATAATACAAAAATCTTCTTGCATTTCACACTTTCCCTTTAAGATCATCTCTGATATTATTTCCAGAGTTTTGTATATTTTAATATTATAAATCAATTATGATGTTGAAATTAACTTCAACTACCATATTTCTCAACACAGTTTCTTATAAGAATATTATATATTTATAATATTTCTTATATATTTATATATGTAAAATATATTTATAATATTTCTTATATAGGTCTATTTTATTTATCTTCTTAAGATTTTTTTTTTGACTATGTATACTATACTGAAGGTGGTAAAATATCTGAGGACATCACTTTCTAAATTTCTAAATTTTTTCATTATCCTTGAAAGCTAAGGGGTAGAAACTTGTAAGTAAATAAGTATACTAGCCTTTTCATAAGCTCAAGGTCCTATTCCCATTTTTAGATATCCTTTGTCAGAAAAATTTAAGCCTTTAGCTTGTCAGCAAATCATGAATCATGATATCAGCAGCTCGTAATTTTTTTCTCTTCCTTCTTTTCTTCCTCTCCCTCTGCCTTTCTTTTTTCCTTTCTTCCTTCTTTCTAATTATTTTCCTTATGCTAATTTGTGGACAACCAGTTTCTTCAGGCTCTAATCTGATTCCCTAGCTTCAAACTGAATCTTAAATTATTTTCCAGAGAAATCTTTCAATTTTTTTAAGAGCAGAAGTTCTCCAACTATCATATCATACTAATTACCTGGACAATAATTAAAATACCTATTACAGGAAATAAACTCCAGAAAAGGAACTTGAAAATGTGAATTGTAAGAGATACCTGATATTTTTATGTATCAGAAGATAAGTCTTCAGAATTTTAGCCTGAGAGTAAAAGCTACTGTTTCCAGTTATTTAATGTATATGTGGGGGTAGTAAGAGCTTCGCTGAATCAATTATTCTTAAGCAATTGTGATTACACTGAAAATTACTCCAGGAGCCCGGTATGTTTTAGATAGCTGTTGATTGCTAGCTTCAAGTCTATCTGGGACTTTGAAAGGAAGGACTGCTTTTAGTTTTGCAAAACTGTTGTTCTTTCTTCTACTTTGAATGCTCCAACTGAGGCCAGTGCAACCTTTCATGGAAAGAGTATTGAGAACTGATGAGAAACAAAACTAGTTGTATCCATGGCAGAGCTAAGAGCAGTGGGAAGTACACTTGAAGTGAAGATGCAGCTGCCAATTAGGAGAGCTCAGGGATGATGAAAAGTCTCTATTCCCCAATAGTAGAGAGGGATTTCTCTTAGAAGGAGGCTGACCTTAGGAAATTTACTCTAGGAGTAAAGAAAATAATAGCAGAGGGAGCATTATTGAATGAGACAACTATCATGCCTCCTTCTAGCCAACATATATTAAATCTAGATTACTAGTCTAAACTGATTAGTAAAGAGAGATTTCATTACCACTGAGTTAGAGTAGTAGTACTTAATGATCTCTGAGTAGAGACACAGCTAAAACCAATAACATAATATAAAATACAGCAAGAGCACTCTTTTTTTGATTTCCTGATTTAAGATTGAACATATCATCTTAACCCTGGATATTTCTTACACTTTAATATTTGTTAGCAAGTAAAATGACGTGAACGTATTACATTTCAGAGAGGCTATATTACTCTCATGAAACATGTAGAATAAACCAAGACCTAGTCTTTATCAAAATAAACCCTATACTAAAACAGTATCATTGTTAGTTACCGTGTGTGTGTGTGTGTGTGTGTGTGTGTGTTTGTGCGTGCGTGCGTGCACGTATGCTAAGTCGCTCCCACTGTGTCTCTTTGCAACCCTGTGGACTGTAGTCCACCAGGCTCCTGTGTCTGTGGGACTTCCCTGGCAAGAATATTGGAGTGGGCTGCCATTTTCTTCTCCAGGGCATCTTCCTGACCCAGGGATCAAACCCACGTCTCCTTTGTCTCCTGCATCTCAGGCAGATTCTTTACCACTGAGCCACTAGGGAAACCCTGTGTAGACACTATGTAGGAAATCCATGTAGACACTATAAACAATGAGTAGATATTTTTAAATAATCTAAAAATATTTGTTTTAAACACAGTAGGATAGTTTTTTTCTGACTTCTCTCTCAGTACAGGTAGTTGATTAGCTTTAATGTTAAATTGGTTTAGAAACTCAGCTTGTAACTTTTAGGAAACAGTCAACAGTTCTAACTCTAGGCTTAGTTAACCTTGCACAGGTCTGGCTGCTTCATGTTGGTATAGGTCTTAGTTGATTAGAAACATCCATGGGTCTAGGCCTGCCTTGTCTTCACCAAGCGTTCTTTATTTGGTGCTTCTGTTGTATATCATAGAGAAACTCAAGTTCTCAAGCCTTTCTCTTTCTCTATTCTCACTCTCTAGACCTTTCAGATTTTCTTGCTTAGTTTAAGATTCTGACTTCCAACTCAAGTGTGTAGGAAAATATCCTTTTCACTGTGGAGCACCATTCTTGATTACCGAACATCATAGTATACTTTTGGTTCTGTTTTCATATATCTTCTTAGCAGGGAATATCCAGCACACAGTTGCCATATAATGGAAGGGGGAGTCCCTCTCTTACCGCAAGGCTATCATTTAGCTTGTTCTCATAACTTTTTTCCCTAAAATTAGCTTTCCTATATACGATATATCTATTCTTATTGCCATAATTCCCTAACTTAGGGGCAATGGTTTTACCTGACTGATTAAAAAATATTAGAATTTTAACATTCTTAAAACTTATTGAACATATAGACCTATGTCTTTCTATATATACATGCTTATCCCACAGTAATGATAACAAATCTTTGAAATTTCCTTATGATTAATGTCATCATTAAGAAATTTTAAGACAAAATATGCTTAGTGACTCTACCAAGTCCTTTTGGTTTAGAATAGAGCCATGAGAAAAAGGACCCTCAAATTAAGCAAATTGATTTTGAAACATAAATCCCAGAATGTAAGGTCCAACTTAGAATCTTATTACCAGTCTCTCTGGGTGAAGCAGTTGGAACACAGGATATTTAGCCACCAGAACAGTTACACTTAAAATTAATATAAATATAGTTATGTACCATTGTAATTATCTGATATATAACTTGAGTTTTCAAATTGTAAATGCAAATAAAAACCAGATCAACACTGCAAATTCTAATTAGTTATCAGACAGGGACATAAGATGAAAGAGTTCAAACCAAAGAATTGTTAATGTCAGCAAATATAATTATCTTGTTATTTTGATTCTGTACTGGAGGTTACTTTTTGCTGTTGTATGCTGTTTCTCCCTTAGTGTTTTTCAATTATTCAGTGTTCAGTTCTGTCTAATTTCATGAGTCTATGCTTATTTCTGAAATGACTTACAATGTTTCTTCAGAAAATTCTGTAAGCGCTCATATATGCTTAGTTAATATTCCAGTTGTGAAGGATCACAATACTAGATCTTCTCTCCAATTATGATTGTGTAGGGAGGGAATAGTTAAGTGTAACTATTCAAACAACATGCTATTATAATTATAGTGTCTACACAAACATTAAGACATGCATATGTCACAACACTGCATATGAAATAGTCTACTGGAAATTACCCATCTATTTTTCTCATCTCTTTCTGTGACCATAGGAAGGATTTGCTTACTAGAATCCTTTCAGTTAGTTAGAGTCATAGCTTGTAATTGGAAGCAACATTGCTATTTTCTGATTGGGACATTTAATTTTTAGCAAGAAGGTCACAAATGCAGGATAATGTGACTACAATATGGTGTTGTCTTGCAGCCCCTGTGTGACTGTGGATTAGCCCCTAATCCATACAACTCACCAACCACAGATCACACATATAGAGAGAAATAAATCTGTATTGCCTTTAACTGATGAGAATTGAAGGTTGTTTCTAATAGAGCACAACTTAGCCTCTTCTGATCAATATGTTATCTCATTTTTAATTGCCTTAATTTAAACAGCCCAACAAATTTGTGAGATATTATTCTCCTTTTTCCCTGGAGTAAGAAACGGCAGCCCACTCCAGTATTCTTGCCTGGAAGTTCCACGGACTGAGGAGCCTGGCAGCAAACAGTCAGACATGAGTGAGCACCCATGCATGCATTCTCCTTTTGCAGATAAAGACAAACTCCAACATAGAAAGGAGCATTTTCTCAAGGATTTTGAGCCTGTTAGAACAATAAATGGGAGTTAATTCTAAGCCTGGTACTCTTCCTACTTTTCCAACTGCATTGCAAACTCTGGTAAAATAACTGCAGTGTGATTTCTATCAGAGCTGTATTGGTTTGCTGGATTGTTCAGGAAAGGAAAGGGACAGAGCTGCAGTGATTTTTAGTATTCAATTTTAGTCTAGCCAAAGAGAAACCATCTGCTGCCTTCATTGCTGCTATAGCTGTTGGAGGTGCTTTCCTTAGGTTGAAGCCTAAGGGGAGAAAACCAGCTGAATGGGCTTGGAAGGACTTTTTTCCCCTTAGGTTTAGAAGGTTACATGGGTATACTCTCTATCACAGGGAGGCAGATGGAAAGGAGAATGAATTTAACATGGCTTGTTGCTTCATGTTACTCAGTTTAGGTGACAGTGTTATTTTTAAGATTCTCCTATCACAGAATGTGTGGTCAGAACATGTTCTGACATTTGACCTAGAGAGAAGATCACAGTAAGCATATTTCAAATGATATGTTAATTTCACATAGTGACTATTGTTTATTGGCAGGGTCTAAGAACTGGAGAGTTTTTGAAGGGAAAATTTACCCTATGTAATTGAGAATAGTGATTAGATATGCAGAAGCAAGAATCAGCGCACTTACAAGCCGAGCCAAGCAACCTTGAAAAAGTTATGTAACTTCTATTTAGATAGCTGTTGATTTCCCTCGTGGCTCAGATGTTACAGAATCCTCCCACAATGTGGGAGACCTGGGTTTGATCCATGGGTTGTGAAGATCCCCAGGAGGGTGGGCATAGCAACCCACTACAGTATTCTTGCCTGGAGAATCCCTGTGGACCGAGGAGCCTGGTGGGCTACAGTCCATGGGGTCGCAAGAGTCAGACATGATTGAGCGACTAAGCACATAAGGAACAATAACATTTGGTGAATTTTCTTTTCTTATTTTTTTTTTATTAGAATAGAATTGCTTTACAATATTGTGTTACTTTCTGCTGTACAACAACGTGATTCAGCCATATGTATACATATATCTCCTCCTTCCTGAACCTCCCTCTCACCTTCCCATCCACCCCTCTTGGTCATCATAGAGCACCGAGCTGAGCTCCCTATGTTCTTACAGAAGCTTCCTGCTAGCTATCTATTTTATACCTAGAGGTTTGGTGAGTTTTAATGGGATGATAAGCTGGAATCAAAATTGCCAGGAAAAATATCAATAACCTCAGACATGCAGATGATACCACCCTTATGGCAGAAAGTGAAGAGGAACTAAAGAGCCTCTTGATAAAGGTGAAAGAGGAGAGTGAAAAAGCTAGCTTAAAACAGCATTCAAAAAACAAAGATTATGGGATCTAGTTCCATCACTTCATGACAAATATATGGGGAAACAATGGAAATGGTGACAGATTTTATTTTCTTGGGCTCCAAAATCAATGCAGATAGTGACTGCAGCCATTAAATTAAAAGATGCTTCCTCCTTGGAAGAAAGCTATGATAAAATTAGCATATTAAAAAGCAGAGACATTACTTTGCCAACAAAGGTCCATCTAGTCAAAGCTATGGTTTTTCCAGTAGTCATGTATGGATGTGAGAGTTAAACCATAAAGAAAGCTGAGTGCTGAAGAATTGGTGCTTTTGAACTATGATGTTGGAGAAGACTCTTAAGAGTCCTTTGGATTACAAGGAGATCCAACCAGTCCATCCTAAAGGAAGTCAGTTGGAAGTACTTCTGCTGAAGCTGAAACTCCAATACTTTGGCCACCTGATGCAAAGAACTGACTCATTAGAAAACATCCTTATGCTGGGAAAGATTGAAGGCAGGAGCAGAAGGGGATGACAGAGGATGAGATGGTTGGAGGGCATCATTGACTGGATGGACATGAGTTTGAGCAAGCTCAAGGAGTTGGTGATGGACAGGGGATCCTGGCATGCTGCAGTCCATGGGGTCACAAAGAGTCGGACATGACTGAGTGACAGAACTAATTGACTGAATGGGATGATACATGTGAAACACTTAACTGAATGTCTGGGACAAATAAAGCAATCAAATAATTTTGGAAATGAAATGTTTTTCAAGTTTTAGACTGATTGAGATACAAACTTTTGTGTAAGATTGGAAATAACCTTTTTATCTTCTTTAATACAGGCACTTGAATTGGAGAACTCAACTTAGACAGTAGTCCATCTTTGACGTTTTAATTGAACTAACCATTGTATTAGTCAGCTTTTGTTAGGTGATATTGTGTTAACAAACTATTCTAAATATCTATGGCTTACAAAAGCAAATATTTATTATCTGTTTCATTACATGTTGGCTGTAGGTCATCTTAGACTCTCTGCTAAGCTCTGTATCTTCTTTATTCCAGAATCCACAATGAAGGTTCAGACACAGTTCAGGACATTATTAGGCTGGTAGCACAGAGAAAGAGGAGGTTGGGTCATGCAGAGATGTGTAATCTATCTCTTAGGAAGAAGTCATCATTTTTATAGTAATATAGCCTCTTTGGGTATAAATATTTATTACTTTTCCTTCCACCAAGTATTGGGTTGGCCAAAAAGTTAGTTCATAAGTTGTTATGGAAAAACCAAAACAAACTTTTTGGTCAACCCAATACATGAACCCTCTTCCCAAGGGTGATATCAATCATGAAATCATGTTCAGTGTCTATGAATGATTATCTGCATCTGCTCTAGCTGTTATTTTGCTAATCTGGTCGATTGTGAACCTTAAAGAGAATTCATTTGCCTCCCAAACAATCTGTTTATACAATGGGATGGGGCAAAGTAACCCCAATAAATACTATAATTCAGAAAAGAGGAGTATGAAGTGCTTAGCAATCACTGCTCCATAATAATTTTGATGTTCTTTTATGTTAATTTCATAAGGGCTCCTATACTCAGGATATGTGGCCCTTGCTCCCTAAAATCTCTTTCCTTTTCAACCTGACTAATAGTTCTATTGAAGGCACAACTCTCAAAAACATGATGAGCTTCTTGTATCTTCTTGTAACAAAAATATTTCTTTCTTTAGATTTAAGTAAGGGCTACTTGAGTCTCCTGTGTGTGCATGTGTGCTAAGCTGCTTCAGTTGTGTCTGACTGTTTGCAACTCAATGGGCTGTAGCCTGGCAGGTTCCTCTGTCCATGGAGATTCTCCAGGCAAGAATACGGGAGTGGGTTGCCATGCACTTATCCAGGCGATTCTTCAACTGAAATGATCTAATGAGTACTACATTTACCAGTTCACAGCATTTAAATGATATTCATAACTTCTCTTTGATTTGGTCTTGCCACTAAACTGAGGTTTTGTAGACCTTTGTATTTTTCAGTTTTGTCTGTTTTATGGTTGGAAGTGAAAACCAGTTGCATTTTCCAACTGTGAAGGTCATAGAATTTCTAGATTTTCTAAACTCCCTTTCACTCTGTTTGTAAACTAGCCAATTCTTTCCTGAACTCAACTCTTTCTTACAGAGTTTTAAAATATATATAAAATTAGTCATGGACACTAATCACATTTCCAAGTTCTGTTCTCCTGCTTTACCTAAAGCCACAAGATCTTCAGGTACAATTTTTAACAGAAAACCATTTCGCCAGATGTTTGCCACTGCAGAGAATGAGTTTTCATCTTTCTTGACTCTAATGAATAGTTGGTGGGATGTCCACTATCCAGTCCCAGAGCCATACATTTTAGAATTTTTACTGCAGTGTCCTAATTATAACTGTCACTTGCCATGTCATTTACCTTTCTCTAAGATATGCTATAGTAACAAGCATATTATATGTCCAGATTTTAGTGGCATAGCACAATAAAAACATGCTGACATTACATGACAACTTTGGTTTGGCTGTCAGCTTCTTGTGGCTCTGGTTTCTGTCTCTTTAATTCCAGAATCCAGGCTAAGGAGTAGGAACATTTTCAGGTTTATTTTAGAGAGGAAAAAAAAGCTGAATCTCCACATGATGGCTCTTAAATCTTCTGCTTAGAAGTGGCATGATCATTATCCATTATAGTTTGTTGAATTTAGCAAGTTAATGGCCACATTTGACATCAATGGATAGGAATATATAATACATTCAGTTGGTAAGAGTAGTGAATATTTTCATAATGATGTAGTTTACTTCAGTGCCTTTGGGACGCAAACATTTGCTTCTGAAATGATGTCAGTGCTGTTTGAAAAAAAACAATAATGCAATCTACCTCATCTATCTGCTCAGACATGATTTGAGGAACTGAGAAATTATAGGACTTCTCCATAGAGTAGGGGTCTCTGCCTGAAAGTTCTTGACAAATGAAAGAGGAATAGATGGGAAGAAAACACTATGAATTGAGGCAGACAGCCCCAACAAAGAGACAGAGAGTCGCAGGCTGGGTTATACCTGTGCAGGGACCGCTCATATCTTGACCCTACACGGAAGCATTGAGCAGTTACCTGCATTAGTTCCTTCTTTGATGAGGAGGAGAAAAAGGAAAACCATAAATGATACTCCAAAACTCTTCCTCTCTTGGAGTGGAGTAGAAGTTTCTTACTCTTAGGAATGCATGATTTCCTCTAGTCCCCAGATTGTTTTCCTCTTATCTCATTGAACCTGACAGTTAAAGCTATGGCTAACCAACTTTAGGTTTTCTTCCTTAGTAGAGAGGTGCTCCTAGCACAGCTCATATGTGCTTGATCCTATTTTTATCAAGATGCCTCTTCAATAGCAAGAAATACTCCTTTATATGTTTTCCTTAGGATCCAGGGTGAGCATCTAAGCTTATCCCCCAGAAATCTCTGAAATGGGTTCTAAAAGTTCAGTTCAGTCGCTCAGTTGTGTCTGACTCTTTGCAACCCCGTAAATCGCAGCACGCCAGGCCTCCCTGTCCATCACCAACTCCCGGAGTTCACTCAGACTCATGTCCAGTGATGCCATCCAGCCATCTCATCCTCTGTCATCCCCTTCTCCTCCTGCCCCCAATCTCTCCCAGCATCAGAGTCTTTTCCAATGAGTCAACTCTTCGCATGAGGTGGCCAAAGTACTGGAGTATCAGCTTTAGCATCATTCCTTCCAAAGAAATCCCAGGGCTGATCTCCTTCAGAATGGACTGGTTGGATCTCCTTGAAGTCCAAGGGACTCTCAAGAGTCTTCTCCAACACCACAGTTCAAAAGCATCAATTCTTCAGCGCTCAGCCTTCTTCACAGTCCAACTCACATCCATACATGATTACTAGAAAAACCATAGCCTTGACTAGATGAACCTTAGTCGACAAAGTAATGTCTCTGCTTTTGAATATGCTATCTAGGTTGGTCATAACTTTTCTTCCAAGGAGTAAGCGTCTTTTAATTTCATGGCTGCAGTCACCATCTGCAGTGATTTTGGAGCCCCCCAAAATAAAGTCTGACCCTGTTTTCTCTGTTTCCTCATGTATTTGCCCTGAAGTGATGGGACCAGATGCCATGATCTTAATTTTATGTTGAACTTTAAGCCAACTTTGTCACTCTCCACTTTCATCAAGAGGCTTTTTAGTTCCCCTTCACTTTCTTCCATAAGGTTGGTGTCATCTGCATATCTGAGGTTATTGAGATTTCTCCCAGCAATCTTGATTCCAGCTTGTGTTTCTTCTAGTCCAGCATTTCTCATGATGTATTCTGCATAGAAGTTAAATAAGCAGGGTGACAATATACAGCCTTGATGTACTCCTTTTCCTATTTGGAACAAGTCTGTTATTCCATGTCCAGTTCTAACTGTTGCTTCCTGACCTGCATACAGATTTCTCAAGAGGCAGGTCAGGTGGTCTGGTATTCCCATCTCTTTCAGATTTTCCACAGTTTATTGTGATCCACACATTCAAAGGCTTTGGCATAGTCAATAAAGCAGAAATATATGTTTTTCTGGAACTCTCTTGCTTTTTCGATGATCTAGCAGATGTTGGCAATTTGATCTCTTGTTCCTCTGCCTTTTCTAAAGCCAGCTTGAACATCAGGAAGTTCATGGTTCACATATTGCTGAAGCCTGGCTTGGAGGATTTTGAGCATTACTTACTAGCATGTGAGATGAGTACAATCGTGTGTGTGGTAGTTTGAGCATTCTTTGGCATTGCCTTTTTTTGGAATTGGAATGAAAACTGACCTTTTCCAGTCCTGTGGCCACTGCTGAATTTTCCAAATTTGCTGGCATATTGAGTGCAGCACTTTCACAGCATCATCTTTCAGGATTTGAAATAGCTCAACTGCAATTCCATCACCTCCACTAGCTTTGTTCATAGTGATGCTTTCTAAGGCCCACTTGACTTCACATTCCAGGATGTCTGGTTCTAGGTGAGTGATCACACCATCATGATTATCTTGGTCTTGAAGATTTTTTTGTATAGTTCTTCTGTGTATTCTTGCCACCTCTTCTTAACATCTCCTGCTTCTGTTAGGTCCAGACCATTTCTGTCCTTTATTGAGCCCATCGTTGCATGAAATGTTCCCTTGGCATCTCTAATTTTCTTGAAGAGATCTCTAGTCTTTCCCATTCTGTTCTTTTCCTCTATTTCTTTGCACTGTTCGCTGAAGAAGGCTTTCTTATCTCTTGTTGCGATTCTTTGGAACTCTGCATTCAGATGCTTATATCTTTCCTTTTCTCCTTTGCTTTTTGCCTCTCTTCTTTTCACAGCTATTTGTAAGGCCTCCCTAGACAGCCATTTTGCTTTTTTGCGTTTCTTTTCCATGGGGATGGTCTTGATCCCTGCCTCCTGTACGATGTCACGAACCTCCGTCCATAGTTCATCAGGCACTCTATCTATCAGATCTAGTGCCTTAAATCTATTTCTCACTTCCACTGTATAATCATAAGGGAGTTGATTTAGGTCATACCTGAATGGTCTAGCGGTTTTCCCTACTTTCTTCAATTTGAGTCTGAATTTGGTAATAAGGAGTTCATGATCTGAGCCACAGTCAGCTCCTGGTCTTATTTTTGTTGACTGTATAGAGCTTCTCCATCTTTGGCTGCAAAGAATATAATCAGTCTGATTTCGGTGTTGACCATCTGGTGATGTCCATGTGTAGATTCTTCTCTTGTGTTGTTGGAAGAGGGTGTTTGCTATGACCAGTGCATTTTCTTGGCAAAACTCTATTAGTCTTTGCACGGCTTCATTCCACATTCCAAGGCCAAATTTGCCTGTTACTCCAGATGTTTCTTGACTTCCTACTCTTCCTAAAGAGAGATCCACAAATTACCTGAAACATGCATGTGCCCGTTTGTGCTACGCTGCTTCAGTCATATCCGACTTTTGACTCTATGGACTGTAACCTACCAGGCTCCTCTGTCCATGGGATTCTCCAGGAAAGAATACTGGAGTGGGTTAACTTATTATTAATGAAAAATTTGCTGCTCACTTTTATTTCCCGCCTTAAATAATGCCTAGCCAAATTGTTCAATAAAACTGAGTTAAGACTGAGCAACAAGCTCAAATGTCTGCATAAGTCATAATATACTGCCAGGAATGTAAAATTATCTATCTATCTATCTACACACTAAAATCTCTTATTAAATCCCCACAAATTAAAGTATAAAGTCCTGCCTTTTCCAGTTTCACATTCTCCTCATTTTCTGTCTAATATAACTGATTCAGATGCCTGGGTAGAAATGAATATCAGTCAGCAGCAGCTTGGGCTTCATCTCTTCATTTTGAATGGATGTATTTTGTTTGTATTTATAGAGGTAAATCAACCCAACCTGAAGTCTCTTACGGGACTCAGTTTTCCAAAGAGTTAGTCAAGAGGACACAGCAGAGTATTAATACTCTAGCCATATTCCCATAGGAAAGTTTGAAAATAAAACAGATAGCCCATAAATCACAATATTACCCAAATTATGCCAGTACATTTTAGAGCCATATGACTCTAACCAGTCAAAACTGTTAGCAGAAGTTTAGTTAGCAAGAGGAAAGGAGTAGGGAAATGGGGAGGAAGGAAATAGGGGAAAAGGTGAGGGGGAGGGGGGAGAAAAAGACTCTGGTTTTATTCTTGCAAAATCTATGTGATTTTTTGTGAATCTATTACTGAAATACTTAGTATTAATCGGATGAAGTGTCCCATTCAAAGGATACTAATGATTCTACAGTTATCATAAATCACATTTTGAGGAAAACTCCAAGATAGTCTAATGGCCTTTTTTTTTTTTTTTAAAGTGTGATATTCGAATACTCCTGCTTTCTTGCCAAATTTTGAAATATGCAGCAGTGACACCTACACTACCAGGATTTTCTTTAGTTTCCCATTTCCCAATTTACCTTTAGGTTTGATCTCTCATACTTAATATCTCTCTCGATTTTTATTTTTCCTTTTAACCTTGGATTCCTGACACCCAACCAAGGATGGGTTTTCTCTCCCTTTCATGAACAAAGTGCCCATATTTTTAAGAGCCCACCAAGCTTACAAATCTGTATTGATAGCCTTGTATTTCTCTTTGACCCATTCTCTTAAACTCCAGCCACGTATACTTTCGGTAGAATATCTGAATTTCTCCATCCTGGAGATGACCATGCTGTACTGAAAAGCCCTTCTTTGTCTCAGGGTTTCTAAGTTCACCAATATTGAAGTTCCAGTCTGGCCCCATATCATGAGTGTCAGCATTTTTTCACAAAAAAATTACAGAAGAAGAGGAAACAGGTGATCTTTTATGGGTCACTGAGAGATGAAGAACTAAGAGCAAGCAAAGCTGCAGGTTTTGCCAGAGATTGTCAGTCAATGTCTTCTCTCTAGAAGTGAAGAAGTTTAAGATTTTCAATAGCAATGGAATTACTATACTGACCAATTTTCTGGAGGGCCAGAGTTTGGGAGAGTCATTTATTTTTTAATAGTTTCAAAATTGGTTTTGGTCATTTGCAAGTTACTGTGCTATTGCATCAAATTTAGAAATTCTTAGAGCTATTAATTTTACTTTTTGGGGAAGTAATATTTTGTCTATTTTTTGTCTCAATTTGGAATCATGGTCATTATCATTTTTTCCAAAGACTTTATCTTCAGGATTCCAGTTAGTAGAAACATTTAAAATAAATATAAATAGATATCTTATTTTTCTTCATAATTTTGAATTTATAAGTAATGGGGATATAACTGATATTATTTCATGTAGTGGCTGAAATACTTCTACTTACCACTTCTTTCTATGTAACAATGGAATATGCCTCCAGTATTTTGCTTATGTATACTCTTCATCGCTTACAATAGTAATTTGGGTTTTAAAGCTTTCATGTGTTAGATTATTTACTGTTTTCTATTTCTACCCTGTATAAGGCTAGGATATAATGTCTGCTTTCCTTTTTGCCCCTTTGCTCTTGGATCCGTACATTTGTTTTCCTATTACATTTCTCAATGCTTTCCACCGATGTTCCATGATGAGTTATGAAAGCACTTTGGCATAAATCTTATCAACTGTTTGACCATCATATTGGATAATGCTATAAAGAATATAACCTAGACAAATATTATCAATTTTTGTCTACTATGGATCTTTGTAACACGGTTTATCATCAGTGTGTCTTAGAGCTCTAACTTTATAAATTTTCTGACCACATTCCCTGAAGAAATATGTACATATGCTTTCTCAGATGAAAGCAAAAGTACCACAAACAACAAAAATAGTAACAACAAAAGGTATTACTTTGAAACTATCAAATGTTTCTTGAAGTATTTTAGACTGATCTTAATCCTGCCTTCTGAAATCTTTCTGAATTTTCTTCAACCACCTGTCTGTGTCTGTTTTCAAATTGAGGGTTCCCAATTGCACTTATTATAGACTCTCTATCTGCAGTTTTGGGTTATTTTCAATGGTTTTTTAGATCTGAATTGTCCCTACGAGCCTAATTTTATTTATTTTTTCCTGTGATCTTGTTTCCCTTTCTTTGTCTCTTTGGACCCCACACCCTCCATCATCTGTTAATAACAAAACATACACAAATCTGACTTTATTTCCTTTTATTGGATTTCACCATCCCACTGTTCTTGTTCTAAGAGCAAAATTCAATCCGATTTTGAAACTAATATAGGTTCTTATTGATAGTCTGAGCAAACCTGCATTCTGTAGTCAGTGATTTAAAACATGTAATTATTAATAATGACTTTATTTTTTCTTTTATCTGTCTCAACCTAAGAAGAATCTCTCAATCAAAAAAGAGTCTATGCTTTTCAGCTGGCTGACAAAGCCAGTGACTCCACTCCGATAGCTGCAGTGCCTGGGTCTCTAAAAATCAAAGCCTTTATCAAAGCTTAATTAATTAACCATGATGAACCAATTTGAGACTATTGTCTAAAGTCAGTTGTAAACCACTTTAATCTAAAAAAAAAATCAGAATCTTTAGTTTCTTATTTGTTCATTTACAAAGGAACAGCAATTGAAGCAATATTCTATGGTGTTAAAGTTTAAAAGTGGTGATAGATTGCAAAATTACCAAATTTCTTTACCCCCGCCCCCAACTATATCCATATGCTGTTTGATTTTGCAGTTTTCCTCAGTAGAGTACATATTTTGTTTGCCCTCTCTTTGAACTTGGACTTGCCTTTTAAATTATTTTGGCTAATAGAATGTTGTGAAATTAATGGTGTACTACTTCTGAGTCTTGGCATTAAGAAAGCAACTTCCTGTTCCCTTGGACCCCTGCATCTAATATAATAATTCCACCTACTTGAGGGGTTAGAAGTGCATCTAGAGAGATGAGGCCATCATCAGACCAGCCAACAGCCCATCTCCAAGCATGCGAGAGAACCCAGTCAAAATTATCAGTGGGTCTGCTTTATTTATACCTGATACAGATCTATGAAGACTAGGATGAGCTCCTAGCTGACCTCCCCAAGTTCTATAGATTCCTGTTAAACCTACTCGTTGCTATTTGAACTGTTGACTTTGGGGTAGTTTGTAATACAGCAACATGGTGATGGTTGATAATAGCATCAACCATGGTCCTATGGTCTGCCAAAGTATGTGCAATATGCCCATTGTAATTAAAGCTTTTGGACTATAGTCCTCATTAAAAATAGAATACAGTAATTTCATTAAGTAATACCTTAAAAACCAGTATACAGAATCTCTGCCAATTTCAACATCAACCTTAATTGAAATTAAATAGACTATCTGCCTCAACCTCATCTTCAATGTGAGAAAAGGCCAGGTTGTGTTAGAGGTATGGTCAGATCCATGCCTAATTTTCTAGCAACTAATAGTCCTTCTTTCTGAAGGGTGCCTCTACTGAAAACAGATTCAGGCCTACAGAAACCTACACTTCATCATAAAAGATGCTTAATTCTCTTCTATGTTATTTAGACCCTTAATTTCCTTCTTTATCCCTATTTATAAGATTATTTTTCCCCATATTTTGGTCATTCTGACTCAAGCTAAATAATCATATCTCTAGTGAGTGCTCAGTCAACATACAAATAGGGGACAGGTAGGAATTAAGATATGTCTAGATTGAATAATGTAACTTGAACATAAAATAATATTTTATTGCAAGATGCTTTAGTAACTTGCAATTGGGATATGAAGAACACAAATATGTGGATGTGGAATTCATTGAATGACACCCCCTTTAAATTGAGTTTAGTTATATTTTTTTATTTGACCAATGAAATGTGAGAATAAGTGATGTTGCATTCCTTCCCATCTAAAACATTTTAGAGCAATGTTTTGGGGGATTCCTCAAAGCATGTGAAAATATAGAACTACCATCTGGTAAATTCCCTGATGGAGTAAATCCCTCTAATGAATCACACTGAATATGTAACCTGAGTAAGGTATAAACCTTTGTATAAAGCATGGAGACTTCAGACTTAGTTTGTCACTATAGGGTAACCTGCATTGTTCTTTTTTTTTTTTTAATCCCATAAAAATATCTGAAATGATTATAAATGACTGATGTCATATGTTTTTGTTGTGTTAGTACTCACTTAGAGTGGTTTTAGTTAATTGTTACTGGAGGCTGGGAATATGGTATTCCAAGATTTTCAGTGGAATAGTGGAACAAATACTACAGCTTTGCTGTAACTTGGAAGGAAGAGAATGTACATAATGATAATTAAAGCAAATATATTTGGATAAAGTAGTAGTATATATTACTTGTTGAATGCTTTTGAGAAGAAACTACAAAGAAGAAATAAGTCCAGAAATTGCTGTTATTATCTCAAAGGTTGGTGAGAAAGTAGAGAGAGAGCAGAAAATTTGGGATTTGTAGAGGTGAAAAGGTAACTAACTGCTTCTTAAACTCAAGTAATAAAAGATAAAATGGAGAAATTCATTGACCAATAAAGACAAATGAAATCTCAGCCACAAGGCAATCCTGAATCAAGACAATGGCTGATAGATTCATTTTGTTAAAACTTTTCTGTCAACTAAGCTGTCTCAGTGTAAAAGCTCAACTAAGAGGGTAGTTTCAACAAATCTTTTTAATTAGAAGAAAAGAAACTCAAGGAAAAGAGACAAGGCGTGGTTCTTCCACTAAAACTTGATAGGTGGCAGAGAAATGCAATAAAATTGAGGGAAAGAGTTAAGGGTATGAGAAAGCAAAAGGATATTAAAAATGTCTGAGAAGCCTAGAAAAGACTCTGTGTGTGGTAATTGATATATGAGATAGATTTGATTCAACTATATAAGAAGCCCATGGAGGTTTTAAGAAGACTGTCAGTCAGTTCAGTTCAGTCACTCAGTCGTGTCCAGACTTTGCAGCCCCATGGACTGCATGAAGCACGCCAGTCTTCCCTGTCCGTCACCAACTCCCAGAGCTTGCTCAAACTCATGTCCTTCGAGTTGGTGATGTCACCCAACCATCTTGTCCTCTGTCATCCCCTTCTCCTACTGCCTTCAATCTTTCCTAGCATCAGGGTCTTTTCCAGTGAGTCAGTTCTTCTCATCAGGTGGCCAAAGTATTGAAGCTTTAGCTTCAGCATCAATCCTTCCCATGAATATTCAGCACTGATTTCCTTTAGGATGGGCTGAGCGGATCTCCTTGTAGTCCAAGGAACTCTCAAGAGTCTTCTCCAACACCACAGTTCAAAAGCATCAATTCTTTGGCATCCAGCTTTCTTTATATTCCAACTCTCACAATACATGACTACTGACAAACTATGGCTTTAACTAGATGGACCTCTGTCGGCAAAGTAATGTCTCACATTTTAATATGCTGTCTAGGTTGATCATAGCTTTTTCTCTAAGGGGCAAGTATCTTTTAATTTCATGGCTGCAGTCACCATCTGCATTGATTTTGGATCCCCCCCAAATAAAGTCTGTTAATGTTTCCATTGTTTCCCGAAGTGTTTGCCATGAAGTGACGGGACTGGATGCCATGATCTTAGTTTTCTAAAAGTCAATTTTTAAGCCAGCTTTTTCTTGCTCCTCTTTCACTTTCATTAAGAGACTTCACTTTCTGCTATAAGGGTGGGGTCATCTGCATATCTGAGGTTATTGATATTTCTCCCGGCAATCTTGATTCCAGCTTGTGCTTCATCCAGCCAGGTATTTGGCATGATGTACTTTGCATATAAGTTAAATAAGCAGGGTGATGATATAAAGCCTTGACATACTCCTTTCCCAATTTGGAACTAGTCTGTTATTCCATGTCCAGTTCTAACTGTTGCTTCTTGATCTGCATACAGATTTCTCAAGAAGCAGGTAAGGTGATCTGGTAGCTTGAACATATGGAAGTTCATGGTTCACATACTGCTGACACCTGGCTTGGAGAATTTTGAGCATTACTTTAATAGCATGTGAGATGAAAGCAATTGTGCTTTGAGCATTCTTTGGCATTGTCTTTCTTTGGGATTGGAATGAAAACTGACCTTTTCCAGTCCTGTGGCCACTGCTGAGTTTTCCAAATTTGCTGGCATATTGAGTGCAGCACTTTCGCAGCATCATTTTTTAGGATTTGAAAGAGCTCCACTGGAATTCCATCACCTCCACTAGCTTTGTTCGTAGTGATGATTTCTAAGGTTCACTTGACTTCACATTCCAAGATGTGTGGCTCTAGGTGTGTGATCACACCATCGTGGTTATCTGGGTCATGAATATATTTTTTATATAATTCTTCTGTGTATTCTTGCCACCTCTTAATATTTTCTGCTTCTCTTCATTGTTGTTAGTCACTCACTCGTGTCTGGCTCTTCTTTTTTCAGCTATTTGTAAGGCCTCCTCAGACAACCATTTTGACTTTTTGCATTTATGTTTCTTATGGATGGTCCTGATCACTGTCTCCTGTACAATGTCATGAACCTCTGTCCATAGTTCTTCAGGCACTCTATCAGATCTAATCCCTTTAATCCATTTGTCACTTCCACTGTATAATCATGAGGGATTTGATTTAGTTTATACCTGAATGGTCTAGTGGTTGTCCTTACTTTCTTCAATTTAAGTCTGAATTTTTCAATAAGGAATTCATGATCTGAGCCATAGTCAGCTCCCATTGTTGCTTTGCTGACTGTATAGAGCTTCTCTATCTTTGGGTGCACAGAATATAATCAATCTAATTTCGGTATTGACCATCTGGTGATGTCTATGTGTAGAGTCTTTTCTTGGAAGAGAGTGTTTGCTACAACGAGTGTGTTCTCTTGGCAAAACTCTGTTAGCCTTTTCCCTGCTTCAAATTTGCCTGTTACTCCAGGTATCTCTTGATTTCCGACTTTTGCACTCCAGTCCCCTATTATGTAAAGGACATCTTTTTTGAGTGTTAGTTCTAGAAGGTCTTGTAGGTCTTTATAGAACCATTCAGCTTCAGCTTCTTCAGCTGAGAGATATACCAAGGGAACATTTCGTGCAAAGACAGGCACAATAAAGGTATAGACTTGGATTACTGTGATACTGAATTGTTTGCCTTGGAAACGAACAGAGGTCATTCTGTCATCTTTGAGATTGAACCCAAGTACTGCATTTTGGACTCTTGTTGACTATGAGGGCTACTCCATTTCTTCTAAGGGATTCTTGCCCACAGTAGAAGATATATTGGCCATCTGAATTAAATTTTCCCATTCCAATTCACTTTAGTTCACTAATTCCTAAAATATTGATATTCACTCTTGCCATCTCCTGTTTGACTGCTTCCAATTTGCCTTGATTCATGGACCTAACATTCCAGGTTCCTATGCAGTGTTGTTCTTTACAGCATCAGACTTACTTCCATCACCAGTCACATCCACTACTGGTTATTGTTTTTGCTTTGGCTCCATCTCTTCATGCTTTCAGGAGTTATTTCAGAGGATTGTGCTGCCAAAGAAACCACAGATAGAGTAAGATATTCTCAATTCTCTTTCCAAGACTTAAAATGGCTATTGGATCCCCAGCATTTTCCAGGTAGTAAATAGGATGCAAACATTATTCAGCCTACAAATGTGTCTCCTCCCACCAATGTCTGATATATGTGGCTAAGTAGAATAATGAGAATGGAGTTATTACCCGGAGGGCAGACTCATGAATCAATGACCAATCTCAGTAGAGCAATGAATGGAAAGCTCTTCCTAAGGAGTAGAATTGTGAGCTAATTAAGAAATGTTTTCCATCCTGCAGGAGGGAGTCCATGAATATCTGCCCAGAAGGATTTCAGGGTGTTACAGCAAGTGGCTATAGGACATATTTGCCTTTCTTCTATTTTCCAAGTTGAGTCTTCATTGTAGTTATACTGTGTCTTCCTCCAGTGTATGCCAAGTGCATAGAGAGCCCTTATTTGGTTTTAGTTTTCCAGATCAAAGAATGTGAATGATCCCATCCTCACACCATATATGAAAGTAACTTCCATGTGAATTAAAGAACCAAACTTTACAATAAATTCTATTTATATTGAGATCTCTATTTTTTTTTATCCAAAATTATCAAGTTAATAAGAAATTGACTTTGGATATTTTAAATGGAACATTTTGAAGATAGGGATCAAACAGATGAGTAATTGACTGTTGGGATTAATGATGCTTGCTCACAGCAGTGGCATGAGTTGATGTGGTACAGGAAAATAATTAGTCCCTAGAGTTAATCCTAACTCTTTTAGGTCCCTAATTTCATCAATCATTGTTTAAATTCATCAGCTAATTTCCAGCTGGGTCAAAAAAGAAGTTGCCCTAGATACTGCATCATTAAGTATGCGTGGGATAGAGTAAAGGGGATGTGATATACTTTGAAGCACTTAATATTAAACATCAGGAAGTGGTAGATTGAATTTATGCTTCATATACCCCCAGAGGATGAATTAACATAGAAGTATGTTTAGAAATAAAATATCAACCATGATATAATTTTACAGAAGCCATACGGAGAAAAGCAAACTTGTAAACACTGTGCTAATGACTTACACACAAATTCAGATTTAGACTACAAACAGCTGCTTTTGGAAAAATCAACCTTAAAGAGGTTTATGCTTTGATTGCCTGAAGCTAAATTATCTTGCTGCAAAGCTCAGGGAAAAAAAGTAAAGTAACGTTTTGTAGGTATCAGCATAACTTCTGGCATGTTAATCTGGCACCAAGGCTTGAATAAATGTCATTTGATTCTCTGTTGGAGATTATGATAGCTTTTAACAGAAACATGTTTAGATTAGACAAACCAGAGGACACAAGGATACAGTATGTTGAAATAGAGTCTGTTTATGCTGAGAATATTTCCATAAATGGAGTGAGCATAGGTATTTTGAGAGCTTAAACCATTCTGTTTTAAGGTCCCAATGCTATTATATATATATTCTAGCAGTCAGAAGAGTTTAAACCAAAAATGTTTTTTTTTTTTTTAAGAAAAAAAGCTTAACCAACATTTAGATATACAGTAGAGTCAAGTTCTCAAGATGACTCAAGCCCTGCTCTTTCAGTTCCATTTATTCCTACTATTCTTCTCTCTTTCTTCTTCACAATCACTTATTCTCCTTCTGGAAAACTCTCAGTGTTGTACTGGTATGTTATAATATCTCATAACTACATTTAACATATCCCTTCAGCCACCTGTTTCTTTGCTCATCTTTAAAGCAAAATTCCTCAAAGTATCACCACTTTCCTTAATCTATATCTATTTACAAAAACTGCTGGTTTCAAGGTTATTAATAGCTTCCATGTTGTTAAATCCAATGATAAATTCTTGAAGTACATCTAACTGGATTTATCAGTAGCATTTGACACAAATGACTATTATAACTCCTCTTGAAACACTTTCTTCACCTATCCTCCAAAAAACAAACAAAGAATCTCTCTCTTTTTTTTTTTTTTTCTTCTCTCACTGACTAATCTCTTAAAAGAGATAGCAAAATATCCTTTTTGGTTTCTTCTTGCTGATCTGACCTCTAAGCATTAGAGTGTCAAAATGCTAAATCCTTTAATATCTTTTCTTTTCAATAGGAATTTTCCAATTTATTTATTTCAGTGATATGCATGTACATCTCATCTGTATACTGATAACTCCCAAATTTATGTTCTCAGTGTTAACTCTCCTCTGACTTCAAATACGTGAATTCCACTTGCAGTCTTATAGACATCTCAAAATTAAAGCATCTAAAATAATTCTTGGTTTCCACTATGAAACCCTTTGTCATTCTCAATCCAAAAACAGAAGCTTCCTTCTTCTAACTGCTTAGACTAAAACTCTAGAGCAAGTCTTAACTATTCTTTATCTCTCATGAACCAGCATGAACTGTTGTTTTTTTCCTTAAAATAGATCAAAATCCAACCATGTTATCCCACCTCCAGCCATTGTACACTTGTCCAGGCCACTGCCATAATCTAAATTACTGCAATACTAATTTTCCAGCTTCCGTTTCTCTTGATCTGCATTCTTGTTCCTTAGGTTTGTCATTCTTTGCATCTTTTCTATGTCTGAAAAGGGGAAAATCTATATGGCTCAGCTTCTGACTTCCTTTAACTCTTTAATCAGATGTCTCATTTTTAGAAAGAACTTTCCTTACTCCTCTATGTAAAACAACAGTTTTTGACACAAGCTTAACTTTCCTGGTAGCTCAGATGGTAAAGGGTCTGCCTACAATGCGGGATACCTGGGTTCGATCCCTGGGTCGGAAAAATGCCCTGGAGAAGGAAATGGCAACCCACTCCAGTATTCTTGCCTGGAAAATCCCATGCACAGAGGAGCCTGTTAGGCTACAGTCCGTGGGGTCGCAAAGAGTCGGACACGACTAAGCGACTTCACTTCACTTAACCAACATTTAGATATACAGTAGAGTCAAGTTCTCAAGACGACTCAAGCCCTGCTCTTTCAGTTCCACTTTTGCCTACTATTCTTCTCTCTTTTTCACCATCACTTATTCTCCTTCTGGAAAACTTCCAGTATTGTACAGGTATGTTGTACAATATTTACTTATTTACTATCACTCTTACCTCTGTACTCTGCTGAAGTCTCATTATAGCACTTTTTACTTCCTGAGATACTATTCATTCATTCATTTGAATTTTGTCTGTCATACCTCACTAAAATATAGACTCCACAAGAGAGACAGAATTTCTCTGCTTTGCCCGCTGTAGTACTTGGAACACTGACTGGCACATAGTGTGTGCTCAATAAATATTTTTTGAACCAATCCCAAACTTAACTTAATTTCCAGTGATTTTCAGTAGGTTCTAGTCACACAAAACAGTATCTATACTTAATTTTAATGCTCAATATCCTTTAAAATTAAACTCCTACAGTGTGTATTTGTCTTTCATTATACAGTTGCACTGTAACCTCAACTCTGCTGGAAGGGGTTTATGTGGGATGGATAAGATGACCCTGTAGAGACAGTCAGACTGAATAACCAGTATGGTTATGTGTTGTAGTCAGAAGATAGTAAAAAACGACAATTACATCTCTGCCACAACAGAGAATGCCAAACTCTTCTTTCTCATTTTTTTTTTGGGGGGGTGAACAAAATGATTAGTTATTATAAAAAGAGAGAAATCATTTAAAGAGTTATAAAAACCTCTGATAAATACTTAATGGAAATATTTCTTCAAGAGGGTATGGTTTTGTGTCAATGTAAATACAGCTTCTATAGGTTTTTAAGCTGAATATACAGTTGATCAAAATTGGTGACCTATTTTCTTTCTGATTGTTATCTATTCTAAAATCTGTACAGGAGGTACTGAAAATGCTTTCTCCCTACCCCACCCCCCCATCCAAGAAACCAATTTTTAAGAATCAGTTTCTTGAATAAATTATTTTAATCTCTGTAACTATTAGTTTTATTTTATTAATTTTTATTTTAATCTCTGTAACTATTAGTTTTATTTACTTATCCATATATCTACTCTCTATATTTTTCTTATTTAGAGATAGCTTTATTAAGATAAAATTTATATAACCATATATTTCACCAAAGTGCATAAATCACAGAATTGTGCAACTATCACCACAGTCAATTTTATGACACTTTTACCACACAATATGAAAGTTATGACCAACCTAGACAGAATATTAAAAAGCAGAGACATTACTTTGACAGCAAAGGTCTCCATAGTCAAAGCTATGGTTTTTCCAGTGGTCATGTATGGATGTGAGAGTTGGACTATAAAGAAAGCTGAGCGCCGAAGAACTGATGCTTTTGAACTGTGGTGCTGAAGAAGACTCTTGAGAGTTCCCTGGGCTGCAAGGAGATCCACCCAGTACATCCTAAAGGAGATCAGTCCTGGGTGTTCATTGGAAGGACTGATGGTGAAGCTGAAACTCCAATACTTTGGCCACTTGATGTGAAGAGCTGACTCATTTGAAAAGACCCTGATGCTGGGAAAGATGGAGGGCAGGAGGAGAAGGGGACGACAGAGGATGAGATGGCTAGTTGGCATCAACAACTCAATGGACATGGGTTTGGGTGGACTCCAGGAGTTGGTGATGGACAGGGAAGCCTGGCGTGCAGGTTCATGAGGTCGCAAAGAGTCGGACACGACTGAGTGACTGAACTGAAATGAACCACACAATATGCCTATTCTGATTATTTCATAAAAATTAAATCACAAAATATCTTTTTTTGTGTGTGTGTGACTGGTTTGTTTTAGTTGGCATAATATTTTTAAGATTCACCCATGTTGCATCACGTATCAGTATTTTATTCCTTTTTTGCTGACTAATATTTCATTGGTATACTACATTATATTCATTCATTAATTCATTAGTGGACATTTGGATTATTTCTAATGATTCTGTAAATGCTTATGTACAAGTTTTGTACAGATACATATTTTAAAATTTTATTTATTTTGTAACTGAAGGATACATGCTTTACAGAATTTTGTTGTTTTCTATTAAACCTCAACATGAATCAGCCATAGGTATATATTTATTTCTCTTGGATATATATTGGGAAGTCAAATACTGGGTTATATAGTGTCTCTATGTTCAGTCTTTATGGAACTGTCAGACTGTTTATCAAAGTGACTGCAACATTTAAATCCCTAGCAATGCACAATAGTCCCAGTTTCTCTCCATATGCTCCAAACTTGTTATTATCTGTCTTTTTAATATTCATCCTAGAGGGTGTGAAACAGTATTTCATTGAGGTTTTGATTTCCATTTCTCTGATAGTTACTGTGTTTGCCACCTGCCTCTATGGAGATTGAAGCACATGCTGCTATAGCTGTTGACCTTCAACAACTCCTGAGTTCAGGGTGGAGTGAGGCACTCTGTGCTGCAGGGAATCTGGTGGGACAGGTCTTTAGATAACTGGATATTTTTAGGAACAGATTTTAGGATCTCAATCCTCAATGTCCTCATATCTAGTTTCAGTTCAGTCATTCAGTCCTTTTTGACTCTTTGCGACCCCATGAATTGCAGCACGCCAGGCCTCCCTGTCCATCACCAACTCCCGGAGTTCACTCAGACTCACGTCCATCGAGTCAGTGATGCCATCCAGCCGTCGCATCCTCTGTCGTCCCCTTCTCCTCCTGCCCCCAATCCGTCCCAGCATCAGAGTCTTTTCCAATGAGTCAACTCTTTGCATGAGGTGGCCAAAGTACTGGAGTTTCAGCTTTAGCATCATTCCTTCCAAAGAAATCCCAGGGCTGATCTCCTTCAGAATGGACTGGTTAGATCTCCTTGCAGTCGAAGGGACTCTCAAGAGTCTTTTCCAACACCACAGTTCAAAAACATCAATTCTTCGGCGCTCAGCCTTCTTCACAGTCCAATTCTCATATCCATACAGACCACAGGAAAAACCATAGCCTTGACTAGATAGACCTCAGTCGGCAAAGTAATGTCTCTGCTTTTGCATATGCTATCTAGGTTGGTCATAACTTTTCTTCCAAGGAGTAAGCGTCTTTTAATTTCATGGCTGCAGTCACCATCTTCAGTCATTTTGGAGCCCCCAAAATAAAATCTGACACTGTTTCCACTGTTTCCTCATCTATTTACCATGAAGTGATGGGACCAGATGCCATGATCTTCATTTTCTGAATGTTGAGCTTTAAGCCAACTTTTTCACTCTCCTCTTTCACTTTCATCAAGAGGCTTTTGAGTTCCTCTTCACTTTCTGCCATAAGGGTGGTGTCATCTGCACATCTGAGGTTATTGATATTTCTCCCAGCAGTCTTGATTTCAGCTTGTGTTTCTTCCAGTCCAGCATTTCTCATGATGTACTCTGCATAGAAGTTAAAGAAGCAGGATGACAATATACAGCCTTGATGTACTCCTTTTCCTGTTTGAAACCAGTCTGTTGTTCCATGTCCAGTTCTAACTGTTGCTTCCTGACCTGCATATAGGTTTCTCAAGAGACAGGTCAGGTGGTCTGGTATTTCCATCTCTTGAAGAATTTTCCACAGTTTATTGTGATCCACACAGTCAAAGGCTTTGGCATAGTCAATAAAGGAGAAATAGATGTTCTTCTAGAACTCTCTTGCTTTTTCCATGATCCAGCGGATGTTGGCAATTTGATCTCTGGTTCCTCTGCCTTTTCTAAAACCAGCTTGAACATCAGGAAGTTCACAGTTCACGTATTGCTGAAGCCTGGCTTGGAGAATTTTGAGCATTACTTTACTAACATGTGAGATGAGTGCAATTGTGCAGTAGTTTGAGCATTCTTTGGCATTGCCTTTCTTTGGGATTGGAATGAAAACTGACTGTTTCCAGTCCTGTGGCCACTGCTGAGTTTTCCAAATTTGCTGGCATATTGAGTACAGCACTTTCACAGCATCATCTTTCAGGATTCGAAACAGCTCCACTGGAATTCCATCACCTCCACTAGCTTTGTTCGTAGTGATGCTTTCTAAGGCCCACTTGACTTCACATTCCAGGATATCAGGCTCTAGGTGAGTGATCACACCATCGTGATTATCTTGGTTGTGAAGATCTTTTTTGTACAGTTCTTCTGTGTATTCTTGCCACCTCTTAATATCTTCTGCTTCTGTTAGGTCCATACCATTTCTGTCCTTTATCGAGCCCATCTTTGCATGAAATGTTCCCTTGGTATCTCTAATTTTCTTGACGAGATCTCTAGTCTTTCCCATTCTGTTGTTTTCCTCTATTTCTTTGCACTGATCACTGAAGAAGGCTTTCTTATCTCTTCTTGCTATTCTTTGGAACTCTGCATTCAGATGCTTATATCTTTCCTTTTCTCCTTTGCTTTTCACCTCTTTTCTTTTCACAGCTATTTGTAAGGCCTCCCCAGACAGCCATTTTGCTTTGTTGCAATTCTTTTCCCTGGGGATGGTCTTGATCCCTGTCACCTGTACAATGTCATGAACCTCATCCCATAGTTCATCAGGCACTCTATCTATCAGATCTAGACCCTCAAATCTATTTCTCACTTCCACTGTATAATCTTAAGGAATTTGATATAGGTCATACCTGAATGGTCTAGCGGTTTTCCCTACTTTCTTCAATTTCAGTCTGAATTTGGTAATAAGGAGTTCATGATCTGAGCCACAGTCAGCTCCTAGTCTTGTTTTTGTTGACTGTATAGAGCTTCTCTATCTTTGGCTGCAAAGTATATAATCAATCTGATTTCGGTTTTGACCATCTGGTGATGTCCATGTGTAGATTCTTCTCTTGTGTTGTTGGAAGAGGGTGTTTGCTATGACCAGTGCATTTTCTTGGCAAAACTCTATTAGTCTTTGCACGGCTTCATTCCACATTCCAAGGCCAAATTTGCCTGTTACTCCAGGTGTTTCTTGACTTCCTACTTTTGCATTCCTGTCCCCTATAATGAAAAGGACATCTTTTCTGGGTGTTAGTTCTAAAAGGTCTTGTAGGTCTTCATAAAATTGTTCAACTTCAGCTTTTTCAGCGTTACTGGTTAGGGCATAGACTTGGATTACTGTTTGCCTTGGAAACGAACAGAGATCATTCTGTCGTTTTTGAGATTGCATCCAAGTACTGCATTTCGGACTCTTTTGTTGACCATGATGGCTACTCCATTTCTTCTGAGGGATTCCTGCCTGCAGTAGTAGATATAATGGTCATCTGAGTTAAATTCAGCCATTCCAGTCCATTTTAGTTCGCTGATTCCTAGAATATTGATGTTCACTCTTGCCATCTCTTGTTTGACCACTTCCAATTTGCCTTGATTCATGGACCTGACATTCCAGGTTCCTATGCAATATTACTCTTTATAACATCGGACCTTGCTTCTATCACCAGTCACATCCACAGCTGAGTATTGTTTTTTCTTTGGCTCCATCCCTTCATTCTTTCTGGAGTTATTTCTCCACTGATCTCCAGCGTTTGGGCACCTACTGACCTGGGGAGTTCTTCTTTCAGTATCCTATCATTTTGCCTTATATCTAGAGAAGCACTAAATCCCTTCATGGTGACATCAGATCCTCATGACTAAGAAAAAACCTTTTGTAAAATGAGTGGTATTGAACTCCCCCTTCCCCCACAACCACTTTGGAGCAGTCTCTCAGAGCTATCTGAGATTTTGTCTCCTGGGCTGCAATCCTCATTTTGCCTCAAATAAAACTTAACTCACAACTCTCAAGTTGTATATCTTTTTTCAGTTGACACTGGGAATAGGTCAGTTTTCATTCCAATCCCAAAGAAAAAAAATGCCAAAAAATGTTCAAACTAGCACACATTTACACTCGCTTCACATGCTAGCAAGGTAATGTTCAAAATCTTTCAAGCTAGGCTTCAATAGTATGTGAACCAAAAACTTTCAGATGAACAAGTTGGACTGAGAAATGCAGAGGAATCAAATTGCCAATGACAAGAAAAAAAAGGAAAAAAAAAAAAAAACAAGGAAATTCCAGAAAAAATATCTGCTTCTGCTTCACTGACTATGCTAGAGCCTGTGAGTGGTATATCACAACAAGCTGTGGAAAATTCTTGGAGACAGGAATACCAGACCACCTTTCCTGCCTCCTGCTAAACCTGTATGCAGGTCAAGAAACAACAGTTAGAACCAGACAAGGAACAATGGTCTGGTTCCAAAATTGGGAAAGGAGTACATCAAGGCTGTATATCGTCACTCTGCTTATTTAACTTTATGCAGAGTACATCATGCGAATTGCCAGGCAGGATGAATCACATGTTGGAATCAAGGATGCTGGGAGAAATATCAACCAACAACCTCTGATATGCACATGATATCTCTCAAATGGCAAGAAACAAAGAGGAACTAAAGAGCCCCCTGATGAGAGTCTGAGTGTGAAAGAAGAGAGTGAAAAAGATGGCTTACAACTCAATATTCAAAAAACGAAGATCATGCATGTGGTCCCATTACTTCATGGCAAATAGGTGGGGAAAAAGTGGAAACAGTGACAGATTTTATTTTCTTGGGCTCCAAAGACACTACAGACAGTAACTGAAGTCACAAAATTAAAAGATGCTTGCTCCTTGGAAGAAAAGCTAAGACAATCCAAGACCGCATATTAAAAAGTAGAGACATCACTTTGCTGACCAAGGTCCCTATAGTCAAAGCTATGGTTTTTCTAAGTCATGTATGGATGTGAAAGTTGGATCATTAAGAAAGCTGAGTGCTGAAAAATTGATGCTTTCAAATTGTGGTGCTGGAGAAGACTCTTGAGAGTCCCTTGGACAGCAAGGAGATCAAACCAGTAAATCCTAAAGAAATCAACCCTGAATATTCATTGGAAGGACTGATGCTAAAGCTGAAGCTCCAATATTTTGGCTACCTGATGTGAAGAGCTGACTCATTAGAAAAGATCCTGATGCTGGGAAAAATGGAGGGCAGAAGGAAAAGGGAACGACAGAGGATGAGATGGTTGGATGGCATCACGGACTGGATGGACTGAGTTTGGGCAAACTCAGGGAGATAGTGAGGAACAGGGAAGCCTGATGTGCTACAGTCCATGGGGTTGCAAAGAATCATACAGGACTTAGTGAGTGAACAACAGCAAGATATTGTAAATAGAACATCCTGCTTTTATGGACTCAGTAGGAGTTTAAATTAGAATAACTATTTTGGATACCAATTTGGCAATAACTAGATTTGCAAAAACCTATATCTCAGTTTTTTCACTTCAAGGATCTTTTTCTCTGTATCCAGTCTCTCTATCTCTGTCTCACTCTTGTCTCTTTCTCTGTCTCACTCTTGTCTCTTTCTCTGTCTCAATTTCTCTCTCCCTTTCTCTCTTGAAACACACACACTCAAACACTTGCATATGAACTCTGTTCAGAAGGAGGCTGATAGGGAATAGTTATTAAAGTACTTTTATCACAGTAAAATATTACAAACAACTTCTAAGTAATCAATTCAGTTCAGTTCAGTCTCTCAGTCATGTCCGACTCTTTGCGACCCCATGAATCGCAGCACGCCAGTCCTCCCTGTTCATCACCATCGCCCAGAGTTCACTCAGACTCACGTCCATCGAGTCAGTGATGCCATCCAGCCATCTCATCCTCGGTCGTCCCTTTCTCCTCCTACCCCCAATCCCTCCCAGCATCAGAGTCTTTTCCAATGAGTCAACTCTTCGCATGAGGTGGCCAAAGTACTGGAGTTTCAGCTTTAGCATCATTCCTTCCAAAGAAATCCCAGGGCTGATCTTCAGAATGGACTGGTTAGATCTCCTTGCAGTCGAAGGGACTCTCAAGAGTCTTCTCCAACACCACAGTTCAAAAGCATCAATTCTTCGGCGCTCAGCCTTCTTCACAGTCCAACTCTCACAGCCATACATGACCACGGGAAAAACCATAGCCTTGACTAGATGGACCTTAGTGGGCAAAGTAATGTCTCTGCTTTTGAATATGCTATCTAGGTTGGTCATAACTTTTCTTCCAAGGAGTAAGCGTCTTTTAATTTCATGGCTACAATCACCATCTTCAGTGATTTTGGAGCCCCAAAAAATAAAGTCTGACACTGTTTCCACTGTTTCCGCATCTATTTTCCATGAAGTGATGGAACCATATGCCATGATCTTCTTTTTCTGAATGTTGAGCTTTAAGCCAACTTTTTCGCTCTCCCTTTTCACTTTCATCAAGAGGCTTTTGAGTTCCTCTTCACTTTCTGCCATAAGGGTAGTGTCATCTGCATATCTGAGGTGATTGATATTTCTCCCAGCAATCTTGATTCCAGCTTGTGTTTCTTCCAGTCCAGCATTTCTCATGATGTACTCTGCATAGAAGTTAAATAAGCAGGGTGACAATATACAGCCTTGATGTACTCCTTTTCCTATTTGGAACCAGTCTGTTGTTCCATGTCAAGTTCTAACAGTTGCTTCCTGACCTGCATACAGATTTCTCAAGAGGCAGGTTAAGTGGTTTGATATTCCCATCTTTTTCAGAATTTTCCACAGTTTATTGTGATCCACACAGTTAAAGGCTTTGGGATAGTCAATAGAGCAGAAATAGAGGTTTTTCTGGATCTCTCTTGCTTTTTCCATGATCCAGCGGATGTTGGCAATTTGATCTCTGGTTCCTCTGCCTTTTCTAAAACCAGCTTGAACATCAGGGAGTTCACGGTTCATGTATTGCTGAAGCCTGGCTTGGAGAATTTTGAGCATTACTTTAATAGCATGTGAGATGAGTGCAATTGTGAGGTAGTTTGAGCATTCTTTGGCATTGCCTTTCTTTGGGATTGGAATGAAAACTGACTGTTTCCAGTCCTGTGGCCACTGCTGTTTTCCAAACTTGCTGCCATATTGAGTGCAGAACTTTCACAGCATCATCTTTCAGGATTTGAAACAGCTCCACTGGAATTCCATCACCTCCACTAGCTTTGTTCGTAGTGATGCTTTCTAAGACCCTCTTGACTTCACATTCCAAGATGTCTGACTCTAGATTAGTGATCACATCATCATGATTATCTGGGTCGTGAAGATCTTTTCTGTAAGGTTCTTCTGTGTATTCTTGCCACCTCTTCTTAATATCTTCTGCTTCTGTTAGGTCCATACCATTTCTGTCCTTTATCAAGCCCATCTTTGCATGAAATGTTCCCTTGATATCTCTAATTTCCTTGACGAGATCTCTAGTCTTTCCCATTCTGTTCTTTTCTTCTATTTCTTTGCACTGATCGCTGAAGAAGGCTTTCTTATCTCTTCTTGCTATTCTTTGGAACTCTGCATTCAGATGCTTATATCTTTCCTTTTCTTCTTTGCTTTTTGCCTCTCTCCTTTTCACAGCTATTTGTAAGGCCTCCCCAGACAGCGATTTTGCTTTTTTGCATTTCTTTTCCATGGGGATGGTCTTGATCCCTGTCTCCTGTACGATGTCACGAACCTCATTCCATAGTTCATCAGGCACTCTATCTATCAGATCTAGGTCCTTAAATCTATTTCTCACTTCCACTGTATAATCATAAGGGAGTTGATTTAGGTCATACCTGAATGGTCTAGCGGTTTTCCCTACTTTCTTCAATTTGAGTCTGAATTTGGTAATAAGGAGTTCATGATCTGAGCCACAGTCAGCTCCTGGTCTTGTTTTTGTTGACTGTATAGAGCTTCTCCATCTTTGGCTGCATAGAATATAATCAATCTGATTTCGGTGTTGACCATCTGGTGACGTCCATGTGTAGATTCTTCTCTTGTGTTGTTGGAAGAGGGTGTTTGGTATGACCAGTGCATTTTCTTCGCAAAACTCTATTACTCTTTGCCCTGCTTCACATCCATACATGACTACTGGAAAAACCATAGCCTTGACTAGACGGACCTTAGTTGGCAAAGTAATGTCTCTGCTTTTGAATATGCCATCTAGGTTGGTCATAACTTTTCTTCCAAGGAGTAAGTGTCTTTTAATTTCATGGCTGCAGTCACCATCTGCAGTGATTTTGGAGCCCCCAAAAATAAAATCTGACACTGTTTCCACTGTTTGCCCATCTATTTCCCATGAAGTGATGAGACTGGATGCCATGATCTTCATTTTCTGAATGTTGAGCTTTAAGCCAACTTTTTCGCTCTCCTCTTTCACTTTCATCAAGAGGCTTTTTAGCTCCTCTTCATTTTCTGCCATAAGGGTGGTGTCATCTGCATATAGTACAAAAAGAAAATAAGTTGTGGTTTAGTCATAAAATTGAATACTGTGAATAAATTAAAATAAATAAATTAGATACTTAAATTTCATAGAAATCTTAAAATAATAATGATTAATGAAAAAGCAAGTTACAGAATGATACATTATATGATTATATACATTATATGATATAATAAAGTTACAATTAAAATTTTATACTCTGTATTGTTAATGAATATAATACATACCTGTATCAATTTGAATGAAAGGCAGTTTCAGATAGAGGTTTTTTTTGCTAAAATGGGAGCAAAAATGACATGGGTGGTGGCTTTTGTATTTATCCTTTAGATTTTACTCTTAAACATAGAAATCTTAAACAAAGATGACAAGATGTTAACATTTGCTAAATTTTTTCTGGTTGATAGACATGTTAATGCATGTCTGCTACATTTTTTTTTTTTTTTGGCCTCTTTCTCAGAAATATGTAGTAAGCAAAAGGAAAATCTCTAATGAAAATTGAATTTTATCTATCTACTTATAAACCTCTCTTGTCCTGCTATTTTCAAATGAGATTACTCTCTGGTCCATATTTACATCTCTGAACTGTAGGGCATTTTAGCCATGGTCTGAGATTCCCAGTATATACTCGGACCAATTTATACTGCAAACTACAAATTGGCATTTGCCAAGAGCATTGCCAACCACTGAACAACAAGAGCATTTGCCATCTGCCTGTGCTGTTCAAGCTATGGACTTTCAACACCCCCTGAGGGAGTTCAGGGTGGAGTGAGGCACTCTGTGCTCCAGTGAATCTGATGGGACAGGTCTTCAGATAGTTGGATGTTTTACAGTTTCAGTTCAGTTGCTCAGTCCTTTCCGAATCTTTGCAACCACATGGACTGCAGCATGCCAGGCTTCCCTGTCCATCATCAGCTCCCGGAACTTAATCAAACTCATATCCATTGAGTCGGTGATGGCATCCAACCATCTCATCCTATATTGTCCCCTTCTCCTGCCTTCAATCTTTCCCAGGATCAAGGTCTTTTCCTTTGTCAGTTCTTTGCATCAGGTGGCAAAAGTATTGGAGTTTCAGCTTCAGCATCAGTCTTTCCAATGAATTCAGGACAGATTTCCTTTAGGATGGACTGGTTGGATCTCCTTGCAGTCCAAGGGACTCTCAAGAGACTTCTCTAACACCACATTTCAAAATCATCAAATCTTTGGTGCTCATATTTCTTTATAGTTCAACTCATACATCCATACATGACTACCGGAAAACCATAGCATTGACTAGATGGACCTTTGTTGGCAAAGTAATATCTCTTCTTGTTAATATGCTAAATTGTTCATAGGTTTTCTTCCAAGGAGCAAGAGACTTAATTTCATGGCTGCAGTCACCATCTGCAGTGATTTTGGAACCCAGAAAAATAAAGTCTGTCACTTTTCCGTTGTTTCCCCATCTATTTGCAGTGAAATGATGGTACTGGAGGCCATGATCTTCGTTTTCTGAATGTTGAGCTTTTTAAGCCAACTTTTTCACTCTCCTCTTTCACTTTCATCAAGAGGCTCTTTAGTTCCTCTTCACTTTCTGCCATAAGGGTGGTGTCATCTGCATATCTGAGGTTATTGATATTTCTCCCGGCAATCTTAATTCCAGCTTGTGCTTCATCGAGCCCAGCATTTTGTATGATGTATTCTGCATATAAGTTAAATAAGTAGGGTGACAATATACAGCCTTGACGTACTCCTTTTCCTACTTGGAACCAGTCTGTTGTTCCATGTCCAGTTCTAACTGTTGCTTCTTGACCTGCATACAGATTTCTCAGGAGGCAGGCCAGATTTTCTGGTAGTCTCATCTCTTGAAGAATTTTCCAGTTTGTTGTGATCCACATAGTCAAAGGCTTTGGCATAGTCAATAAAGCAGAAATAGAGGTTTTTCTGGAAATCCCTTGCTTTTTCGATGATCCAACAGATGTTGGCAATTTAATCTCTGGTTCCTCTGCCTTTTCTAAATCCAGCTTAAACATCTGGAAGTTCATGGTTCACATACTATTGAAGGCTAGCTTGAAGAATTTTGAGAATTACTATGCTAGTGTGTGAGATGAGTGCAATTGTGTGGTAGTTTGAGCATTTTTTGGCATTGGAATGAAAATTGACCTTTTCTAGTCCTGTAGCCACTGCTGAGTTTTCCAAATTTGCTGGCATATTGAGTGCAGCACTTTCACAGCATCATCTTTCAGGATTTGAAATAGCTCAACTGGAATACCATCACCTCCACTAGCTTTGTTTGTAGTGATGCTTTCTAAGGCCCACTTGACTTCACATTCCAGGATGTCTGGCTTGGTGAGTGATCACACCATCGTGATTATCTGGGTCATGAAGATCTTTTTGTACAGTTCTTCTGTGTATTCTTGCTACCTCTTCTTAATATCTTCTGCTTCTGTTTGGTCCACACCATTTCTGTCCTTTGTTGTGTCCCTCTTTGCAGGAAATGTTCCCTCAGTGTCTCTAATTTTCTTGAAGAGATCTCTAGTCTTTCCCATTCTATTATTTTCCTCTATTTCTTTTCATTGATCACTAAGGAAGGCTTTCTTATCTCTCCTTGCTATTCTTTGGAACTCTGCATTCAAATGATTATATCTTTCCTTTTCTCTTTTGCCTTTTGCTTCTATTCTATTCACAGCTTTTTGCAATGCATCCTCAGACAACCATTTTACCTTTTTACGTTTCTTTTTCTTGGGGATGGTCTTGATCATTGCCTCCTGTACAATGTCACAAACCTCCGTCCATAGTTCTTCATGCACTCTGTGTATCAGATCTAGTCCCTTGAATCTATTTGTCACTTTCATTTTGTAATTGTAAGGGATATGATTTAGCTCATACCTGCATGGTCTAGTGATCACATGGACTCTGCTGGCTTTATGGTGGGATTAATGGTGACTTCCTCCAAGAGGATACAACTGGATGTTTTTAGCAACATATTATATTATCTCAATCCTGTATCTCCTCATATCTAGAGAAGCACTAAATCCCTTCCTGGTGACATCACATCTTTGTGACTAGCAGAAAACCTTTTATTAAATGATTGTTTAATGGTATTGGACTCCACCTTTCCTGAAATCTTATACATTGACCTTCTTCCCACTGCTTCTTTGGAGCAGTCTCTCAGAGCTATCTGAGGTGCTGCCTCCTGACTGCAGTCCTCATTTTGCCCAAAATAAAGCTTAATTCATAACTCTCAAGTTGTGCATCTGTTTTAGTCGACAATACTTATATTCTCTTTCATGCTTAGAAAATAAATTTGAAGAGGAGGCTATAATCTGTATAGACTGGACAGTGTTTGCCATGAATTAAAGTGAAAGTGTTAGTGGCTTAGTCGTATCCAACTCTTTGTGACCCCAAATGGACTATAGCCCACCAGGTTTCTCTATCCATGGAATTCTCCAGGCAAGAATACTGGCATGGGTTGACATTTCCATCTCCAGGGAATCTTCTCCACCCAATAATCGAACTGAGGTCTCCCACATTGCAGGCAGGCTCTTTACCATCTGAGCTACCAGGAAAGTCCATGAATTTATGTAACATGTATTTAGTAACATAGACATAATTTAGGTAACAAATTTATTTTTAAAGGCAAGGCCAGGACAATGCTGTTTATATTTTCATATTTTCATTATATATGTTTTTTATTGATTAAGTGATGAAGGAAGGAGTCTCTTGACTTCTTAAAAGATCAGAGATTCTGAAGTTCATACCAGCTAAAGACCTTGAGCAATAAGGGTCTCTCAGACTACTCTAGGGTTTTGACATAAATGCATCCCCCCAAAACAGATACTATTATTTGTAAAATTTAAAAAGAAAAGTATTTGCCATTCTTGTGATGACATGTTTCAATTTGCATGTTTTGATTTGGTCTTTAGTACCGATTTTTTTTTTTCTGGTCACTCTTTCCCAATCATTTTTAATTCATTTGTGCTTCCAGTTTGATTAAAATCAAGTTTGCATTTAGAATTTACAGCTTTCCTACCTGTACTATTTTAAAATTCTTAATGACTTGAAAATGAGGCAATTACATATATACAAACATACTCTGATTTTATTAATTTGTAGCTATGTACCTATAAAAAATTTCCTTATTCAAATTATTACTAACAAAACTGTCAAAGCAACAATACCCTCCAGTTCACTTCAGTTCAGTCACTTAATCATGCCAACCCTTTGCAACTCCATTAACAGCAGTATGCCAGGCCTACCTGTCCATCACCGACTCCTGGAGTACACCCAAACCCATGTCCATTGAGTCGGTGATGCCATCCAACCATCTCATCCTCTGTTGTCCCCTTCTCCTCCTGACCTCCATCTTTCCCAGCATCAGGGTATTTTCCAATGAGTCAACTCTTCGCATGAGGTGGCCAAAGTATTGGAGTTTCAGCTTCAACATCAGTCCTATCAATGAACACCCAGGACTAATCGCCTTTAGGATGGACTGGTTGGATCTCCTTGCAGTCCAAGGGACTCTCAAGAGTCTTCTCCAACACCACAGTTCAAAAGCATCAATTCTTCAGAGCTCAATTTTCTTTATAGTCCAACTCTCACATCCATACATGACCACTAGAAAAACCATAGCCTTGACTAGATGGACCTTTGTTCACAAAGTTATGTCTCTGCTTTTTAATATGCTCTCTGCTGCTGCTGCTGCTGCTAAGTCACTTCAGTCGTGTCCAGCTCTGTGTGACTCCATAGATGGCAGCCCACCAGGCTCCCCCATCCCTGGGATTCTCCAGGCAAGAACACTGGAGTGGGTTGCCATTTCCTTCTCCAATGCATTTAAGTGAAAAGTGAAAGTGAAGTCACTCAGCCGTGTCCAACCCTCAGCGACTCCATGGACTGCAGCCTTCCAAGCTACTCCATCCATGGGATTCTCCAGGCAAGAGTACTGGAGTGGGGTGCCATTGCCTTCTCCGAATACGCTCTCTAGGTTGGTCAAACTTTCCATCCAGGAGTAAGTGTCTTTTAATTTCATGGCTGCAATCACCATCTTCAGTGATTTTGGAGCCCAGAAAAATAAAGTTAGCCGCTGTTTCCACTGTTTCCCCATCTATTAACCATGAAGTGATGTGACCAGATGCCATGATCTTCGTTTTCTGAATGTTGAGCTTTAAGCCAACTTTTTCACTCTCCTCTTTCACTTTCGTCAAGAGGCTCTTTAGTTCTTCTTCACTTTCTGCCATAAGGGTGGTGTCATCTGCATATCTGAGGTGATTGATATTTCTCCTGGCAATCTTGATTCCAGCTTGTGTTTCTTCCAGTCCAGCATTTCTCATGATGTACCCTGCATAGAAGTTAAATAAGCAGGGTGACGATATACAGCCTTGACGTACTCCTTTTCCTATTTGGAACCAGTCAGTTGTTCCATGTCCAGTTCTAACTGTTGCTTCCTGACCTGCATATAGGTTTCTCAAGAGGCAGGTCAGGTGGTCTGGTATTCCCATCTCTTGAAGAATTTTCCACAGTTTCTTGTGATCCACACAGTCAAAGGCTTTGGCATAGTCAATAAAACAGAAATAGATGTTTTTTCTGGGACTGTTTTGGTTTTTCAATGATCCAGCAGATGTTGGCAATTATACCTCTGGTTCCTCTGCCTTCTAAAACCAGCTTTAACATCTGGAAGTTCACGGTTCTCATATTACTGACGACTGGCTTGGAGAATTTTAAGCATTACTTTACTAACGTGAGATGAGTGCAGTTGTGCAGTAGTTTGAGTATTCTTTGGCATTACCTTTCTTTGGGATTGAAATGAAAACTGACCTTTTCCAGTCCTGTGGCCACTGCTGAGTTTTCCAAATTTGCTGGCATATTGAGTGCAGCACTTTCACAGCATCATCTTTCAAGATTTGTAATAGCTCAACTGGAATTCCATCACCTCCACTAGCTTTGTTCGTAGTGATGCTTTCTAAGGCCCACTTGACTTCACATTCCAGAATGTCTGGCTCTAGGTGAGTGATCATACCGTCATGATTATCTTGGTCATGAAGATCTTTTCTGTAAGGTTCCTCTGTGTATTCTTGCCACCTCTTCTTAATATCTTCTGCTTCTGTTAGGTCCAGACCATTTCTATCCTTTATCGAGCCCATCTTTGCATGAAATGTTCCCTTAGTGTCTCTAATTTTCTTAAAGAGATCTCTAGTCTTCCCCATTCTGTTGTTTTTCTCTATTTCTTTGAATTGATCACTGAGGAAGGCTTTCTTATCTCTCCTTGCTATTCTTTGGAACTCTGCATTCAGATGCTTATATCTTTCCTTTTCTCCTTTGCTTTTCACAGCTATTTGTAAGGCCTCCCCAGACAGCCATTTTGCTTTTTTGCATTTCTTTTTCTTCGGGATGGCCTTGATTCACACCCCACTTCAGTACTCTTGCCTGCAAAATCCCGTGGATGGAGGAGCCTGGTGGGCTGCAGTCCATGGGGTCGCGGAGAGTTGGACACGACTCAGTGACTTCCCTTTCAATTTTCACTTTCATGCATTGGAGAAGGCAATGGCAACCCACTCCAGTGTTCTTGCCTGGAGAGTCCCAGGGACGGGGGAGCCTGGTGGGCTGCCGTCTCACAGAGTCGGACCCGACTGAAGTGACTTAGCAGCAGCAGCAGTACAATGTCACAAACCTCCGTCCACAGTTCATCAGGCAACTGTCTATCAGATCTAGGCCCTTAAATCTATTTCTCACTTCCACCGTATAGTCATAAGGGATTTGATTTAGGTCATACCTGAATGGTCTAGTGGTTTTTTCCACTCTCTTCAATTTAAGTCTGAATTTGGCAGTAAGGAGTTCATGATCTGATCTGGGACTATCAAATACAAAAGGAACCAGAAAAAAATTTATCCTCTCTACTTATAAAAGTTTTCCACTTAAAATAGTTATAAACAATGTGCCAGTTCATTCACTTAAAATGATTCACCTCCGTGAATAATTTAGTGACTTCAGGATTTGTTTAATTTTCTTATAGTGCACAAATATAATGATAGGTATGAGAAGGTATTAAGTATGCTATTTCAATTTAATTTACTGGCTTACAGTAGACTTTCAACCCCTGCAAACAAACATTTGTACCCTTTTAGTCTTAGCCTTAGCCTTAGTCTTTAACATGTCCTACATTATACTGGCATTTTTAAAAAGGATCTGTGATATTACCAGTTATATAATCTTTAATATTCAGAATGTTAATATGTAACTTACTTCTTTCAGATTTTGATTTGTAAAACATCAGTATGTCTCTTGCTTTTATTCTTCATATATGGGATAATGATTTGATATAGACTGAAATTTTGCCAGTAGTAAGACTAAAGTTCTTTAGTGAGCAGTCAAATGCTCCAGACTCTTTAAGTCATTATGACATATCTTTCCCTCTTTCCTAATTTTAGGTGGTGATAGATTAAATTTAACTTAGTTTCTAGACCTGGCAGGGAGATAGCATGGAGACACATGCTGTAAGTTATTCATCCCATGGAGATAACAAATGGTTCATTAAGTATAACATATTTAATTGTGAAATTATGGAGTGGAAGAAATTTTTGAGTGCTTCTAGTTTAATCTTTCTTCCAATTCAGGAACTTTGGTTAACATGCCAGATGGATGGTTATTTAGCCACTGCTTAAACATGTGTGGGGCCAAAGACAGCTTTTAAGAGAAACTGCTCACATTTGGGACTAGGAGAATGATTACAAAATTCTTACTAATATTTGTCTAACAGATGCTCCTTTTAAACTCACTCTCTTGGCTCCTAGTTGCACAACACAGTATCTGTTAGTGTTTTTCTTTTACTTAGCAATCTTTTTACATACTTTTAGTCTGTTATCATATCTCCATATATTTTCTACTCTCCAAATCAAGTCCTAAAAATCAGCTTGTGAAAATAATGTGTTTGATTACATAATGATAAAAAATAAAAAGAGAATCACAGTCAGGAAAAATACATGATTATAAAAGCAGTGCAACAATGGGAAGGACATCATGGGTCTATATGCCATGATGGTTTCTATGGTTGACCTTCTATTTGGGTTCTGTACTTACTAGTAATCAAAGTGAAAGCAGATGACATTATCACTTATACTAAGTTCCTCAGTGTAATCAAAATTTTCAACTGACATAAATTCTGAAAGGATATATTAGATGGTAATCCATTTGTAAATCTCAGTGTTTTTTGGTTTTTGGTATTCTTTTAATACCCAAATTGGGTATTAAATTTTTAAGATTGAACTATAGTTAATTTACAATGTTGTTTTACTTTCTGGTGTACAGCAAAGTGATTCAGTTTTTTATATGTATAATTATATAAGTATATATATATTTTTCAGATTCTTTTCCATTATGGATTATTATATGATATTGAATATAGTTCCCTGTGTTATACATTAGGTCCTTGTTGTATATCTATTTTATTTAAAAGTACATATCTATTAACCCCAAACTCCTAATTTATCTCTCTCTACCTCCTCCTTGCCCACCTCTTCTATCATCTTTGATAACCATAAGTTTGTTTTCTATGTCTGTGAGTATATTTCTGTTTTGTAAATAAGTTAATCTGTATCACTTTTGTATAGATTCCACACATTTAACTCAGTATTTTAATGAACAATGTCCTCAGTAACATTCCTTCAACAATGGTATTATCATTATTCCTATGGCATTTGTCTCTAGAACTTTCACAACCTCTGATATATTTAAGGGGGAAAAATTGAAATGTGTCTCTCATTTCCATGTGAATTAGAAAAAAAAAAGGACAGTGGACTATTCATTTAATAAATCTTGGCATGCTGTCTGATGTGCCTCACAATCTAGGTTACAGGATGCTGCAATTCCCCAGGATGAGCCATGTCAAGAAATATGCTTAAACATCTTTGAAAGACTCAGTAGGGCATTACCAGCTACTAAGATGTCATTCCTTCTCATCAAAGTAGTAATAATAGGATTCTTGCTGCTTGCAACCGTTTATATATCTTCATTAGTGCAAACGAGTGTAGATTGTACTTCAGAAGCCTCAGTGTTCTCTTGAGAAGGAAATAGCTACCCACTCCAGTATTCTTGCTTAGAGAATCCCACGCACAGAGGAGCCTGGCAGGCTGCAGTCCATAGAGTTGCACAGAGTCAGACATGACTGAAGTGACTAAGCAGCAGGAGTGTTTTCTTAGGAATGAAAGTACTCATTCCAAATGTTCAGTCTAGTTCTAACAAATTAAAATTTATTTTTTTCTCCTTTTTTCCTTTTATCCCTATAATGGGGTCAAAAAATTAAATTGAAAATTAGATGATTTTTTCTTTTTAATAGTTCCAAAGTGACAGAAATAGTTTTAAAAATATTTGTTAGGGCAAAACTCATTATTTCTGCATCAGTCTATTCATGCTGCTGCTGCTGCTAAGTCGCTTCAGTCGTGCCCGACTCTGTGAGAACCCGTAGACGGCAGCCCACGAGGCTCCCCTGTCCCTGGGATTCTCCAGGCAAGAACACTGGAGTGGGTTGCCATTTCCTTCTCCACATTCTATTCATAGAGTGTGTTTATTCATAACATGGCTGATTTTGAATTGATGGGTAATGTAGTCATTATCCATCCTTCTAACCATGTGTCACTTGTGATTGCTGCAAGTGGACATTTCTAAAGGTAAATTATAATCCTTATAACAATAGTTTTGCATTAGGAGATATTTAAGTTAGGCTCTCCCTGATGTTCTCTTATCTTGAAAATAGTAAAATGAAAATTATTTGATAGAAAGTCCTGTTTAATCTAAACACAAAAGCTCTGCATAAAATAGAACAAACACAATTATATCTTCTTTGTGTCCCTGTGATGAGTTGCTTCAGTTGTGTCCAGCTCTTTGCAACCCTGTGGACTGTAGCCTACCAAGCTTCTCTGTCCATGGGATGCTCTAGGCAAGAAGTCTGGAGTGGGTTGCCATGCCAGGGGATCTTGCCAACCCAGGGGTCAAACCTGCATCTCTGCATTGGCAGGTGGGTTCTTCATTACTAGTGCCACCTGGGAAGCTTAATTGTATCTTAAAGAATATTAAATTAAAAAAAATTTGCCAGCTGTGTTGCTGAAGAAAATGTAAACAGTTAATTGAAAATAACCAAGTTGATTAGAAATTCAGCATTGTTGAGGTTTACAGGAAAGCATTGCCATTGCTTTTCTCAGTGCTTGTGTAGAAGGCCAGCACTCACACAAAAAGAGTGATGTGAAACTACTTGGTTAATGCCTCCATAGAGTCAAATTAGAACATTTAGCCTCCAAAGAAAATTGTTCAGTTTGAATTATCTGGTTCGTCTCTAATTTTTTGCTGTCTCTTTTCATCTGGTTTTTTCACATGCCTTTTCTTCAGGCTAAAGATAATGAGCCCTGACTGTGATTTCAACATCTCAGCATAAATAAAGAAATAAGTACCCAGAGACACTTTCTCATGTTTGTTTTCTTATTATGTATCTGATACTTAGTTTTGCAAATGGTAGTCTATTCAAGTCAGTACTAGTATAAATTTTAGCTAGTCAAGCAATTGTAAAATACTAAGCTGCATAATAGGAATTATTCATGTTAAAGTTAAGTAATAACAGGATGGATTCTGCAGCCATTTTCTGTCACAAGAGGCTTCTGCCATGCTATTCAAGAAGGAAGCTGGAGATCAGAAGTTGGAGGTGAGGGTCAAACGTTACAGGAATGGTTCTCATCAGTTTCTAGCATGGAGGGGGAGAAGCATGTAGGCTATAGGCAGAATTTTAAATTCTTTATACTGACATCTTCCCTTCAGAGATTCTAACTGCAAAGAGTGTATGTGTCCTCAGGAACCAAACCAAGTCCCTTTGGTACTTTAAGGCTTGGAACCTTTGAGATGAAGTCCTTGAGTGTCCTGTTGCAGAGAGAACTCACAGGAGGAGGAACACAGTTGGAAGTGTGCAGTTGCTATATTGGCAAAAAATTAAGAGGTGTGCAAACTGAGTATCTGGGGAAGTACATGGTTTAGAGTTTTGATAGATAAAAAGGGAGAATGGAATGAATTCAGTTTACAATGTGTCTTTTAAAAGTTATATTTACTTCTCCTAGTGTCCTTGGCTTCAAATGATGAATGCTGTGAACAGGCAGTGGATTAGATGCTTTTAAGAAGAAACATATAGTGCACAAAGCACAATCAGAGCTGTGATAGATAAGTTCAGCTCTGTCTAGTGCTCTTGGTTTATTGGTCCCTCAGAGACTGCCTAGAAAGTACCACAGGAAAGATATTTTTAGGCTGTAGGCAGTTGAAGTGCTATAGTGAGATCACTTATTAATCTTTAAACAGTACTATCTGCTATTGTGTGTGTGTCTTAGAGTCTAATTTATCTTACTTTCCACTGCTGGTACAGGATATAAGGTCACATTCATAAGAACAATTAAATAGCACTGTAACGAAAGGTGAAGAAAAGCTGCTAGAAGTACTAAATCTTTGACCAACTGCATAATTATAAATTAAACTGAAGCCCACTATTAGGCTAATAAACTGTTCATGTGTGTATGTGTTCTACTCTATATTGCAAATATTATCACAGGATAATGCACACTTGCATGACGTGAAAACAATATACAGAAAAGTCATTGGTCTGACTGTGGACGAAAATAAATTTTCTTTGGTTTAAATTTTTCTGGTTCATTAAAAAGCTATCATGATGGACATGTACATTTCTAGTAGAATTTGAGTATCTGTGTTATTATACTGTTTTTTTGTAAATTTTATTATTTTTTATTTATTTATTTATTTTTACTTTACAATATTGTATTGGTTTTGCCATACATCAACATGAATCCGCCACGGGTGTACACGTGTTCCCCATCCTGAACCCTCCTTCCTCCTCCCTGTACCATCCCTCTGGGTCATCCCATTGCACCAGCCCCAAGCATCCTGTATCCTGCATCGAACCTAGACTGGCGATTCGTTTCTTATATGATATTATACATGTTTCAATGCCGTTCTCCCAGTTTTGAGGTCTAATAGCTTTGTTTTTCTCTTGTAAAATATGGAAAGACTTCTAGATAACACAGTATAATACATGATACTGTTATCTGTGTTATTATACTGTGTTATCTAGAAGTCTTTCCATGTTTTACAAGAGAAAACCAAAGCTATTAGACCTCACGATTAGATGCATAGTGTACTTGGGTTAGTACTCTGGTACATGGTATATACATAGGATGGGTGTGCGCATGTGTATTTTTGTAAGGAGTTTTTTACCCAGTGTGAAGAAACCTCATGGGATGCTATTTTAATTTTTTATATATCTTTTCTTACCAGTGACATGAGGAACTTCTAGAAAGCATGAGAGACAGACTTTCAGATTTGCAAGAGATGCCTCACAAGTTCCTCTGTATATGGAATGTGAAGAATTTTCTGAAGGGAGTCTAAAAGTAAAATGCTACTAAAATTTTTAATGAGAATAAGACAGATATTATAAAATTTCCCACAAAACAAAAATATACTGTTCACATTTGCATTCCATCATCACTTATTTTCAGTGGTTTATTTAGCTATCCATTTGGCCTTAAGTTTAGCAATGTGTATGATATGATGGGCCATGAGATGCAAAGTCCAAAGAAATCCAACTGTATTCAGATTATTCTACTAAATATTTCAATTCAGATTCAGAGACTGTGTCCTCAGTCATATCTACAGAAAACTAATGCTCAAATATTTAACTGACAAATGGAACAATGGAAGGAAGTGGAAGTATTTGTACCCCAAACAATTATCACATTATATTATATAGAAGATCACATTAAATGAAGTGAAGTTTCCAATGTAGGACATTACTAACTTGGTTTTTGCTTTTTGGGAAATTAGTATATGCCTTTTTTTTATCATTTGTAAGAGCTCTTACTTATGTTATTGAAGGATCATTGATCACAGTTTGTGTTAGTTTCAGGTGCACAGCAATGTGATTCATTTATACACACACATATTTCAGATTCTTAGGTTAGTACAAGATATTGAATACAGTTCCTTGTGCTATAAATCATTTATTTTATATACAGTACTGTACATATTTTAATCCCCAACTCCTAATTTATCCCTCTCCCTTCTTCCCTGGTGGCTCAGATGGTAAGGAGTCTACCTGCAGCGTGAGAGACCCAGGTTCAATCCCTAGGTTGGGACGATCCCCTGGAGAAGGAAATGGCAACCTACTCCAGAATTCTTGCCTGCAAAATCCCACGGAGAGAGGAGCCTGGTGGGCCACAGTCCATGAAGTCGCAAAGAGTCAGACACGACTGAGCCACTTCACTGTATCCTTTGGTAACCATCCATTTGTTTTCTATGTCTGTGACTCTATTCCTGTTTTGCAAATAAGTTCATTTGTATTATTTTTTATATTCCTCACATAATATCATTCTCTGGGTGACTTCACTGCAAATGACAGGACTCCATTGTTTTGTATGGCTTAGTAGTAGTCCGTCCTATTCATGCGTCACATCACCTTAATCCAGTCATCTGTTGATGGGCACTTGCATAGCTTTCATATCTTGACTCTTGTATTAATAAATAGTGCCACTACGCCTATTGGGATTCATGTATCTTTTCAAATTAGAGTTTTTGTCTCTTCTGGATATATACCCAGAAGTGTTATTGCTAGATTATGATAACGCTATTTTTAATTTTTTGAGGAAGCTTCCTATTGTTCTGATATGAACATTGTTCTGATGTTGAAGCTGGAAACTCCAGTACTTTGGCCACCTGATGCGAAGAACTGACTCATTTGCAAAGACCCAGATGCTGGGAAAGATTGAAGGCAGGAGGAGAAGGGGACGACAGAGGATGAGATAGTTGGATGGCATCACTGACTGGATGCACATGAGTTTGCGTAAACTCTGGGAGTTGGTGATGGACAGGGAGGCCTGACGAACTGCTGTCCATGGGGTCACAAAGAGTTGGACAGGACTGAGCAACTGAACTGAAGTGAACTGAACATATTGTTCTCAATAGTGGCTGTACTAGTGTATATTCCCACCAACAGTATAGGAGGGTTCCCTTTTTTCCACACCTTCTCCAGCACAAACTGTAGACTTTTTGACAGTGGTCATTGTGACTAGTGTGAGGTGATACTTCGTTGTACTTTTGATTTGCATTCCTCTAATAATTAGCAATATTGTTATTGTCCAGTAACTGTGATGTCTGACTTTTTGTGACCTCATGAACTAGTCTAGCACGCCAGGCTTCCCTGTCCTTCACTGTCTCCCACAGTTTGCTCAAACTCATGCCCATTGAGTTGGTGATGCCACCCAACCATCTCATCCTCTATCATCCCCTCCAATATTGAGCATCTTTTCATGTGCCTAGTGACCATTTGTGTGCCTTCTTTGGAGAAACATCCATTAAGGCCTTCTGCCCATTTTTGCTTGGACTGTTTTTCATTTTTTGATGCTGAGTTGTAGGAGCTGTTTGTCTATTTTGGAAATTAATGCGTTGCTGATCACATCATTTGCAAATGTTTTCTCCCATTCCATGTGTTGCCTTTTTATTTGTGGTTTCCATTGCAGTACAAAAGCTTTTAAATGTTACTAGGTGCCGTTTGTTTATTTTTGCTTTTATTTCTCTTGTCTTAGGAGACTGATCTATGAACATGTTGCTATGATTTATGTCAGAGAATGTTTTGCCTATGTTCTCTTCTAGGATTTTTCTGGTGTCATGTTTTATGTTTATGTCATTAAACCATTTCAAGTGTATTTTGTATATTGTGTGAAGCAGTGTACTAACTATATTGATTTATATGAGGCTATCCAGTGAGAAATTGATATATTTCACCATACCCCTTAGGTAGAAACATCATCTGACTTTATGAAATATATTGCTAAATATTTTCCATCATGGAAGAGAGGGACATATGCATGCATTTCTTTCCTTATTATTTGGAAATGTCCCACAATTCAGACTTCATCATCCTGAATATCTTTAAGAAAAAAGGTAGAAATTCCATTGTTATGTGGCAAACTATTGCTATCTATTTCATGCTTCTCTATAATATATTCCTTCTGCATTTGATTTAGAACAACAGCATCAGCCATTTGGCTACCAAATCATGCTGTGGCTTAGGTACACTGTGGAGATTAGACTGCTTTTCCAGCAGCAGCAGAGACCTGAGCAAAAGCCAAAAAAAAAAAAAAAAAAAAAAGTGTGCCCTTTTTATTGGATCCATCAATCTTAGAAGTGTGTATGTTGCTGTCTCTCACTGATTAGCAGATTTTAATATTTGTCCAGAGAAGTTAATACAATTCATGGAGATATTGTCATATGAACAACTGTTTCAGTTAATGATGCATTTGTTGTCTCAGTGAAAGTTTGTGTGGTGGGTTTGGTTTTGTTTAAACTTTTAAAATCGAGCTTGGTTTATGGTTTCAACAAACCCCTTAAAAACTAATATCTGATCACCTATTTCCTGTCTTTTTTCAATATTCAGTTCAGTTCAATTCAGTTCAGTTGCTCATTTATGTCCGACTCTTTGCGACTGCAGCATGCCAGGCTTCCCTGTCCATCGCCAACTCCCTGAGTTTACTCAAACTCATGTCCATTGAGTCAGTGATGCCATCCAACCATCTCATCCTCTGTTGCCTCCGTCTCCTCCAGCCTTCAATCTTTCCCAGCATCAGGGTCTTTTCCAATGAGTCAGTTCTTCACATCAGGTGGCCAAAGTATTAGAGTTTCAGCTTTAGCATCAGTCCTTCAATGAATATTGTCAATTTTATTGATCACTTATAAACCATCATAACTCTAATACACTTTACCCATGTAAGAATGTAATGGCTTCTGTGTGTGTGTGCTTAGTCACTTGTGTCTGACTCTCTGCAGCCCCATTGATTATAGCCTGCCAGGCTCCTCTGTCCATGGAACTTTCCAGGCAAGAATACTTGGAGTGGATTGCCATTTCATACTCCAGGGGATCTTCCCAGCCCAGGAGTCGAACCTGCCTCTTTTTCATTTCCAGTATTGGCAGATGGGTTCTTTACCACTAGCGCCACCAACGGATTCTATCACATGATAAATTGCATATTGCTTTTCTTTTCTTAAATTTATTTATTTATTTATTTTTTACTTTACAATATTGTATTGGATTTTGCCATACTTCAACATGAATCCGCCACGGATGTACATGTTTTCCCAATCCTGAACCCCCTTCCCACCTCCCTCCCCATACCATCCTTCTGGGTCATCCCAGTGCATCAGCCCCAAGCATCCTATATCCTGCGTCGAACCTAGACTGGCAATTCGTTTCTTATATGATATTATACATGTTTCAATGCCGTTCTCCCAAATCATCCCACCCTCTCCCTCTCCCACAGAGTCCAAAAGACTGTTCTATACATCTGTGTCTCTTTTGCTGTCTCGCATTGTTTTTCTATTGTACATGTTTGTAAGAAATGTATACTTATATATTGTTTGTTCAGTCAGTAGTTTTCTTAATACTCTGAACTGATACACTTTGCACATCCCTGTACTGTTTATTTCACAACTACGTTTTTTTAGCAGAAAGTCCGCTCCTAGCTGTTTAGCGACATGATGCCATATGTTGCTTTCTGCAGTGCAATGATGTGCAGCACCTCCGTGATGAAGTCTGGACTTCTTCCAAAGGAGGAAAGTGATATCACCCTTCTGTTGAACTATGAAGTTCTCCACTTGCGCAGTATCTTCCCCAGCAGAAAATGAGCATTGTTCACGGACAGGTTCCTTTAGATAAGGTCTAGGTGAAATGAATCAATTGGAGGGATTCAATTCAATGCCAATTTCCATTTTGGTGGCAGGCTAATTGCTAGCTCTGTACGATTTCTGCACCTTTTTTTTTTTTTTTTTGAGAGGGGAGATAAAATTTCTAGCCACATACCCCAAAGCAATTCATATGTTACATTCGGTTGTTTTCAGTGTTGACGTGCTTGTGTTGGTTTCCATAAACACTCCCATGAAGAATCAGTGTGGTTGTTCGCAGCATCTTTTTAATTATACAGGAATCGGGGCAGGTGCCATGCTTGTGGTCACTCTGGTTTTCATTGTTTATCTTTGTATTGATGGAAAAACCCATGAACATAAGAAATATTAGCTCTTTTGAAATCAGACATACGTAATACATCTCACACATTTACATTTGTCAGGCTGCTTCATGAGGGATGGTAATTTGAAGAAATATTTCCTGTAAAATTTTAAAATGGGGTTGAAAATTATACCACACTGCTTATCAGCATGTTGCATATGTGGTAGAAATAATAGGATCCTGGTATTTGATTTAAATAAACCAAGCACTAGTAGTATAAAACAAAAAGGAGCCTCACACCCTTCATAGTACACGATGCCAAGTATTGCCATGGTCACAGCAGCCCTTGGAAACACATTGTTGCAGAGAATCCTTTCAGTTCCCTGGACACTGATGTTTTCAGAAGAAAAATAATGATAGTAATCCTCCTCGGATATGTTTTCTTTGAAACATACCACAGAGTTTATCAGAAACTAAGAAATGCTGTGTAGTCTGGGGGAAGCCCAGAACTTTCCAAAGAGTCCTACAGTTATTTTTTAGAGCTATTGACCATGGTGTTGGGAGGTTACATTTCCCTTTATGCATTTGACTTATGAAGGCATATATAGATACTTGTTTATTCATTTTTATTCTCACTTTTGCTTTTATGTGACAACTCACTTTTGCAATTTTTGTCTTTATTTCATGCAGATGGTTTTAACTAGAAAAAATTTTATTTAAAAGATGATTTTGTCCCCTTCTTCATTTTCCATTCACTCTTTTAAAAAAATTTTATTTATTAATTAATTTATTTTTATTTTTATTTTTAATTTTTTTTCCATGGTGTATAATTTTTTTTTAATTTTATTTTTACTTTATTTTACTTTACAATACTGTATTGGTTTTGCCATACATTGACATGAATCCACCACGGGTGTATACAAGCTCCCAATCCTGAATCCCCCTCCCACCTCCCACCCCATATCATCTCTCTGGATCATCCCCATGCACCAGCCCCAAGCATCCTGTATCCTGTATCAAACATAGACTGGCACTTCGTTTCTTACATGATAGTATCCATGTTTCAAAGCCATTCTCCCAAATCATCCCACCCTCTCCCTCTCCCTCAGAGTCCAAAAGTCCATTCTATACATTTGTGTCTCTTTTGCTGTCTTGCATAAAGGGTCATCATTACCCTCTTTCTAAATTCTGTATATATGTGTCAGTATACTGTATTGGTGTTTTTCTTTCTGGCTTACTTCACTCTGTATAATCGGCTCTAGTTTCATCCATCTCATTAGAACTGATTCAAATGTATTCTTTTTAATGGCTGAGTAATACTCTATTGTGTATATGTACCACAGCTTTCTTATCCATTCATCTGCTGATGGACATCTAGGTTGTTTCCATGTCCTGGCTATTATAAACAGTGCTGCAATGAACATTGGGGTACATGTGTCTCTTTCAATTCTGGTTTCCTTGGTGTGTATGCCCAGCAGTGGGATTCACTCTCACTCTTTAAATACAGTTTCTTTGTTTACACCTGTTTTGGCACTGTTCTTTCCTAGAATGAGGTTGGGAATGTTCAAGAACTACAGAGATATATAGAACTGCTTTTGAATCTGAATTGCAACACTTAATTGTGGGCAATACTTATGGTTGGACTGCTTATTTAAATTCTTCATACCCCAGTGTTTTTAAGTGGGGATGATAATGATATCACAGAATCATAAGAATTGAATGCAATAATTCTGTGGCAATAATAAACCCAACACAGAATAATTATTTCCTAAATAAGTATTTTTATTAATCCTTGCAGAACTACAATTCTGATGGACTTTCTTAACTGATACTGTCATTATTTAATTCTTTTTGAATATCTTCCCCTTGCCTTTATGTCACACAGACTCCAAACTAGTGTTACTCCAATGCTGGACACACTGTCTCTCTAGACTCTGCTCACAAGTCTCTCAACATCTCTATGTGGTCCCCCAATCCCAAGAGCCCTGCCCATTGGTCTGCTGGTAGATAGTGCAGAATGGAGCATTTTGTTGCTTGCATTCTTCAGAGTCTTCCCAGGACTTTCTTGAAAGATCAGATACTTGCCTTTCCTTATACCACCTCCATTATGGTGCATTAATCAGAAGAGGGTAATTGTTTGCATATTTGTCTCTTCCACTTGATGGTGAACTCTGTGTTCACTGAGTCCCTGAGGTACAGAGTGCAATGAGTATGGTGCTGGCATGTACACAATATTACTTGAACAGACTGGGAAAAGGTTACTTAGCTTTGGCAATCCTTCCATATCTCTGAGAACTCATCTGGCTCCTTTCTGTGTTTCCATCCCCAAGTACAGCAAATTTTTATAAAGTTTTGACTTTTTGTTTTTCATTCTGTCCACTCCATCCGCAGTTACAACTAGTCACTGCAAAGGCTTCAGATGATACACTGGTGCCATTCCCTAAACATCCTGCCCATTCTGGCCCCAGAATCTCTTTATATCCATCTGCTAAATATTTCAACAGTAATAAAATCAACATCATCTTAAGCTCTGTTTTCCCACTACAAATTCTTCCCTTTCCATGCTACTCTCATCCAATAAAAATGTTTTTCCTACAGCAACACTTTTCTTCCTTTAACTCATTCTTGAAGATTATAAATTATTATGATTTCATGTCACAGTTTTGTGGAACTCCATTGCTTACAAAGCTCTTTAACAAATGTTATTTCATTGTATCCTTTACAAGCCCTCAAGTAATATTATTATTTCAGATTTATGAAAGAAGCTATCTTTTCCAGTTCCATAAAACTTTCCTGCATATAATTTATAATAATAGCAAGAGCTATTATTTATCTTTGCCTAATTTTACTTTCCTCATATTTTTGAATTCTTGCAATAATGCTTCAAGGCTGTTGTTTCCCACAAAAGGGCCATCTGAATTTTTAGAAATTAAAAAAAAAATACTTGACAGATCCTCTTAACTGAACTGTCTCCAATTTATTCCTCTCTTCAGTTCTACTCAATAAATAGTTATTGAGTCAATTTGCTACTATTCTGTTTATATGGTATCACTCTGCTCATAACATACTTTAGTGAATAGACACTGCTTACTAACACTGCCTACAAATAGTGGATATTTCCTACCATGACATTTAAAGTCCAGGATAAAATGGTCCAAAATTACATTTCAAGGCTTATGGCAGATTTTCCAATATCCTGCAAAACGTTATAACTAAATCTAACTTTCCACTATAAAGTCCCCACACTTTACAACATGAATTTTTATTCATGCCAGTATCTGTCTAAAAGAAATTCTTCCCTGTATCCTTCTGTCAGCCTCTAGACCTGTCTTTAATATACGTTTCACTGAAGAATCTCTAATACATCATACATGAAAAAAAAAAAAGAAGAAATGGTCATTTCTTCTACTGAATTCTCAAGATATTTGCACTTTCTGAAGTTACCTTGAAGATCATTATCTTTTCGTCTTAAATTTTTGCTTGTCTTATTCCTAAGTTATTCTTTGAATGTTTGATGCTATTGGGTAAATTAAGTCACATTATATAAACCTCTGTTACAGAAATGACCTAAGTCCAGTAAAATTAACTTTTAAAAAATATTCAGTTTAAAAAATCCAGAACTTTAGAGTATATAATACCAAAGTTTAGCTCAAATGTAAGTATTAAAGAGAGAGGAGTAAAAATAGAAGTGAAGTTCCTACTGGAGTTTAGGCACTGAATCTAATTGATAAAGGAAAAGAGAAGCAAGAAGAGCACAAAGCATTTCGTGAGATGGAAAAGAATGAAAGAACCACTCAGGTTCCACTCTTCTCTTTTACTATGTATGTGACCTAATGGGGGCATAGACACAGCACCATGTCTGCCGACATCCATGTCAGAATTTCCTGAATGTTGTACAGCCAGATAACAATAACCTGCACAGCGTGGAACATAACAACATTCTCAGAGGATTTCTTATAAAATCCACGTAAAGTTTTTGTCTTTGTCATTGAAAAAATTTCAAACACCCAACGGCTATTGTATCTTGCTAGGAATTACCAGCACCTTTGCTTTTTGATCCCTGATGTTAATGTAATATCTAGCTCACAAATCTGTATAGTCAAATCAGGTAGAAAAAGATGTGAACAATTGGCACATCCACACTTGTTTTTCTTATTTTTGCTCGAGAACCTTATCTCTCCCCTCAGGTGTTAGAGAACATTATCTCTCTATATGTATATTTCTATATATGTGTATCTCTCTCTCTATGTGTGTGTGAGAAACTGTAGCATCTAATTTATCACCTTCCTTTACAACAAATTTAACAAAACATGCAAGTACATTCAAACTGAAGTGATATGATTACTTTGATCTTTGTTAAAATAATGTACTATCGTCTCATGTTGGCTTTACATCAGCTGTTTTTTAAAAAAAATTTTTCTAGTTGTAATCCATCTTTGTAAAAACTAACCACAGTGATTTTCACAAAACAGCAAAATAGCTTAGGCAAGAGAAGACAGTGGAAAATAATTTTGTTTGCTACACCCACCCCCAAAGTAGGATTGGCATAGGAAACTGTCCAAATCTGTGCATTTTCTTGTTTAGGAAATTGGTCCTTACATCAGACATCCTTTATGACTAGAATTCTGATGACTTGATTGATACATTTTGGTAGAGTTTAGAGCTTAAATTACTTTGTGGGTAATGGCGAGAAGCAGTAAGTGCCTGCATATACTCTCCAAAGACATACAGGTTTGTTTTCCTCTAGATCCAAGGCAAGTTTCCACACAAGACCATGATACCATTTTGCTATTCTGAGTGTAGAATATTTATGAGTCTTTAGAGTAAAGAGAAAGGTTTTCATTGAGAACAGCTGAAGACTTGTAGCATAGCTTGGGCTTGAATGCATTGGTTCTCAAGTACTGTTGACTCTCTGAAGATATTTTCAGCTAATCATGGGCTCTGTATTAGATGCACGTGTGAACAGCAATGCGGAACAACATCCACCTCACAGAGCACCTTGAAAAATTATCGACTTAGGTAGGATACCTATCTTCAGACTGATGTCAAAGGGGCAGGTGGGGGTCCTGGGAAATAGTGTAGCTATTTCTTTATTAACTCAACTTCTAACTTGGGCTAGATTTCCTAAATGTAGGATTGTTTTATTTTACTCAAGTGTTTCTCACATATGTTATTATTTTCAGGAATTTTATTTCTATCTGTACTTCAGTTGTATAAAATAGTCAATTGCTACTTTAAAAACACACAATGCTCTAATTATAGACATCAATATGTGAAGAGTATGTCTAAGTCTTCATCCTACTAGTAAAAAATGAGGCTTCTGAAAATTATACTTGATCTAATTAAAAAGAATTTTTTCCTTGCAAGCCACTCCCAGCCCCATGGATAAATGCAAACATTTTGCAGGCAGCATAGGCTCTGGCAGCGACAGGAGCAAGAGAGAACCCAGGAGTGAGGAAACTGTAAAGTGTCTTGGCTTATTTAAAAAACCTTTGCACCTCGGATTGTTCTTGCTATCCTTCTTGGCTTGCTTCACTTGATTCTAGGTGACCTCAAGACATTTTTGGTTTAGGTCAAGAAGCTGGTTATGTTCAGAATGGCTCTTTCTTTCCCATGACTCCCTTCCATATTAACCCCCATGTGATAACCATAATCAGTCCCCTTCACTTGAATTTGAATTCCTGTGCATCTGTATTCCCATGTCATAGCTGTTAATACTATAAAGAAAACAGGCGACATTTGCTCCAACAACATAATGATTAGAGCTGACAGCACAAATATAAACAGACCTAGATGACAGAGATGATTCCTTCTCCCTCTAGCTGGCTTTAATCATTAGTGCCGATTGTGTGTGGTGGGCTCAGAACTGCCACTGCGGAGGGGAACTGTGTTATAGCACTGGAAGTAGCACTTACAGGCCAATGACATCAATTGCTTGCAGTGAAAGATTGTAAAAGAAAATGAAATGTGCCAATTATTAATATTAACAGAAGATTGGCAACAAATTATAAATTACGAGGAACTGATTTAATAATTCTCATTCAGTTCAGCTCAGTTCATTTCAGTCGCTCAGTCATGTCCGACTCTTTGCAACCCCATGAATCACAGCACACCAGGCCTCCCTGTCCATCACCAACTCCTGGGGTCCACCCAAACCCATGTCCATCAAGTCGATGATGCCATCCAACCATTTCATCCTCTGTTGTCCCCTTCTCCTCCTGCCCTCAGTCTTTCCCAGCATCGGGGTCTCTTTCAATGAGTCAGCCCTTCACATCAGGTGGCCAAAGTACTGGAGTTTCAGCTTCAACATCAGTCCTTCCAATGAACACCCATGACTGATCTCATTTAGGATGGACTGGTTGGATCTCCTTGCAGTCCAAGGGACTCTGAAGTCTTCTTCAACACTACAGTTCAAAAGCATCAGTTCTTGGGCACTCAGCTTTCTTTATAGTCCAACTCTCACATCCATACATGACCACAGGAAAAACCATAGCCTTGACTAGATGGACCTTTGTTGGCAAAGTAATGTCTCTGCTTTTAAATATGCTGTCTAGGTTGGTTATAACTTTCCTTCCAAGGAGTAAGCGTCTTTTAATATCATGGCTGCAATCACCATCTACAGTGATTTTGGAGCCCAGAAAAATAAACTCAGCCACTGTTTCCACTATCTATCTGCCAGGAAGTGATGGGGCCAGATGCTATGATCTTTGTTTTCTGAATGTTGAGTTTAAGCCAACTTTTTCACTCTCCTCTTTCACTTTCATCAAGAGGCTCTTTAGTTCTTTCTTCTTCACTTTCTTCCATAAGGATGGTGTCATCTGCCTATCTGAGGTTATTGATATTTCTCCCAGCAATCTCCATTCCAGCTTGTGCTTCCTCCAGCCCAGTGTTTCTCATGATGTACTCCGCATATAAGTTAAATAAGCAAGGTGACAATATACAGCCTTGACATACTCCTTTTCCTATTTGGAACCAGTCTGTTTTTCCATGTCCAGTTCTAACTGTTGCTTCCTGACCTGCATACAGGTTTTTCAAGAGGCAGGTCATACCATAAATAGGGTATTAAAAATGGAACAAGGAAGAAATTAAAACTGTACTGACACTGTCACCTTAAAGAAGAAACCAATAGGTAAAATAATTTTTAATATTGATAATAAGGAAAATATGGGTTTAAGTACAATTATTTCTTAAAACATAAGGATCCACTTACAGATAAACAAAAACTATTTTAGAAAAAAATCCATAAATTTATGACCAAAAATAAAGAAACAGCTACAAAAAGTAAATACGGTAAATTGATGTGAAAAATAAACTACATCAGAAAGTTATGACCAACTTAGACAGCATATTAAAAAGCAGAGACGTTACTTTGTCAACAAAGTTCCATCTAGTCAAGGCTATGGTTTTTCCAGTGGTCATATATGGATGCGAGAGTTGGACTATAAAGAGGGCTGAGTGCAGAAGAATTGATGCTTTTGAATCACGGTGTTGGAGAAGACTCTTGAGAGTCCCTTGGTCTGCAATGAGATCTAACCAGTCCATTCTAAACGAGATCAGTCCTGGGTGTTCATTGGAAGGACTGATTTTGAAGCTGAAACTCCACTACTTTGGCCACCTCATGCAAAGAGCTGACTCATTTGAAAAGACCCTGATGTTGGGAAAGATCGAAAGCAGGAGGAGAAGGGGACAACAGAGGATAAGATGGTTAGATGGCTTCACCGACTCAATGGACATGAGTTTGGGTAAACTCTGGAGTTGGTGATGGACAGGGAGGCCTGGCGTGCTGCGGTTCATGGGGTCACAAAGCAGTGGACATGACCAAGCAACTGAACTGAACTGAATAAATGGTGTGAAGATAGCTGATCACAATAAAAATTTTATTCCCTACCAAAAATTTAAAAGAAAATCAAATCTCTAGATTAAATACTAAAGCATATGAATGAAGAACTAAAAATGGGAGGTATTGCAAGTAATTGCATAATTTTGTAGTGAATTACTCCTCCAAACAAAATGTAAAAATCTGAAAAGGTACTGGAAAAAATCAATAGATGTGTAGAATATCTATAAATATTTCTATAAACAAAATAAAGTAGTAAAACCAAGATAAACATATAAAAACAATTACTGTATAGCTGTTAATCATATGTATAATATACATATGTATAACATATGTATAATAGGTATATTATGATTATATGTATATATCATATGTATAACTGTTAATCATGTATAGTAACAATCTAAGAACTATAATGAACTTTCCCCAATTAAAGTTTTAAAGATTTATGATTTTAGTAGGGTTTTGGGGAACAGACCCTCTTGTAGGTTTATTGTTGCTCACAGGTATAACATTTCTAGAGAACTCTGTGACCATATGGGTTGATATTGATGGAAGAAATTATGAAATTTAGCACATTCAAAAATTTTATTCCAGGAATTGATCTTAATGAAACTATCATAAATATAGACAAAAATTTGCAAGAGTATTCATTATTCTGTCATTTCAATAGTGTCATATTGGAAATTATGTTTATGTCCAGTAATAGGAAACTGGTTAAATAAATGTTGGTCCATTCATTAACAGATTCATCTACTGTAAAATTATTAAAATATATTTTCTCATAATAGCTACTGAATTGAAACTCCAAATGATACTTTCATTGCTGTTTAGTTGCTAAGTCATGTCCAGCTCTATGAGATCCCATGGACTGTAGCCCACCAGGATTTTCCATGGGATTTTTCAGGCAAGAATACTGAAGTGGTTTGCCATTCCCTTCTCCAGAGAATCTTCACTACTCAAGGACTGAACCTGTGTTTCTTGCCTAGGCAGGATTCTTTACTGGTGAGTCACTAGGAAAATGATACTTTTAGGTGCTATCAAGAAGAAAGGAGAAAAATGGCAAAATTATCAACCTTGTTCTTATTTTGTCAGTCATTCCATATTACTGACAGTTTTTATAAGTGCTGTATATTGGTTTTCACAGCTTTCCTGCTTTATGAATTCTAGCTTTGTTTAATGAAGAGGACCTGATATTGTTTATAGACATTTAAAATCATTCTCTTTAGCCGTAAAGTTTAAGTCTATAATCATAGATGAATAGGTAAGAATGAAAGTACATGTAAAAGTTTTAATTTAATTTAATAATTTTATTTTAAAGAATCACATAGGAGAAAAGTTGCTATCTGGTAAGATAAAAAAAATTATGATAAGGATATAATCCACTTTCCTGGAAACCCACTAAAAGCTCACTAAGAGTTGAAAACACAGAATCTTATTTATAAGAGACAACCTGAGATGGATGATATGATATAATAAACAGATAACATAGGGGAATGAAGAAGAGATTTATTTTGTCAGTAGGAAGTGATATCCTATTTCATTGATTCTAAGTAAGTCACATTTTTCCTTACTCCCACCCCAATTTAAGTGCTCTGAAATTGGAATTAAACCAAATGGGACTTTACAGCCATCATCAGCCATGGGGAAGTGATGACATGATTGACAAACTTTTAAGTTCTGGAAAGATCAAGAAAATAGTTTCTTAGAGGCAATGAAGCTCTGAAGAATGTATACGTAGAAATGGTGATAAAAAAAAAAACATTTTATTTTGAAAGTTTAGAAATTGCAGGGTTTTTCATAGATTATTGATGCAAGAATGGATCATGTTCATGCATGGAAAGTCCCTTCTGTTGTGTCTGACTCTTTACAACCCCATGGATTGTAGCCTGCCCAGTCCCTCTGTCCATGGGCTTCTCCAGGCAAGCACACTGGAGTGGGTTGCCATGCCCTCCTCCAGGGGATATTTTCCCCACCTGGGGATCGAACCTGTGTCTCATATTTCTCTTGCACTGGCAGGCAAATTCTTTACCACTGTTGTCATTAATTCATTTTCCTCACTTTATAAATGAAGATACAAAAACGTAGCATTGTTAAGTGGGTCAGCCGAAGTCATAGCTCAAAGTTAGTGACAGTTAAGAGGCAGATTAAGTTAGTGACAAATTCACAACCAGAGGCAAAGCCTTTGCTGTTTGGAGAATTGTGACGTTTAGAGCCTGTGACGTAGCAGAAGGAACATGATTAGTTGAAACAGTAGGTAATTTGGGGAAGGTGAGTGGTGGAATAACTAAACTTAATAGTGAATTTAATTATGGAAACTTAACTGGCACTGTGAAAAATTTACCATGTCTTTCTACCTATTTAACAAACTGACGTAAGAGGAAAATATTGTCTACATAATGGTGACAAGATGTGGGGGAGGATCATGCAAGATGTTTTTTCCTGTGGATTTTAAGTCAAGGTTTGTCTCAGACCCTTCTTTTTTGTCTCTGTTAAACATGATTGACATCTTTTCGTAGTTACTGCTTTGAAAGTGGATCTGATACAAAGTTTAAATTTTAAGGAAAAAAAAATAAATTGGAAATGAGAAAAAAAAGTCATATTCAGAATATTCGAAATTAGATTTTTCTAATAAATTATATGTGGTACCCTTCAGGGTAAATTTTGAATGTCTCCTAGCTTAATATTCCTCCAGAAATTGATAAGTCTTTAAGTATCATCAAAAGTTTAAATGTGATAATGACACTTTTTAAAAGATTTTAAACTTGTATAATTCAAATTCTAAGTCATTTCTGAGCATATGAGTGAAAAATATGGCCTACTTAGAAATAGTGCAGGGTAAGTGAAGAAAATGCTGGTCTAAAAGTTGGCATTGGGATCTATTTTGAGTTCTTTTAACTAGTTCTCTAAACTTGGAAAAGTTTAAAAATTCTGTTTTTCAGTTTCCTCATTATAAGATACATAATCAGACTAGAATTATGATCTCCACAGTGCTAATACTGATTGCTTACATAGTTTAAAAATTGAATCACATTACATGAATTAATCCTGTGAGTAAAATTAACAAGAAAATCCCTTGAGGTTTCTGTGAAATTGGCCAGTATTTGACTAACAGATATGTTGGCTGTTTGTACAATTTAATCTAGTAGCGGTAAAATATGAATTTGCTCACCAAGATTTTAATCAAACAATATATATAGAGAAATTTAATTCACAAATGTGAGCATCCAAAGAATGAAAAGAAACATGTATCTCTGATACTGAGACCTGTTATGTGAGAGTTTGTGGAAAGTGAGGATTGTCCCATAGCCTTTATACAAAAACAAACAAAAAAACAAACAAAACAACAATTATAATGGTACATCCTTGATAATATCCCTATAATAAATACAAGAAAGTCTTTAATACCATGGTTTCTTGTGGAAGTCTTCAAACTGATGGGTAATGCCAAAGAGCAATTTTTAGCAAATGTTAAGTTTTTTGAGGATACAGAACATAATGTATTTCTAAGAAAATAGTTTTGATTTGATCTAAAAATAAAATTCAGAATGAGGGAAATTTATATTTATTTCTATAGAAAATTCCCATAAATAGTATTCTCTTCATAGCTGCACTTTTGATAAAGGTGGGGTTTTTTGATAAAAAAGATGATTTCATCTGTCATGATCTTGAAGTCCTCGTATTATTTGTTGCTAATTAAAAACAGTCACATATGATTTGACATTAATTTTAGTAAAGATTGTAGTTACCTGCTGCTAAGTCGCTTCAGTCGCATCCGACTCTGTGCAACCCCATAGACGGGAGTCCACCAGGCTCCGCCATCCCTGGGATTCTCCAGGCAAGAACCCTGGAGTGGACACCTAGTTGAGGAAAATTGTGGAACTTAATCATGATGGGTTGTTGTTGTTCAGTCGCTCAATTGTTTCTGACTCTTTGTGACCCCATGGACTGCAGAAAGCCAGGTTTCCCTGTCCTTCACCATCTCCGAGAACTTTCTCAAACTCATGTCTATTGAGTCAGTAATGCCATCCAACCATCTCATCTCCTGTCACCCCCTTCTCCTCCTGTCTTCAGTCTTTCCCAGCATCAGGGTCTTTTCCAATGAGTTGGCTCTTCCATCAGGTGGCCAAAGTACTGGAGCTTCAGCATTAGCATCAGTTTGTCCAGTGAATATTCAGGGTTGATTTCCTTTAGGATTGACTGGTTTGATCCCCTTGAAGTCCAAGACTCTCAAGAGTCTTCTTCAACATGCCACTGTTCAAAAGCATCAATTCTTTCGCACTCGGCCTTCTTTATGGTCCAAATCTCACATCCATACATGACTACTGGAAAAACCATAATTTTGACTATATAGACCTTTGTTGGCAAAGTGATGTCTCTGCTTTTTAATACACTGTCTAGGTTTGTCATAGCTTACTTGGGATGAGTACCTGAGTGAAAGAACAAAGAATGACTCAAGTGCATTTCTAGAGTCTTTTTCATGAAGTTTATTTGGGCCCGTCACAGCACATGGATAAATGGATAATTCTATGCCAGGAATTCTTGCCAAAGATAATAGATGTAGCCCTTTTATCTTGAATAGATTCTATCCACGTAGGTTCCACCTATGTGGTTAATGTCCACCATGAACACAGAAATGTTTCAAATGCTACTTTGTTGTCTAATTTTAATAGAAAAGAGTGAATTCTATGAGAAAGCACATTATAACATGTATATCTAGATTAATGATTTTTTTTCCCTTACTGATGGAGTCATTATATCAGAAAGAGCTGATTGGATGTTAGAGAAATTTTGTTTAAAATTGATAGGATTTTACAGCATTTGACCTTAAGTCAGATTCAATCATCAAAGTCACTCCTACTGCCCCAATTCACAAATCATATAGCTTTAAGAACATATCTACTCTCAGTAGCTGGGAATACATATGCAGTCTGTGGTTTCAAATCAGTAAGGAGCGAAATAAAAAATAGTGGCTTACAAAATCCATCCCTATTTGATAGCACTGTAAGTGAAGTGTTCTCTTTGTCTAGAATAGTTCTGCTGACCCTGACCTTGTTAAGGTCTTAATATGCAGGTTCACCTTTTGATTGGGGCTACTCTGATGGCTCAGGTGGTAAAGAATCTGCCTGCAATGCTAGAGTCCTGAGTTCAGTCTCTGGGTTGGAAAGATCCCCTGGAGAAGGAAATGGCAGCTCTTGCCTGGAGAATTCCATGGACAGAGGAGCCTGGCGGACTATAGTCCATGGAGTGGCAAAGAGTTGGACATGATGTAGTGACTAACACTTTCACTGTCATCTGAAATTAATTTTGATTTGGAAAGATTTCACTCCAGGGAGCCAAGGGCAATGAAAATATCAATGAAGCTAAAACAGATGTTTTATCTTATGTCTAATAGGTTTTCTTGACAAGTTGGCTAAGCAGGACTAGGGTGAGGAAAGTTAGGCACCAAAGGGCACCAAATTTCAGGAGGCATTGGCTTTCAGCTGTGACAAGGGAAGAAAAAGGAGTATGAAATGCAGAGGTAGAGATGAAGGGATCTTTGTCTCAGATACAAGCACTCAGTACTTCAGTGGAGGAGAAGAACATTCTGTCAGTGAGCTTAGGGAGCTCATTGCAGGGATGTATTTTAGTGCTCTTTGCAGAGGTGGTAGAGGTGATTTCCACACTATTCTTTATGGTATAATTAACTGAAATGAGTACCTAGTAATATACAGGGAGGTCTCTCTTTTTTAGCCAAGGTTGAAGTAACTTTTCCTTGATGATTCTGCATTCTTCAAAGCTGACTGTACGGAGATAACCTTCCCATAACATATGTAAACAAATAGTTATCTCAAAAAAAGGAGCTAATTGTACAAAAAAGGAGCTTGGGTGTTTTAATCTTACATGTTTTAAACAAACTGACATGAAAGGGAAATCATGTTTTGTCCTTCCAAGGAAAAGGGATCTGGGCACCTAAGCCTAGAGGATCATGTATCACTAAGAAGAGCTATTCTTTGACATATTGTACATGTCTTGTTCTTTTCATTTTAGATTGTATATTTTGTGAGCTCATGTCAGAGTGTGATTAGTCGCTTTCCCTAAGGTATCACCTCATAATTCAGATTATTGAGGATGCAATTAATCATAGCCCTCCTCCCCATTAGCTTCTAGACCAACAGAAAGCTAGACCAAAAACACATGGGAAATACAGGATAAAGTTGGTTTAGAGAATAGTATGCCAGCCCAAAGTCAAAAGGAGCCTTTCTGATGCTCCTCCCATCCCAAATCCAGGGACCCAGATCTGCAAAGATGATGCTTAGCCAGGCAGCCAGTGGGCAGGACAACACTCACACAGCATAGAATAGACTGGCCCAGTAAGGACCTGGACTCACCAGAAACAGGTGTGGGAAGGAAAGTCTGCTTTTCTTGCTGGCTGTCAACTGAGAGCAGGAGAGAGGGACAGAAGGAGAGAGTGAGAAATCTGGTTCACACAGGATCAGTTGTCTTTATTTCAAGATTATCTATCAGTGTTAGTCTCATAGAGAAGAGTATTGAGAAGTGGAGAAGAGACTAAAAGCCTTTCTCCTAGTCCTTCCCTGAGAGGGGAGAAATAGCACTAAAAATGTTCCTATATTTTTTCAAAGCAGTAACTTGTGGAATGGGAAAGGATTTTCCCGGTGCTGTGTCTAAGTACCGAGAAAGCATTTTAAATGTATTATCCCTTTTTATACCTGCAAGAAACCTGTGACAGGGGGCATTTATTTTCACATTTTACAAATTCAGGACTTGAGGTTTAATGAGTTTGAGTGACTTGGTTCCATGTCATATGATGAGTGTAGAGAGAGCTGGGACTCAAATTGTGCTTGGAAATACTGCATGGCATTCTGTTACATAGACTTCTATGGCTCAATCAGAATATCATCTTTCTGATATCATCTTCCTTTATCCCTTCTATCCGATAAGTATTCTACTCTCAACATCTTCATATCTACTTAATACTTCTGTGGGTCTCTAACCACTCTAAGAACTGTGATCATTCATTTGGGTGCAAATGTTATCTCCTTTACTTGAGTTTAGGCTCAGTGGGGAGGGGTTTCCATCAAAATCATTCTGGAGTGTCACACATAGGATCTTACAAGTGCTTGTGTGGTGATGTCAGTTTTGCTTTTGAAAATTTAATAATTCATTTTGCTTTGCCTGTTTAGAACTAGTGAGAATTTGGCATTGTAGAGTAATTTCTGTTTTCTTTCCCTTAAAATAATATTGATATTTTGATGTGTTGGACTTTAACTTCAGTTGTATCCATATCAAAATCTTCAATTTGAATTATTTTCTTTAGCAAAAAAGCCATTTGGCAAGAAATGTTCTTTTGAATTCCATAGTTCTTAAATTAGTGCCATCATGTTAAAACCCCTAATGCTCTTTTGTACCATTTGAATTGGTATGTAAAAAGAAAGCTATTATTAACCTGGAACTCGTTTTCTCAAGTAAAATTCTGCCTGGGGCCTGACAGGCTTTATTTTAAACCCCACTTCTTATATGAGGAATTTGCATGCAAGCCCTGAGATTTTGAAAGCTAACAATCATGGTATGTGCATGAAATTTTGAGTCTTTTCTACATCTGTTTTCTGTTTGAAAATTCTGACCTGAAGGCACAAAGCATTTGAATTACAGACCATATGGAACATCTGGAAATTTCTCATTTCCATTTGGTGGGCCATAACTAAAACCCCATCTCTTTCCTAGTTCATTACTTCACTCACTAATGATTAGTGCTACATCAGGTCTGTTTCAATTCTCCTTTCTGGCTCAGTAGTTCTTTATGCCTTTTATTTCCTGCTGTCTTGAACTCCGCCTCACTCGCTCTCCTCCATCTCATTTACTATAATGATAAGCCACCCTCCACAAATTATTTTGGTTCAATTAAGTATCCAAGAAGCCCAGACATTAACAACACTTTATTCCTCAAGTTAAATTACCACTTGTCTTGAGCATTCCTTATTTCAGAGTGTACTTATGATAGTTTCATTCATAAGACTCGTGATTATGTAAGGAACTATGAAAAATTTGTCAATATATTTGTATATATTTACTTTCCAATCTAATAGAGATCCAACTGCTGTTTTACTCTTTACACTAAATTTTTCTCTCATTTATTTAAGGATGACAATATGACAGTAAGGATGTTACCTTAAAAGAATTTTTATACTTTATATTTTTAGAGCATTTTACATTTTTCACTTATTTAAAGACGACACTGTGACAGTAAGGATGTTACCTTTATAGCATCTCATTTTAACTCACTAGTTTTAGGAAGATGTTCAGAGAGAGAAATAGTATTACATATGCAGCAACCAACTTCAAACTCCTTCTCTTTTTATTATTGTGTTCATTACTTTTGGGCTTACTCTCCACTCTTCAGCAAAACTTATCTACTTCCCACCAGCCTTTTATCACATTCACTGATCTTCCTTCCCTTAAATATGTGATACAGTTTTAGAGGATGAGTGATGGCTTTGAAGGTAAGAGCCTCCTTTGGAGGGAAGAGGGCAAGAAGGTTGAAAAAAACACTTAAAATATTTGCACAGAACTATATATAATATATAACTTTGAAAATGAAATTTTCCTTTACTTAGAGATAATCTGTAATCTTTTGTTTTGAGTGGCACATATAGAAACACGTTTTATATACTCTATAATGCTATGTGACTTTAAAAAACATGTCCTTGATGTTGTAGGAGCTTTAGGGCATGCCAACTGAGTATATTCTCTCCTCTAAGCACTGAGCCAAGTGAGAACTGGACACAGAAACTAGAATAAAAGTATAGGTTTCATGACTGCTAAACATGAAAATACAGCTCTCCTCCACCACCCCCTCCCCCCCCCCCCCCCCCCACAATTAGCCTTGGGACTCAAATTTGCTGAGAGGTGTGGAGGACCTGTGCTTTCCTCACACACATTGGGAAGGAGTAGAGAGCAAAACCTGATAGCTTATGGTGGATGATGTCCGATTCGTGATTTCTGAAGAAGAAGACAGTTTCGGGACCAAGGACCAGGGATCAGGCTTGAACACTCAAGAATGTTTGTGAAGCAGAGCTTTCTTAAAGTAGGAAAAGGGACAGATAAAGCTTCTGACATAGACATTAGAAGGGGGATGGACAGTGACCCCCTCGCTAATGTTAGCAACGGAGTTATATACTTTTTAAATTGGTTATTACAGTAAATCAAAAGAATGTCTCAAGGTTGTAAAGCTCTTACTAGACCCACTCCCACATTTTCCATTTTAAGATGACAGGATTAGAACTAAAAATAGAAAGATCTTACTAAACCCACTCCTATAATACACATTTTAAGATAACATTATTAGGCAAAAGGTTTTCAGGAAGGAGAAACTATCCTCAAGCAGGATACATTGTTGTTATATAATCCTTGCTGCTGCTACTGCTGCTAAGTCTCTTCAGTCCTGTCTGACTCTGTGTGACCCCATAGATGGCAGCCCACCAGGCTTCCCCATACCTGGGATTCTCCCGGCAAGAACACTGGAGTGGGTTGCCATTTCCTTCTCCAATGCATGAAAGTGAAAAGTGAAAGTGAATTTGCTCAGTCCTATCCGACTCCTAGCAACACCATGGACTGTAGCCCATCAGGCTCCTCCATCCATGGGATTTTCCAGGCAAGAGCACTGCAGTGAGTTGCCATTGCCTTCTCCATATAATCCTTAGTACAGGCAAAATTGTTGTCTGAGGAGGCCTTACAAATAGCTGAGAAAAGGAGAGAAGCAAAAGGCAAAGGAGTAAAGGAAAGATAGACCCATTTGAATGCAGAGTTCCAAAGATTGCAAGAAGAGATAAGAAAGCCTTCCTCAGTGATCAATGCAAAGAAATAGAGGAAAACAATAGAATGGGAAAGACTAGAGATCTCTTTAAGAAAATTAGAGATACCAAGAAAACATTTCCTGCAAAGATGGACACAATGAAGGAAAAAAATAGAACGGACCTAACAGAGGCAGAAGATATTAAGAAGAAGTGCAAGAATATGCAAAGGAACTATACAAAAAGATCTTCATGACCCAGATAACCATGATGGTGTGATCACTCATCTAGAGCCAGACATCCTGGAATGCGAAGTCAAGTGGGCCTTAGAAAGCATCACTATGTACAAAGCTAGTGGAGGTGATGGAATTCCAGTTAAGCTATTTCAAATCCTGAAAAATGATGCTGTGAAAGTGCTGCACTCAATATGCCAGCAAATTTGGAAAACTCAGCAGTGGCCACAGGACTGGAAAAGGTCAGTTTTCATTTCAATCCCAAAGAAAGGCAATGCCAAAGAATGCTCAAACTACCACACAATTGCACTTATCTCACATGCTAGTAAAGTAATGCTGAAAATTCTCCAAGCCAGGCCTCAGCAATACATGAACCGTGAACTTCACATGTTCAAGCTGGATTTAGAAAAGGCAGAGGAACCAGAGATAAAATTGCCAACATCCACTGGATTATCAAAAAAGCAAGAGAGTTCCAGAAAAACATCTATTTCTGCTTTATTGACTATGCCAAAGCCTTTGACAGTGTGGATCACAACAGACTGTGGAAAATTCTTCAAGAGATGAGAATACCAGACCACCTGTCTCCTAAGAAATTTGTATGCATGTCAAGAGGTAACAGTTAGAACTGGACATGGAACAACAGACTGGCTCCAAATCAGGAAATGAGTACATCAAGACTGTATATTGTCACCCTGCTTATTTAACTTATATGCAGAGTACATCATGTGAACTGCTGGGTTGGATGAAGCACAAGCTAGAATCAAGAATACCAGGAGAAATATTAATAACTTCAGATATACAGATGACACCACCCTTATGGTAGAAATTGAAGAACTAAAGAGCCTCTTGATGAAAGTGAAAGAGGGGAGTGAAAAGTTGGCTTAAAACTCAACATTCAGAAAACTAAGATCATGGCATCTGGTCCCATCACTTCATGGGAAATAGATGGGGAAACAGTGGAAACAGTGAGAGACTTAATTTTTTTGGTATCCACAATCACTGCAGATGGTGACTGCAGCCACAAAATTAAAAGACGCTTGCTCCTTGGAAGAAAAGCTATGACCAATCTAGACAGCATATTTGAAAAGCAGAAACATTACTTTGACAACCAAAGTCCATGTAGTCAAAGCTATGGTTTTTCCAGTAGTCATGTATGGGTGTGAGATTTGGACTATAAAGAAAGCTGAACGCTAAAGAATTGATGCTTTTCCACTTTGGTGTTGGAGAATCCTCTTGAGAGTCCCTTGGACTGCAAGGAGATCCAACAGTCCATCCTAAAGGAAATCAGTCCTTAATATTCATTGGAAGGACTAATGCTGAAGCTGAAACTCCAACACTTTGGCCACCTGATGGCAAGAACTGACTCATTTGAAAAGACCCTGATCCTGGGAAAGGTTGAAGGCAGGAGGAGAAGGGGACACAAAGGATGAAATGGTTGGATGGTATTACTGACTCGATAGACATGAGTTTGAGCAAGGTCTGGGAGTTGCTGATGGACAGGGAAGCTTGGTGTGCTGCAGTCTATGGGGTCGGAAAGAGTTGGATATGACTGAGCCACTGAACTGAGCTGGCAGAGTTTAAGCTGAGGTGGTATTGTGTAATCATCAGCACCAGGCTTACAGAAGAAAAAAAAAAATGTTTTATGTGACTAAGACTAAGGAGTGTAGAGTAAAAAAAAAAAAAAAATGGTGCTTGTCCTTTCCTCCTCTTTGAGAATTCCAGACCCCTATCTCCTCCTCAAGAACCCCAGACCCCTCTCTCCTCCTCAGAGACCCCGGTCTTATCAATACCCAGAAATTGACTCTCTCAAAAGGAGACCAAATGAACTTAGTAAGTACCTATTCAGTAGGACAGGTGGCACTGACTGACAGGTGACAGCCTGTCTCCATTTACCAGCCTGGGCAACCCACCTGCTTCTTCTGGCAGTGGGCACAGGAGAAAGGGAAAAAGCTTCTTCAGTATTTTTAGAAGGTTAATGGCTATAAAATATTACTTGGTAAGAAAATGAGATGGAGGAAGTACATAGTTCTCCTTACTAATGACATCTCTACTAAGAAGAAATCCATATTGCTTTCATCTTTACTATTTTGTACACATGTTAAGTTTTTAAGCTTGAAATTTAATTGTATGCCCTAGATACTTTTATATTTTAAGTGTTATGACATACAATTGTTATTAGTTTGCCAAGTAACCATAGATTTCAAAGTAATAATAATCAGAAGATGGTTTTTAACCCAAGAGTAGTCATCAATCTTGGGGCAGAGATATGACATGATAAGATTAGAGAGTGAGAATTCCTGGGGCAGAGGCATGAATGGAAGAGAAAAAAGTAGACAATGGAAAAAAAGACAAAGAAAAAGAAAGACGAAAAGCAAGACAAAAAATAGTAGTGTTTTTTTTTTTAAATTGGCTTTATTTTTTAAAGCAGTTTTAGTTTCATAGCAAAATTGAGCAGAAAATACAGAAATGTCCCACATGCTCCCTGCCCCTTATATACAGACAGTCTCCCCTACTGTCCACAACTCACACCAAAGTGGTTCATATAATACAGTCAATGAAACTACATTGTCACATCATAATCACCCAAAGTTTGTAATTTACATTAGGAGTCACTTTTGGGCTTATCCATTCTATGGGTTTCTGAAAATATATAATGACATGTCCACCATTAGACTGTAGGGGAGCAAAATTTGCCACCTGTGAATGTGTCTATTCGGCTTGATGATTAATACAAGTTGATTATTTTAAGAAACAGAAGACTCAAGAAGTTTTTCTTGTTACCTCCCCCTTAGATAAAGGGCCTGATTCAAAATAGAGCTATCACTAGAGAATATCTGGTAACATAGGTGAAGAGGGGAAATTTCAGCAAGGTCTAAAGCTCAGAGTCTGCTTTGGGTCCCTCTGTCTCTGCAAGGCCTTCCAAACATTTGTCAACCAAACATGTGCTTTTCCATCTCCCTGTGACTTGCCTTCCTCCCCTTTGAAGATTCAGACTACTACCCCCAATATCCTCTTTTGTCTTTAGTTGAAGATGGTGTTTAAGGTGAGAATTTTGGACATTTTGGCAAGTTACTCAGTTTTCTTAGGGTCTCTCCCATGTATTGTTATTGTTGTTTAGTCATTAAGTCTTGTCAGACTCTTTTGTGACCCCAGAGACTGTAGCTAGTCATGCTCCAATGTCCATGGGATTTCCCAGACAAGAATACTGGAGTGGATTGTTATTTCTTTCTCCAGGGGATCTTCCTGACCCAAGGAATGAACTTTCATCTCCTTCACTGGTAGGCAGATTCTTTACCACTTAGCCACCAGGGAAGCTCCCTCCATGTATACACATGGTATTAAAATTTTTTGTGATTTTTCTCTTGTTAATCTCTCTGAGCACCAAAGAATTGATGTTTCCAAACTGTGGTGCTAGAGAAGACTCTTGAGAGTCCCTTGGACATCAAGGAGATCAAACCAGTCAGTCTTAAAGGAAATGATCCCTGAATATTCATTGGAAGGACTGATGCAGAAGCTCTAAAACTTTGGCCATGTGAAGAGTTGGCTCTGATGTGAAGAGCCAACTCATTGGAAAAGACCCTGATGCTGACAAAGATTGAGGGCAGGAGGAGAAGGGGATGACAAAGGATGAGATGGTTGGATGGCATCACCGACTCAATGGAAATGAGTTTGAGCAAACTCTGAGAGATAGTGAAGGACAGGGAAGCCTGGTGTGCTGCAGTCCATGGGGTTGCAAAGTCAGACAGGACTTAGCGGCTAAACAGCAACAACAATCTGTCTCATGTCAATTTAATTCTTAGACCAACCAAAGAACTTAGAATGGTAGAAGAAAATTTCTTCCTCCCCAATAATATTATACTCAAAGAAGAGTAGAAGAAGGAGGTTAGTAAAAATACAAGTAACATGTACTTCCCGCCCTGAAAGTGTCTTAGTCTAGTAGAGGAAGACAGACATAAACCAAAGATACACATGAGTGATTATGGGAATTACATGAGATGTATTGTTTTTGTTGTTCAGTCGCTTAGTCATATCTGACTCTGAGCCACACTAATATAGGCTTATTTTGGAAATACCTGATTTCAAGTTTCCAAACCAGAATACTGGGAATCCAGTGTGATATGATCACTCTTACTTAGTAGTTAAGGACATGTCTTAGGCTCAGACAGGCTTAGGTTCTGCAGTAATTTATTAGTTGTTTTACCTTGGGCAAGTTATCAGGGATACCTTGTTTTATTGCACTTTACTTAATAGTGCTTTGAAGATACAGTATTTTTTTCAAATCGAAGGACTGTGCAACCCTGCATTGAGTTCCACCAGCTCAATTTTTCCAATAGCATTTGGAAATGCTCTTCATGTGACATTTTGATAATTCTTAAAATATTACTGACTTCTTCATTATTATTATATTTGCTATGATGATCTGTTATCTAGGATCTTTGATATTAATATTTTAAAGCAATTATGACTTGCCAAAGGTTCAGATAATAGTTAGCATTTTTTAGCAATGAAGGGTTTTCAAATTAGGGCTCCTCAGATGGCTCAGTGGTAAAAAATCACCTGCCAATGAAGGAAATGCGAGAGATGCAGGAGAGGTGGGTTCGATCCCTGGGTGGAGACGATCCTCTGGAGGAGGGCATGGCAACCCACTCCAGTATTGTTGCCTGCAAAATCCATGTAAAAAGAGCCTGGTGAGTCACAGTCCCTGGGGTTGCAAAGAGGTGGACACGACTGAGCACAAGCACAATGATAAAGATTTTTAAAGACATCATGCCATCGCACCATTGTGCACTTAATAGACTTCAGTATAGTGAAAATTCACCTCCGTTGAGTCAACATCACTGATTCCATGGACATGAGTTTGAGCAAGTTCTGGGAGACGATGAAGGACAGGAAAGCCTAGTGTGCTGCAGTCCATGGGGTCACAAAATGTTGGACATGACTGAGTGACTGAACAACAAATAGTGTAAACATAACTTTTATATGTAGTAGGGCACCAAAAAAGTGTGACTCACTTTATTGTGATATTTGTTTTAATGCAGTGATCTGGACCCAAACCCACAATATCCCCAAGATATGCCTGTGCGTCCTTGCTCTAATTTTCACCTTTCTCATTTGGAAAATGAGAAGAATGATAGTATATATCTTTAAAGATTAATGTGACAAATAAAAATACATATTTGGTATTTAGCATAATACTAACAAATATACAGTGTATATATGTTGATAATAACTTATAATTGTACTATGTTAATAAATGTCAATCCTAAAGGAAGTCAGTCTTGAATACTCATTGGAAGGACTGATGCTGAAGCTGAAGCTCCAGTACTTTGGCCACCCAATTTGAAGAACTGACTCATTTGAAAAGACCCTGATTAGAAAGACTGTAGGCGGGAAGAGAAGAGGACGACAGAGGATGAGATGGCTGGATGGCATCACCGACTTGATGGACATGAGTTTGAGTAAGTTCTGGGAGTTGGTACTGGACAGGGAAGCCTGGCCTGCTGCAGTCCATGAGGTTGCAAAGAGTCCAACACGACTGACCAACTGGACTGAACTGAACATAATGAGAATGATGTTAATAACGAGAATAACATCATAATGAGAGTCATTCATTTCATCAGTGAATGGTAAAACCTAGAAAATACCTCTTGCTCTAGAACTGTGACCAAATTCATCTCCTGCACCTGTGCTGGGGTCTAGGGGACTAATTTGGGAGGTTCTTTTTCCACTCAGATTAGAATCACCAATAAAAAACTGTTGCTGAGACTGGAACAGCACAAGTTAATTCACTGGCCAGAGCATGGAGAAGCCTGCTCTGGCTTTAGTTCAAAAATCAATTTCTCAACCTGATTAAGGCTGAGACATCATATATACAGGAAGATTGAGGTAATTGGGAAGAAATTGGGTGACGAGAGGAAAGAATATTTATAACTTATCTGAGAACAGGGGTATGGTTTGTGGATCCAGTACCAAGGCAACAATCCTTTTCAGTCCTTATTTGTGTTCCTCTGATTGTTGCCATGGTAACTGTCAATTGCTGTGATGCTGGTAGGTGTGTCACTTAGCATGCTAATGTGTTACAGTGAGTGGATAATGAGGCTCAAGGTCTGCTGAAGGTCTGGTCTTCGCCCTCTTGTGCCTAGCCTTCTAATCAGTTCTTGCTTGTTTTTTTGCAGCTTCCTCCTTCAGAAAAGAACAGTTAATTTCCATTCCAGGGAAGAGCAGCTATATGATTCTGGGCAACACCTGTTAAGAGAAATAGGAAAGCAGGTCAAATATTGAGGGATTTTTTTTTTCTCTTTTCTCTTCTATTCTTTGGTTTACCTAATCATAAGGAATCAAAATAGTAATATTTATTGCCTTTGCTAGAAGATACTGGAATTGGACATGAATATCTTCCTACTTTCAGATTAAGCTTTCATGTGTAGACTAGTCAGGAATAGAGCATGCTAATTTTTCCACCCTGCCGTGGACATTTAAAAACTCTTATCAACAATTTGAAATGGAGATGTTCCTCCAAAAATTTTTATTCACTTACTAAAATATTTAAGTAATATAGTTTGAAATGTATTTATTTACTTAGCTATAAAATAGTGAAAACATAAATAGCTATAAAATAATATAGTATTAAAGCAAGGTGATAAATAATTATCTGCTAAATTTAACAGTAATTCCCTGGCTTTTATTATTGATTCAATTAACTGCTTGCTCTGAACCATGAGACAAGTTCCACAGCATATGGCGGCAATTTTAATTTACCCTAGCCATTTGTTGCAATTTAATATACATCTATTGATTTTGGCACTTAACTGTTGTAAACACTAATAGTTTTCATCACTTAGGAGTTATAGCACCCTAGTCTGATAGTTAAATCTTAGGGAGGAATGCTTCATTTGGGTGAGAAGCTTTTTATGTCAACATAAAAAGCATCATGACTTACTTTTACTTAAGGCTATTGTAGTTACGATAGATTAGGGAAACAGCATGAGATTATAAAGCACATTGTGTATTCATGTATTCCTCATTTATACTCATTCAGGAGTAGGAAGTATTATCTGTCATTACAAGTTATTTTAAGACTTTGAGTACGTTATTAGTTTCAAATTTTCCATGATTACATCTTAGATATACAACAGGGAGAATATAATGATACTATTAAATGCACACTCTCTTTTCTAATATCTTAATGAAAAGCAAAAGCTTAAATCATTGCACTTAGCCTGAAGTGTAATGAAATGAAGTGTTCTTGCTCAAATAGAAAGAATAATAAAAATCTAGTTAGGCAATTAACATCTTTATTTTTTGCTCTATTCCATACTTTATGGCACCCATATCTTTATCTTTGAATAAACTGGTAGGAGAAGCTGGGTCTAGGAAGCTGGTAAACTGTGCTAGACCTCTTCACATATCAGACTGCAGAAGACTTGGATGAAGCTTTATTGCTTGTATTCTATAGTTTGATCTTCTTGTCTACTCTTCCTTAGAGGATTGTCAACAACCCCTTGGAGGGTGTAGTGTTCTGTCCATGTAGAAATGCCAGGTAGATCCAGTTCCTGATGACATCTTCTTATAGTATTGTGTTGTGTGGCAGGCTCCTTGCGCAGGACTGTAAGGAGAAATGATTGCTCTGAAGAACATATTCTGAAAGGGTGCAACACACTAGAGAAGACCTGCCTCAGAGACAAGAGAATGAGCTCTTTTTAGCCTGCATTTGTCTCCATTTGTTAACTGAACAAAATGATTGCCTAACTCAGTTTTTATAGATGGCAAATATTTCACTAAAGAAAAAACATGAGAATTAAGACAATCAAATCTAAATAAGTTACATAAAATTAAAAAGCAACCACTTTTGGTTTAATTATCTAGATATCAAGATTTTTTAGTTTGTTTTGCTTAAATTCCTCATATATCTTCCTCATGTTTTTCTTTTATAGTGTTGTAGTTTCCTTGTCTTTGTTAATATATATTCAAAATAACTGGTTTTATTCATTTGTTAAGAAATCTTGAAAATGAATGCATAACTTGAGTAATACAACTTTAAATTTTAAAAATCAATTTTAAAACTATTTAATAATTGTATCTACATATGACTAATTGTGTTATATAGATTTAATAAAGATTAGGTGAGTAAATAAATATAAATACAAGACATTATATGGGCTTCCCTGATAGCTCAGTTGGTAAAGAATCTGCCTGTAATGCAGAAGACCCCGGTTGGATTCCTGGGATGGGAAGATCCAGTGGAGAAGGGATAGGCTACCCACTCCAGTATTCTTGGGCTTCCCTTGTGACTCAACTAGTAAAGAATTTGCCTGGAATGCAGGAGACCAGGGTTTGATCCCTGGGTTGAGAAGATGCCCTGAAGAAGGGAAAGGCAAGGCTACCCACTCCAGTACACTGGCCTGGAGAATTCCATGGACTATGTAGTCCATGGGGTCACAAAGAGTCAGACATGACTGAGTGACTTTCACTTTAACTATTCCTTTCATATTTCTTTTCAATGAGAGTGGACATTTGTGTTGTTTTTGCTTCATTTAAAAAGAACTACTTTTCTCCTTCTTCGGTTTTCAACTTTTGACTACTTTCAGTTCAGTTCAGTTCAGTTGCTCAATCATGTCTGACTCTTTGCGACCCCATGAATCATAGCATGCCAGGCCTCCCTGTCCATCACCAACTCGCAGAGATCACTCAGACTCATGTCCATCGAGTACGTGATGTCATCCAGCCATCTCATTCTCTTTCATCCCCTTCTCCTTCTTCCCCAGTCCCACCCAGCACCAGAGTCTTTTCCAATGAGTCAATACTTCACATCAGGTGGCCAAAGTATTGGGAGTTTCAGCTTTAGCATTAGTCCTTTCAATGAACACCCAGGACTGATCTCCTTTAGGATGGACTGGTTGGATCTCCTTGCAGTCCAACGGACTCTCAAGAGTCTTCTCCAACACCACAGTCCAAAAACATCAATTCTTTGGCGCTCAGCTTTCTTCACAGTCCAACTCTCACATCCATACATGACCACTGGAAAAACCATAGCCTTGACTAGACAGACCTTTGTTGGCAAAGTAATGTCTCTGCTTTTGAATATGCTATCTAGGTTGGTCATAACTTTCCTTCCAAGGAGTAAGCATCTTTTAATTTCATGGCTGCAGTCACCATCTGCAGTGATTTTGGAGCCCCCCCAAATAAAGTCTGACACTGTTTCCACTGTTTCCCCATCTATTTCCCATGAAGTGATGGGACCAGATGCCATGATCTTCGTTTTCTGAATGTTGAGCTGTAAGCCAACTTTTTCACTCTCTTTCATTTTCATCAAGAGGCTTTTTAGTTCCTCTTCACTTTCTTCCATAAGGGGGGTGTCATGTGCGTATCTGATTATTGATATTTCTCCCGGCAATCTGGATTCCAGCTTGTGCTTCTTCCAGCTAGTGTTTCTCATGATGTACTCTGCATAGAAGTTAAATAAGCAGGGTGACAATATACAGCCTTGATGTACTCCTTTGGCATTCTTTGGCATTACCTTTCTTTGGGATTGGAATGAAAACTGACCATTTCCAGTCCTGTGGCCACTGCTGAGTTTTCCAAATTTGCTGGGATATTGAGTGCAGTGCTTTCACAGCATCATCTTTCAGGATTTGAAATAGCTCCATTGGAATTCCATCACCTCCACTAGCTTTGTTCGTAGTGATGCTTTCTAAGGCCCACTTGACTTCACATTTCAGGATGTCTGGCTCTAGGTGAGTGATCACACCATCGTGATTTTCTTGGTCATGAAGATCTTTCTTGTACAGTTCTTCTGTGTATTCTTGCCACCTCTTCTTAATATCTTCTGCTTCTGGTAGGTCCATACCATTTCTGTCCTTTATCGAGCCCATCTTTTCATGAAATGTTCCCTTGGTATCTCTAATTTTCTTGAAGAGATCTCTAGTCTTTCCCATTCTGTTGTTTTCCTCTATTTCTTTGCATTGATTGCTGACTACTTTAGAGATTTGTTATTATTAGATCACACATGACTTCCCTGGTGGCTAAGACGGTAAAGCATCTGCCTACAATGCAGGTAAGACCCAGGTTCAATCCCTGGGTCAGGAAGATTTCCTGGAGAAGGAAATGGCAACCTACTCCAGTATTCTTGCCTGGAAAATCCCGTGGATGGAGGAGCCTGGTAGGTTACAGTCCCTGGGGTCACAAAGAGTCAGATACGATGAATGACTTCACTTCAGATCACATATATTTATTTTCTTAAAAAATAAACATACTGTATCTTTAAATTATATTTTTAAATTATATTGTTTATGAGGCATTTTCTTCTGTAGATGCAGGATATGTTTCTATGAGATGGTAAGGAGAAGCATTTAAAACTTAAATTGTCTTGCCTTATTTTTACTTTGATAACTGTAGAAAAAAGCTCAGTCATATTGATTTCTGATCACCTGCCTCAGGAAATGAAAGTGATGTTAAGTCTCGTATTTCCTACTCTCTTTCCTCTTGAGTAATTATGGTTGAGAATCAGTTTTGCTAATGGAAAGCTGCTTAATTTAATAGTGCAGAATATATCTGGGGAGAGCAATTTTGCAATTGTGAATTGTAGAATGGGATCTACTTGGCAGGGTTAGAATTAAAACAATAAAGAGGGCCACCTAATGAAACACATTTTAGGACACATTGGCATAAGGGTGGACTTCCTTAAATCACTGATTGTTGAGGTATTGCAGACATAATGAGGGCCAGGCCACAGCAGAGGCATTGTGGCAACTTTGCTTCTTTATATATTTTCATGCCCCTTTTCTTTGTGTATGTGTTTCTATGTTGCTTTTCTATTAGATGAAACACATCAAAAGAATTTTCCTGTTATTGATACTGAATTCCAGAAATAACATCTGGCACATGTCCTTCCAAATTTGCATCTGTTTATTTGTATTACGTTCTTGATACCTAAAAATAGGATTGATTTACAATAGATGTTCAGCCTTTATTGGAAATTTTTTAAATGAATAAGAAATAAATGAATGAGTGAAAAGGATAGTGGAGGGGGAAATGGATATTAATAAGGAACCACAGGCAGGGAAGGCTTCTGAGAAGAGATAAGACATGAGCAGAGTACAGTAAAGTGAAGAAGAGAGCTGTATGGGTTCAGTTTGGGTCAGTCTGCTTAGGTAGCAGGAGCAGTAAAACTTGGTCTCTGAGCCAAAGCCATAGTGTGTGTTTGAGAAACAAGAAGGAGGCAAAGGGGGCAAAGGCAAAAATGGCAGAAGGTGTCATGGAGAGGATGCCAGGACCCAAGTATAAGCAGCCCTTGGAGACTTTAGTAAAACCTTTGAGTGTTACTCTGGGTGAAGTGAGAAGCCATGAAATGGTTTTTGACAGAGCAGTGACTTAGTTAAATATATATATTTCAAAGCACCTTCTGGCTGTTGTATGGTGACTGGCATACGAAATGCAAAAGGGAAGGCTGGGCTGCCAGTTGAAAGTGCAGTTCATGCATGCTCAGTCACTTCAGTTGTGTCCAACTCTGTGCAGCCCCATGGACCATAGCCCTCCAGGCTCCTCTGTCCATGGGGTTCTCCAGGCAAGAATACTGGAGCAGATTGTCATTTCCTACTCCAGAGGATCTTCCTGATCCAGGAATTGAGCCCACCTCTCTTATGTCTCCTGCAGGCAGGCAGGTTCTTTACCGCTAGCGCCACCTGAGAAGCTGCCATCAAAGAGGATCATGGCTTGGACCATGTCAGGAGCCTGGGAGGAGATGTTATGAAGTATCTTTTGATGTACAAAGAGTTTGATGACATGTTGTATGTCTGAAAGATAGGAATCAAAAGGGCTACAGGTTTGGGGGCCTGAGTAAAGGGAAGATGGTGGTGTCACATACAAAGTTAGGGATCCCTGAAGGAAGAACAAGTTGTGATTAGAGTTTGTAGTTGAGAGTTCTGTGGACATGTTTGAATGGATTTATCAAGTTTGGAGAGATTATAAGCAAGTAGCTAGGGTATATGTTCTGGTCCAGTGGAGACTGTGATTGCATGATATTCATTAGAGGAAATAGATCTGATCAACAGAAGAACTGATATAGACAGAGGAAAGCTCTAAAGACTCAGGTTTGGAGTGGTATAAATTAATACTCCTTGTTTTTGTATTTTTTAAAAGGAGCAGTCAAACTTTATTAATTTTAAATAATTAAATTTAAATGTTGTTGTTGTTTCTCATTCACTAAGCCCTGTCTGACTCTTTGTGACCCCATGGACTGCAGCACAGTAGGCTCCTCTGTCCTTCACCATCTCCTAGAGTTTGCTTACTCATGTCCATTCAGCCTGTGATGCCATACAACCATCTCATCCTCTGTCATCCCCTTCTCCTGCCTTCAGTCTTTTCCAGCATCAGGGTCTTTTCTAATGAGTTGACTCTCTGCATCAGGAGGCCAAAGTATTGGTGCTTCAGCTTCAGCATCAGTCCTTCCAAAGAATATTCAGGGTTGATTTCCTTTAGAACTGACTGATTTGATCTCCTTGCAGTCCAAGGGACTCTCAGGAGTCTTCTCTAACACCACAGTTTGAAAGCATCGATTCTTTGGCACTCAGCCTTCTTTAAGGCCCAACTCTCACAGCCATACATGACTCATGGAAAAATCATACCTTTGACTCTATGGACCTTTGTCTGCAATGTAATGTCTCTACTTTTTTATATGCTGTTGTATTGCTGTTCATCCTGCCAACTACACCAGTTGTTTTGCTGACCCTGTTCACAGCACCAGTTGTCTCACTGTTCACACCGTCTGCACTGTTCGCTGAACCCAGGGTAGGCCAGGTGCGAGCTAAGAGGCTGGAAGAAGACTCGATGAGCCATAGGGACTGCAGACATGTTTATTCTCTCCTAGCTGGCATGACAGCCACAACACAGCTTCTTTTCTGGCTGATGCAGCAGGCATAGCAGCAGTCAAAAGAAAACCATAACACAGCCAAAGCATATGTAACCCCAACGCAGCGTATCATACAGAGTAGTCTCCATCCCAGCCTGTGCTTCATCTAGCTCGGCATTTCGCATGATGTACGTGGCATATAAGTTAAATAAGCAGAGTCACAGTATACAGCCTTGATGTACTCCTTTCCCAATTTTGAACCAGTTCCTTGTTCCATGTCCAGTTCTAACTGCTGCTTCTCGTCCTGCATACAGGTTTCTCAGGAGGCAGATAATGTGGTCTGGTATTTCCATCTCTTTAAGAATATTCTAGTTTGTTGAGATCCACACAGTAAAAGGCTTTAGCGTAGTCAGTGAAGCAGAAATAGATTTTTGGGGGGATTCTCTTGATTTCTCTATGATCCAACGGATGTTGGCAATCTGATCCCTGGTTCCCATGCCTGTTCTAAATCCAGCTTGTATATCTGGTTGTTCTCAGTTCATGTACTGCTGAAGCCTAGCTTGAAGGATTTTGAGCATAATCTTGCTAGCATGTGAAATGAGTGCACTTGTATGGTAATTTGAACAGTCTTTGGCATTACCTTTCTCTGGGATTGAAATAAAAACTGAGCTTTTCCAATGCTATGGCCTGTATTTGTATAAACATATATTCAATTTGTCGGTATTTTTGGTTTTTTCCCTCCTGCCCCCTACCCCAAAAGGATGCTCTGTACTGCTCTTGAGGAAGTATAAGGTTGATTGCCTTACTACCGGTGTTTTAGTAGGGCCAGAAGGGAAAAGCAGGTATGAACTTCTTTCCTCTGTATCTTGATTTCCATTTAGCCCCATGCTTAGAGTTTGGTATTTTTGTCCACATACACCCATACCTCTTCTTACTGTCTACATCTGGTCTTCTGAGTTTATTTCTTTATCTGTATCTATCTCTGCTGCTGCTGCTGCTGCTGCTAAGTTGCTTCAGTCGTGTCCAACTCTGTGCAACCCCATAGATGGCAGCCCACCAGGCTCCCCTGTCCCTGGGATTCTCCAGGCAAGAGTACTGGAGTGGGTTGCCATTTCCTTCTCCAGTATCTGTATCTATAGTCCTATATTTTCATCCTTTAGTTGTTTAATCACTAAGTCATGTCTAACTCTTTGCAACCCCATGGGCTCTAGCCCTCCAGGCTCCTCTGTCCATGGGGTTTCCCAGACAAGAATACTGGAGTGGGTTGCTATTTCCTAATCCAGGGGATCTCCCTGAACCAAGGATTGGACCCCGATTTCCCGCCTTGCCAGCAGACTCTTTACCATTGGGAATTTCTGTAAATCTGAACTGCTAGGCCTAGGAGTAGAATTTCAGGATCATAGAATATTGCCATATTCAGACTTTGGTAGGTAATCATAGATTTTTTTCTCAACTGGTTTGATAAATTTATACTTCTGCTAGCACTATGAGAATATTCATGTTGATCCACATCTTTGCCACTACTTATTAAGAAAATAAATAGACGTGATATTTGTACAAAATATTAAATAATATTAGTATGAAAATATTGAACATATTTAATTTTTGACAATTGGAAGGGTATGAGATTGAATCTCATTATATGGTTTTAATATGCATTTCTCTACATTGTGATAAGGTTGTGAATGTCTTCATACATTTGTTAAGCTTTTGTTTTTTTTTTTGTTGTTGTTGTTAAGTGTTTGTTGTAGCCTTTTGAGTTATTATTTCTTGATTTATAGGCATTTTTTATATATCCCAGATACTTTTCTCATCAGTTATATGTTTGTAACATCTTTTTCTAGCATGTGGCTTATCTTTTTATTTATGGAATGATATTTGTTAATAAATAGATGTGCTTAAATGTAATGCAATTGACTTAGGTAATTTAGTTATGCATTTTGGAATCCTACTTAAGAGTCTCAATATAGTGCAAGAGGATTGAAGCTATTCTATATTTTCTTTTTAGTGTTGGCTTCTATATATAAGAGCTTAGGTCATCCAGAATTGATGCTTTTGTATAATGTATAATGCAAGTCAACTGATCAAATCTCAGGTTTCTATATGTATGCAATTGTGTTCTCTCTTCCAGTCCATCAATTTGTCAATATCTACCAATATCACAGTTATTATTTTTCTGCCTGATTTATCTTCAGGGATAACTTGGCTATTCTTGAGATCTCTTTTTAAGCATTTGCTTCTTCACACATGGAAATGTGCAGAACTCCTAAATGCACAACTAATAAAAATACCAATGTGCTGCACGGGTACAGGAGGGCAGAGAGGAGCTACTCCACCTTCAAGGTAAGGAGGGGCGGCTGTGAGGAGACACCCCTCATCCAAGGTAAGGATCAGTGGCTGCACTTTGCTGGAGCAGGTGTGAAGAAATACCCCATGTCCAAGGTAAGAGAAACCCAAGTAAGTCAGTAGGTGTTGCGAGAGGGCATCAGGGCAGACACACTGAAGCTATAATCACAGAAAACTAGCCAATCTGATCACGCAGACCTCAGCCTTGTCTAACTGAATGAAACTAAGCCGTGCTGTGTGGGTCACCCAAGATGGGTGGGTTATGGTGGAGAGGTCTGACAGAATGTGGTTCACTGGAGAAGGAAATGGCAAACCACTTCATTGTTCTTGCCTTGAGAACCCCATGAACAGTATGAAAAGGCAAAATGATAGGATACTGAAAGAGGAACTCCCCAGGTCAGTAGGTGCCCAATATGCTACTGGAGACCAGTGGAGAAATAACTCCAGAAAGAATGAAGGGATGGAGCCAAAACAAAAACAATACCCAGTTGTAGATGTGACTGGTGATAGAAGCAAGGTCCGATGCTATAAAGAGAAATATTGCATAGGAACCTGGAATGTCAGGTCCATGAATCAAGGCAAATTGGAAGTGGTCAAACAGGAGATGGCAAGAGTGAACGTTGACATTCTAGGAATCAGTGAACTAAGATGGACTGGAATGGCTGAATTTAACTCAGATGACCATTATATCTACTATTGTGGACAGGAATCCCTTAGAAGAAATGGAGTAGCCATCATGGTCAACAAAAGAGTCCAAAATGCAGTACTTGGATGCAATCTCAAAAACGACAGAATGATCTCTGTTTGTTTCCAAGGCAAACCATTCAATATCATGGTAATCCAAGCCTATGCCCCAACCAGTAATGTTGAAGAAGCTGAACGATTCTATGAAGACCTACAAGACCTTTTAGAACTGACACCCAAAAAAGATGTCCTTTTTATTGTAGAGGACTGGAATGCAAAAGTAGGAAGTCAAGAAACACAAGAGAAGACTTTACATATGGACATCACCAGATGGTCAACACCAAAATCAGATTGATTATATTCTTTGCAGCCAAAGATGGAGAAGCTCTATACAGTCAGCAAAAACAAGACCGGGAGCTGACTGTGGCTCAGATCATGAACTCCTTATTGCCAAATTCAGACTAAAACTGAAGAAAGTAGCGAAAACCACTAGACCATTCAGGTATGACCTAAATCAAATCCCTTATGATTATATAGTGGAAGTAAGAAATAGATTTAAGGGACTAGATCTGATAGATAGAGTGCCTGATGAACTATGGAATGAGGTTCGTGACATTGTACAGGAGACAGGGATCAAGACCATCCCCAGGGAAAAGAAATGCAAAAAAGCAAAATGGCTGTCTGAGGAGGCCTTACAAATATCTGTGAAAAGAAGATAAGTAAAAGCAAAGGAGAAAAGGAAAGATATAAGCATCTGAATGCAGAGTTCCAAAGAATAGCAAGGAGAGATATGAAAGCATTCCTCAGCAATCAATGCAAAGAAATAGAGAAAAACAGCAGAATCAGAAAGACTAGATCACTTCAAGAAAATTTGAGATACCAAGGGAACATTTCTTGCAAAGATGGGCTTGATAAAGGTCAGAAATGGTATGAAACTAAGGGAAGCAGAAGATATTAAGAAGAGGTGGCAAGAATACAAAGAAGAACTGTACAAAAAAAGATCTTCAGGACACAGATAATCACGATGGTGTGATCACTCACCTAGAGCCAGACATCCTGGAATGTGAAGTCAAGTGGGCCTTAGAAAGCATCACTATGAACAAAGCTATTGGAGGTGATGGAATTCCAGTTGAACTATTTCAAATCCTGAAAGATGATGCTGTGAAAGTGCTACACTCAATATGCCAGGAAATTTGGAAAACTCAGCAGTGGCCACAGGACTGGAAAAGGTCAGTTTTCATTCCAATTCCAAAGAAAGGCAATGCCAAAGAATGCTCAAACTACCATACAATTGCACTCAGCTCACACGCTAGTAAAGTAATGCTCAATATTCTCCAATCCAGGCTTCAGCAGTACATGAACTGTGACTTCCAGATGTTCAAGCTGGTTTTAGAAAAGGCAGAGGAACCAGAGATCAAATTGCCAACATCTGCTGGATCATGGAAAAAGCAAGAGAGTTCCAGAAAAACATCTATTTCTGCTTTATTGACTATGCCAAAGCCTTTGACTGTGTGGATCACAATAAACTGTGGAAAATTCGGAAAGAGATGGGAATACCAGACCACCTGACCTGCCTCTTGAGAAACCTATGTGCAGGTCAGGAAGCAACAGTTAGAACTGGACATGGAACAACAGACTGGTTCCAAATAGGAAAAGGAGTACGTCAAGGCTGTATATTGTCACCCTGCTTATTTTTCTTCTATGCAGAGTACATCATGAGAAACGCTGGGCTGGAAGAAGCACAAGCTGGAATGAAGATTGCCGGGAGAAATATCAATAACCTCAGATATACAGATGACACCACCCTTATGGCAGAAAGTGAAGAGGAACTAAAAAGCTTATTGATGAAAGTGAAAGTGGAGAGTGAAAAAGTTGGCTTAAAGCTCAACATTCAGAAAAAGAAGATCATGGCATCTGGCCCATCAGTTCATGGGGAATAGATGGGAAAACAGTGGAAACAGTGTCAGACTTTATTTTTGGGGGCTCCAAAATCATTTCAGATGTTGATTGCAGCCATGAAATTAAAAGACGCTTACTCCTTGGAAGAAAAGTTATGCCCAACCTAGATAGCATATTGAAAAGCAGAGACATTACTTTGCCAACAAAGGTGCCTCTAGTCAAGGCTGTGGTTTTCCCAGTGGTCATGTATGGCTGTGAGAGTTGGACTGTGAAGAAAGCTGAGTGCCAAAGAATTGATGCTTTTGAACTGTGGTGTTGGAGAAGACTCTTGAGAGTCCGTTGGACTGCAAGGAGATCCAACCAGTCCATCCTAAAGGAGATCAGTCCTGGGTGTTCATTGGAAGGACTGATGCTGAAGCTGAAATTCCAATACTTTGGCCACCTGATGTGAAGTGTTGACTCATTGGAAAAGACTCTGATGCTGAGAGGGATTATGGGCTGGAGGAGACAGGGACAACAGAGGATGAGATGGCTGGATGGCATCACTGACTCAATGGACATGAGTCTGAGTGAACTCCGGGAGTTGGTGATGGACAGGGAGGCCTGGTGTGCTGTGATTCATGGGGTGGCAAAGAGTTGGACACTACTGAGTTCCTGAACTGAACTGAAACAGTTCTCAGACCAAGAAATAGGGTTCTATGAGTGACTCAGGTTTCCAAGCCCAGACCCAAAATGAAGCCACTAACGATTTACTTTTACCTATTTTTAAACTTTATTTAGCGGGCCCTGGTGGCTCAGACGGTAAAGGGTCTGCCTACAATGTGGGAGAGCTGGGTTCGATCCCTGGGTTGGGAAGATCTCCTGGAGAAGGAAATGGCAACCCACTCCAGTATTCTTGCCTGGAAAATTCCATGGACAGAGGAGGCTGGTAGGCTACAGTCCATGGTGTCGCAAAGAGTTGGACACGACTGAGTGACTTCAATGTCAATGTCAATGTCAAACTTTATATATATTTGCTTCTAAAACTTCACTTCAGCTATATATCAGGTTAAATTAAGTAGTGTTTTCATTATAATTTTGTTCTATAGTTTTTATAATATTCATAAAATATCTTGCTTAACCCATAGATTACTTAAAATTGTGAGATGTTATATAAAATACTATAAATTTATACATGTGCCGCATTTAGTCACATTTTTATTATTAATTTCTAAATTATTTGCTTGTGTTTTTAATGCCCTGATCACAGCTACTTTTCATAAATTTTTCCTCAGTGCATGAAAATTTATGTACCATAATTTTAACTTGTGTTTTGTTTGTTTGTTTGTTTGTTTGGTCTATAACTTTTTTTTCTTTTTCAATTTTGTACTGTTTGTTTTTTATCCTAAAGAGTGATCTTTATTTTTTTAAATTTTTATTTATTTATTTATTTATTTTTTCAATTAGATTTAGAAAATTCTCTCAGGGAAAATAGCTGCTTGGGTATCTACTCTTTTCTCTTTGAAATGTTGCTTCTTTATCTCCTTTGTCCTCTAAATGTTTTCATTATTGATTTTTTAAGATGGTATTTAAAATTTTAAGACATCATTTGTATATTTTTAAACTGATAATATTTTTATTACATTTCTTCCCAAGTTATTGGAAATAGGAAATTGATTCTTTTTTTTTTTTTATTTTATTTTATTTTATTTTTTTTTAATTAATTTATTTATTTTTAATTTTTACTTTACAATTCTGTATTGGTTTTGGCATAGATTGACATGAATCCACCACAGGTGTACATGCGTTCCCAAACATGAAATTTTCTAGCAGTTCAAATAATTTGAGGCCATATTAGTATAGAGACATATGAATTCAGTCAGCCACTCTGAACCAGTTAATTGGCTCTGTGTTTTCCTGCCTCCTCAAGGGTTCCCAGATAATGCTCAATGCTATGCCTAGTTTAACCTTCATTGAGTTATATGACATACTGAGATTGTTGAGTTCAGCATTTCTGAGATATTATTCATATTTCAAGGCAGGCAGCAGAGCATAGTTAGGCAGAAGAATAAGAATATAGGCTCTATTTTCTGAAGACCCTGAGTTCAGATAATACTTAGTAGTTAGGTGGCTTCATGCATAATACTTTAGATACTTATTTTGGTCTCAGTATCTGTTTCAGAAAAGGAGGAGCTTGCTATTCAAGTTAACTGTTTCAATGATAATTAATTAAGATAAGATGTATCTACTAATGTCCTTTTGTCCCTTCTGACCCATTCCCCACATTTCTCAGCTACTCTCTGCTCTGGGAGGCCTGGCTTTATGGACAATATCTGGTAGACTACTCCAGAGGAGACATAGTATGTAAATAGTTTGATGCAGTGAATTACTTAGAGAGGCATTCTTGAAATATCTGTTGAATAAAGAATGAGCTTTTGATTACTATTGACTAATAATATTGACATTAAATAGATAAATTAAATTAAGATTTGGTAATAATAATAACTTTCAATGATGTTGTTACAAGACTTGTGGTAATCATTTTTCATACATTATAGTAGTGGTCAGCAAACTACAGTCTATAATCCACATCTCATCTGTTGCCCATCTTTGTAAATAATATATTATTGAAACACAGCCACCCACAATCTTTTGCATATTGCCTGTAAATGCTTTCATCCTATAGCAGCAGCTCTGAGGCTCTGAGACTGAATCTACACAGCCCAATGGTAGAAGATATTTACCATCTAGCTTTTCATGAAAAAAGTTTGCTGACTTCAGCTTTATAGCACTGAGTCCTCACAATGACCCCAGGAAGAAAATATAATTTATATTCCCATTTCATACCTAAAGAATCTGAGACTAAAAATGTTAATTAGCTTATGGAGGCTACTTTAGAATGGATTCAATATCATTTTAATTGATTTAAGAGAAACAGTTATACATTCATCCAATATCCCAAGATGTTTTCAATAAATCATATACTCTTCATACAGCAAACTCTACAGAGAAAAAAAAGAGGCTTATTAATTTGGAGTTATGGATAAAAATGAAAAAGAGAAAAGTGGTACAAATTGCTCATACTCTATTGCTCTATCCTTGGTTTTGGGGAAATATTATTTCTTAAAATCCAGGCGTCTTCCTCAGAAAGGTGCTGGTAGAATGTGGTGGTCCTCAGCTGACTGCTTTAGGGTCTCTATTTTGCACCACTTAATCAGGACCTATCATTATTCCTGAGGATCTCAAAACATCTGAAGAAGGACAGTGTGTCCTCCAGAAATCCCAGCCCTGAGTGCACCTCATCCCTGTCATACCTTTCTCCTTTGTTCCCATCCATGAGATATTGGCTTTTTACAAGTGGTCTTGTTATTTTTTGCTGTTCCAGAAGTAGTGGGAGATTGTGTCTTCCTGGTTTATTCTCTACTCATGCCTCATTTTAAAAAATGAATTTTTTAAAATTAATTCTTTTCATTTTCATTACTTAGGGTGAACAATTTACTAATATTAGAAATCAAAATTTTTCTGTCAGATAATATTTGAGTGCAAAGCTCTTGATAATTCTATCATTTAAAGTGAAAACATACTCTTTTTGAAACTGACATTAAGTAGATTTGTTTGATTTCCAAACAGATAATCATAATAATATTTTAGAAGCTAATTTACCTTTCTTTGTGCTTTTTGTTGGAACATCGTAGACACTTAAAAAGATCTCCTCTGCACCAAGGCCCCAAAATTGATTTCAGTCATCATTGAAGTGATTCCAGAGTCTCTGCTGCTAGTTGCAGACTTTGTCTTTATCCCTGATACAGGTTTTTTTATTACTGTTATTACTAGTAGTAGGAGACGTTGGTTTGATCCCTTGTCAGGAATATCCTCTGGAGAAGGAAATGGCAACCCACTCTAGTATTCTTGCCTGGAGAGTTCCATGGACAGAGGGGCCTGATGGGTTATAGTCCAAGGGGTTGCAAAGAGTTGAACACAACTTAGCAACTAAAAAACAATAAATAAGTATTAAAATAATTTTATATATTATAAAATGATACAATATGATAATGAGGTATGCATAAGGTATTCTCTATGTGATAATTATCATTATTATAACTAGTAATGACAATATATACATGTGTATATACTACTAATATTATATAATATTATATATGTTATACTATTTTATAGTACACATATACCTATATGTTATATATGTATAATTATAGAGAATTGCAAATATTTATTACTATCACAACTAATGTTGATTATACATACTCTTGGCTGGATAACCACAGCAATAAATAGTCCAATGTAATAAAATTGAAACTTAAATGATTCTCTTAATGCTCTTTAAATTAGTAGTCAGAAGTCTTATTGTAGAAAAATTTAGTACAATAGAAATACACCTTTAACAGCCTGAAAAATAAGTTGATAAAGTCATTATAAGTTAAGGTGATGAATTATTTTTAATTTTACCTAACTCTTGACAACTGTCAAAAGACTTTTATAAACTAAATAATTATTGTATGCCATTTATATCTTATTTGTTAAGCCCAGGGTTTGAGGGTAGCTCAGATGGTAAAAAATCTGCCTACAATGCAGGAGACCTGGGTTCAGTTCCTGGGTCGGGAAGAACTCCTGGAGAAGGGAATGGCAACCCACTCCAGTATTTCTGCCTGGAGAATCCCATGGACAGAGGAGCCTGGCGGGCTACAGTTCATGGTGTCCCAAAGTGTAGGACATGATTGAGTGACTAACACTTTCATTTTAACTTTTTCCTGCACTGCAGGCAGAGTCTTTACCATCTGAGCCAGCAGGGGAGCCCTAATTTAGTATATGATCTTTTATTAACCCATAAAATAAGATTTTAAATTTGATCATTTTTAAAGCAGGCAGCGTTTAGCTGAGGGAGTAGCTTATCCCATTGCTATGTGAATACTTTAACTTATTGAAATATGATAAATGTGTGAATAGTCTCATAAATTTTTTGAATTATAATTTAATGGTTGGATAAAACTATTCCTTTATGCTGCAAAACTCAGATATTTGAAATTATGGCTGTTTACTGGGATTTTTTTCCCCTGAAGTTTCAGAAACATATTCCATTTCATTGGTTTTAACAGCTTTATGATTTCACATACATTTGCCAAAGTTCTATTTAAAAGAAAACAAAAATACTACAGCTTTCACAATTTTTCGTTTATATAATAAAATAACTAACTAGGGCTTCCTTGGTGGCTCAGACAGTAAAGAATCCACCTGCAGTGCGGGAGACCTGGGTTCTTTCCCTGGGTTGGGAAGATCCCCTGGAGGAGGACATGGGAATCTATTCCAGTTTTCTTGCCTGGAGGATCCCCATGGACAGAGGAGCCTGGGGAGCCACAGTCCATGGTGTTGCAAAGAGTCAGACATGACTGAGCAACTAAGCACAACCAGATGAGCCAGTGTATCATATACTCTAACAGACTTTAATAGTTATGAATGATTTAGTATTGTATCTATTCAAAGTGTTAATGATTTGCAGTATTGTGCTTTGTAGAAAGAACTGTTGTAATGCATATTTTGTAGCATGCCTTTACATTTTAATACTTGATGATTATTTGATCTCCTATTTCTATTTGCTTTATTTCCTTCTCCTTTCTCATTGCTTTTCAATTCATTAATTTTTGTTTGTTTGTTGACATTTACGGTCAACAAGTTTCATTTAGATCTGAGAATCTATTTATTGATATTTCTTCCTAGCCAGTCTTAGAGTTTTTACACACTGGATATTTTAAACTTCCTTAATATTTTTTCACTTTGATTAACTAAGTTAATGTTAATATTATATGTGTTGTATGTAAGATATGTTCAAAATGCATAATTGATACAAACAAAATGTATAGCCGGATAGGTGGATGTTTTCTCACTCAGTGTTTACATGAATATCTTGTATTCACATGAAAATAATCATCATAATAAGCAGTAACAGCACATTTCTGGAAACTTTTTTAACCAAAGATTTCAATTTGGATTTTGTTACCCTTGAGTGTCATTAAAATATGCCATGATTTTTGTGTGTGAAAAAGAGCCTAAGTAAGAATTTTTAAGAATTATATGCAGGTTGAGCTTTTTTTTTTTTCACTTTATCAAAAAGTCTTGTACATTTTAAAATATTACTTTGTTGTATTGCTAGCAGAAATAATTTTTCTACAATAAGAACTTTAGAAATATAAGCCTACATGTTGTGCTTACCTTTAGTAGAATATTAGTACAATTTATCTTTTCTAGCCCTCATTTATTCTCCTGAATAAGTATCTCTCACAAACTGGAAAAAAAAGCCTTATTGTTTACCACTGTGCATTTATTCAGTAAAACACATTTTCCCCCCACTGGATACCAGAAGATTAAAAAGAAGCTACCACTCTGTTTTAAATTGAATCAAATATTACTTTCTCTGTGAAAACTTCCTCATCTCCCTCAGGTCTGGTCACTTTGCTTTCTGTGATTATATTACATTAAAAACAAATCTCCCAGAAGGTAATTATTTGAAAACTATAATGAGTACTCAGTGAGTGTTCTTAATTTCTCTATTTTCAGTAATTATCACACCACCTGATATGTCCTGGTGTTCAGTAAGTATTTGTTGAAAAATGAATAAATTATTCAGTGAAAGAAATGGGAATAGAAGTATAATTAAAGTTGGTCAGTGGATGTGAGCTAAAGTATTGCTAACTAGAGAAATAAATTAGGATTTTTCTGGACAAGACAAAAAAAAAAAACCATGAAAGAGAGTGCATAATTTATACAGTAATTTAACATTTTGGGCTTCCCCAGTGACTCAGTGGTAAAGAAATCCCCTGTAATGTAGGAGATACAGGAGATATAGTTTTGATCCCTGGGTTGGGAAGAGTCTCCTGGAGGAGGGAATAGTAACCCACTCCAGTAATCTTGCCTGAAAAATCCCATGGGCACGAGAGCGTGGCAGGCTACAGTTCAAAGGGTAACAAAGAGTCGGGTATGACTGAAGTGACAGCATGAATATTTAACATTTTAAGAAACTTGTTATTATATATAATTATACTATTGTGTATATTATATAATATACTGTTGAATAAAAAATACTTACCCCCTAGATTTCTTAGAATCGTCATATATATTTAAGTTGAAAAAAGAAAATGCTTAGAGCAAAACACATTTAATTTACCTGCTATTTCTAATTTTAAGAATATAAAGGGAAATATTAACAGTGATATGTAGTTTTCCTGGAGACAATATTTGCAAAAGCAAGTGCAATAGTAAAGAAGAAGCAAGAACAAGAGGGAATAGGTAAACATTTTGTCTGCAATTTTACTCAATGTGCATTAAAAACTCTTCCATCTGTTTGTGGCTGTAAAAGTCCCCTGGATGCTAGTAAGCTCAATGTTATTACCTAGTAATCTAGTATCACTTACTTCAGCTAATTAGTAATATCTCATATCTATTCAAAGCACAGTGCAGTATATATATACTACCATTGATTGACATATAGCAGGCAAACTTTAAATGTTTGTCAGTGAAAAAGTATAAAAATGCCTAGTTTTTACAAATAATCCTGTGATTATGCATTTAGCAATGATATACCAAGCCCCAGTTTTTTCCTTTCAGTTATAACCTAGAGAGGTTTAAGTTTTGGTATTGACCAAGATGTCCTTAAAAAAGTGAAAGGGAAAGTCACTCAGTCATGTCTGACTCTTTGCGCCCCATGGACTATACGCTCCATGGAATTCTCCAGGCCAGAATACTGGAGTGGGTAACCTTTCCCTTCTTCAAGGGATCTTCCCAATCCAGGGATTGAACCCAGGTCTCCCGCATTGCAGGCGGATCCTGTACTAGCTGAGCTCCCATGTCCTAAACATTTCCCTCTAATTTATGTAGGTTTCATCCTGAGTATAGGCCCTGACCACCCTTTTCTTAGAAGGTGTACTTAAGAAAACTTTCAATTGTTAATTTTTTTTCTGCCTTTTTGAGATGTAAATTTTCTCCCAGCCTCTTACAAATTTTACATCCCAAGAATGTTTTTCTCAAAAATTTGAGAGCTATCTCTTTGAAATATAATTACCAAGATGAATAGAATGCCTGTCTCCCAGTCTCTGTGGGAAGGTAAGAGCCTAATTTTTATAAGTATGAATTAGCAGAGATGGACTAATCACATTGATCAAACTGCCTTCTTGTGTCTTCTAGGACTTTTCCACTAGCTCACATTAGTGCTTAAAAAGTCTTCACCTTGAGTTCAGTCTTTCACCTCTATTGCAATAATCTTGGCCCATATTATAATATTCTTTTTTTATATAAATTTATTTAATTGGAGGCTAATTACTTTACAATATTGGTTTATTCTTAAAGTCTTTTTTTTTTTTTTACCATTCTTAACAGTACAGTTCAGTACAGTTTTTCTTTGACATTATAGAATTTAAATATAAGCTATAGATAACAGGTTTCTCTGTAGTAGTCATCATCCTAAAAACTAACATGAAAAAAAAAATCTGTTGGTGAAATCATAATTACTGTGGTTTCTTAGCAGTCTTCAGATTTTCTTTTCCTGGTGTGGGCAGGAGATCCCTCTGATGGTTAACTTTAGGTGTCTACTTGACGAGGCCATGGGTGCCCAGACACTTGGTTTAAACATTATTCTGGGAATGTACATCTGTGAGGATGCTTCTGGATGAAATGAAATTACCATTTTAATTCATAGACTGACTAAAGCAGATTGCCCTCCCTAATATGTGTGGGTCTCATCCAATCAACTAAAGACTTGAATAGAACTAAAAGGCTGAATAAGAGGAAACTCCTCCTATCTGACTGTATGTGCCCTAGTCTGCCTCTCCCTCTGTCTGCACTGTCTTGACTTCTCTGTGTGATCCTTCAAGAATTGCCAGGTACTTCCTCCAACACCTGTGAGTAATCAACTTCTCTCTTTTTCTATTTTTGAACTACAGCTCACCATCCAGCATCCTGTGTACCACTTGATGAGTGTTAGTTTCATAGAATCACACTTAGCTTATCAATCCTTTTTTTTCCCCTTTTAGTGGTTGCCCTAGAGTTTTCAATGTTTACTTACAACCAATTCAACTCCACTTTTATATTATACTGTATGATTTCACAAGTAGTGTGAGGTACATTATAATGTACCTATAATTAAAATTACCTCCTTCCATCCCTTATATCATTGTTGTCATTCATTTCACTTATATATGTGTAAATGTATATTTATAATATAAAATCAAATACATTTTTGCTATTCTTTTAAACAAACTATTATTTCTCAGATCAATTAAGAATAACAAAAATAAAACCTTTTTATTTTATCTTCACTTATTTCATCTTTGGGCTTCCCTGGCAGCTCAGACAGTAAAGAATCTGCTTGCAATGTGGAAGACCTGGGTTCGATCCCTGAATTGGAAAGATTCCCTGGAGGAGGGCATGGCAACCCACTCCAGGATTCTTGTCAGGAGAATCCCCTATGAACAGAGGAGCCTGGCGGGCTACAGTCCATGGTTCACAAAGAGTCATATGTGCCTGAGCAACTAAGGACAGTACAACATTCCATCTTTGGTACTCCTTTCTCTTTGTAGATCTGAGTCTTTGACCTATATAACTTTCCCTCTCTCTAAAGAACTTTTATCATTTCTTTCAAGGCAGGTTGACTGGCAATACTTTTGTTTGTCTGAGAAAGTGTTAATTTCTTCACTTTTGAAAGATAGTTTGCAGGGTAAAGAATTCTATGCTGGTGGATTTTTTTCTCTCAGCACTTTAAATGTTTCACTCCATTTGATTACTGATATGTTTTCTGAGGAGAAGCCAGATATAATTTTTCCTTTTTCCCTCTATCAGTCACGTGTTGTTTTCTCTAACACTTTTCAGGATTTTTTTCTTTGTCTTTTATCTTCTGTAGTGTGAAGATAATAGCCCTAAGACTTAGATTTATTGGGATTTATCATACATGATATTCTGTCAGCTTCCTGGATATATGGTTTAGTGCCTGAAATTAATTTGGGAAAATTCTGTCATTATTGTTTCAAGTAGTTCTTCTATTCTCTTCTCTCTCTCTCTTTTTTTTTTTCTGCTCTGGTACTCCCATTCTGCATGGGTTATATCTTTTGTAGTTGTCCCATAGTCCTTGGATAGTCTGTCTTTTTTCTTTTCTTTTTTTTTTTAATTGGGATATAGTTCCTTTACAGTATTGTGTTAGTTTCTGCTGTACATTGAAGTGAATCAGCTATTGACATAAATCACAGCAGGATCTATTTTGACCCACCTCCTAGAGTAATGACAATATAAACAAAAATAAACAAATGCTTTTCTTTTTTTGATGATTCTACTGATATATTCTCAGCCTGTCCAGTCTACCAAATAAGCCCATCAAATGTAATTTTCCTCTCTGTATGGTTTTCTTCATCTAGCATTTGGTTTGGTTCTTTCTTAGAATTTCCATCTCTTTACTTAACATTATCTATCTGTTCTCTTCTTTATCCATTAGAGCCCTTAGCATATTAACCACAGATGTTTTAAATTCCTGGCCTGATAATTCCAACATCCCTGCCACGTATGGTTCTGACACTTACTCTGTCTCTTCAAATTGTGTTTTTGTCTTTTGGTATATCTTGTAAATTTTTTTTTTTTTTTTGATAGCTGGACATGATATACTAAGTAAAAGGCCTTGCTGTAAATAGGCCTTAATTATGTGGTGGTGAGGTGTGACTGTGGGAAACTAATTCTGTAGTTCTAAGATTCGGTCTCAGGCTTTTGGTAAGCCTTTGCCCCTGGACTGGGAGTGTTTCTCAGTTTTTTCTCCCCACTTAGGTGGAACAAGATGGCTAGGGTGGGCTGGATCTGAATATTTCCCATCTTCCAGGTGGAATGCTAGAGCCAACTGGAGTTTGATATTTCCTTTTCTTAGGCCAGGTAGACTCTGATAATACTCCAGCAGGTTAGGCTCTGGTTGATTAGTTTCTGCAGGTTAGGCTCTTGTTAATTAGTTTCTGCTGAGGGCAGTCCTTTGTTAAGAGGAACAGAGTTCTCTGGCCTATTTCAAAAGGGTTTCTTTTTACCTCTTCTGAAAGGAAGCAAGAAGGAATTTTTCTCTGATATTTACTGCTGGAATTTGCTTGCGCTCTCTAGGTGAACATCACAGTAATGTGGGACCCACATAGCTGAGTCTCCTTGGAGGTTTTAACTATCGGAGTTGTCTGCACTCAGCTATTTGTCAATTAGAGTTTAGGTTTTTCCGCCCCAGCAATGGTTCCCATGGCAACTTATGGTCACAAACTTCTGCTCCAGACAGCCATGATGCGCTGCAATCAGCTGTCTGTCTCTCCAGTATTGACAGCAGACATGTGTCCAGTGTCTGTTACTAAATCTAAGTCAAGTTTGTGGTCTTGCCTATATGTGCTTCCTGCCAGATGGGCATCTTGTGGTGTGTAGCATACTGGTCAGGTCTTTAGGAGACCTAGGGCCAAGGTGAGTTCTGCAGCTGATTAACAACATTAAACGTTGTTTCCCTACTTCTCCTAACAAAGTTTGTTGACATACATGAAGTACTTTGTGATGTATTATCTGAGTACTTTTAATGGTAGGCAAAATAATAACGCCTGTTCAAAGACGGTCATGTCCTAATCTCCAGAACCTGTAAATTGTTTAGTGAAGTTGCTCAGTCGTGACCGACTCTTTGCGACCCCATGGACTGCAGCCTCCCAGGCTCCTCCGTCCATGGGATTTTCCGGGCAAGAGTACTGGAGTGGGGTGCCATTTCCTTCTCCAGGGGATCTTCCCGACTCAGGGATTGAACCCAGGTCTCCCACATTGCAGGCAGACACTTTACCTTCTAAGCCAGAAAGGGGAAATTAAGGTTGCTGATAGAATTAAGGCAGCTAATTAGCTGACCCAGAGATAAGAAGAATATCCTGGTTTACCCAGGTGGGCCCCATGTAGGCAAAAGTCCTAAGAAGCGAGAGAGAATGAGGGGCAGGAGAGTCAGTGTCAGAGCGGGAAGAAGGGAGCAAGGAACCAAGAAATTTAGGCAGCCTCTAGAAGCTGGGAAAGGTAAGGCAACGCTCCCCTAGAATCACCAAAAGGAATTCAGGCCTGCATATAACTTGATTTTAGCCTGCTGTGACCCTTTTTCAGACTTCTGGTCTCAGAATTATAAGACAATAAGTTTGTTTTAAGCCACCAAGTTTGCGGTAATTTGTTACGGCAGCAGTGAAAAACTAACACAATTATCCTTACAAACCTGCAATGTAGGTATCATTTTGCCTGTTTTATAGACAGGGAATGAGGCTCAGAGGTTACATGGCATGCTTAAGGAAACTTGACCGTTAAATATTGTTTAGGAAATTAACTCAAGTGTTTGGACTCCAAATCCAGTGAGCTTTTTATTATAAAACGAGAAGGTTAGATGACATACTCTCTAAAGTTCTTCAGGCTCTAACATTTACTGATTTAAAGTGTCAAATGAAATCTCAGACTAAACTGGGAGGACTTTTGGCTGTGTATCTCCTCAGTTCTCGGGAGTGTTTCTAAAGCAAAAAGGTTTTGGCATCATTTTGCTGCATAGTAAAATATGTGGGTTCTTTGTATTGTGCGTGTGTGTGTTTTCCAAATGTAAGCCTTGTAGCCTTTGCTCCTAGTTCTGAAGTTTAGCTGCTTAGGCTCTTCACATACATCAGTGAAATAGCTTTTTCCTTCTGTGCTGTTAGGGATTTACTGACAGTTCACCAAACTGACTTCCTGCTGATAGAAACTGATTTTTGCTTGACCTATTTTTTGAATGAAATCCCTTTTCAACAATTCAAAACACTTGAAAAAGTGGGCTTAAATTTGGCATCTGTTTTGAAACATATTAGTTTCTTATATACATGGAAACTAATACATGTTTTTATATACTGCTATAAATCCCTTTAAAATATGTTTTATTTTTTAAATGTCATTTTTAAGTGCCAGTGTTTTATATTCAAAATATAATTTAATAGGATTTAGAGAAAAATGTGTAGAAATATGGTCCATAATTCCACGGACAAAATGATTCTCTGTTGACCTTTCATAAAAATGGGGCATAATCTATGCACATGCTTATAAAACATAAACAATAGTGTTGTAAAATGAAAGGAAAAAGGAATAGGGTTTTATGTGACTGGTTTGGTTTATGTGTAAATTATTAAATTCAATAAAACTGAATCACTTTCTATAAGCAATGTCACATATTTCTTTTCTGTATTAGGTAGCCAAACAAGAGAAAGAAAATTCTACATGAAATGCTGCTTTCCTGATTTGTCATTCCAAAAAACCTAGATTCTTACCCTAGTATTTGGGGTCCACTTTTCATGTGATTTAGGAAGTAGTTTTAAAAAATTGTACTCAGTGAAATTTAACCTGAAACTTTATAAATAAAACAACAGATAAACTTGAGAATGACTTAACTCAGAGAAGAGTGAAATGTACAATTATTTGTATATAAAAGAAACTGCAAATGTTATTTTAATTTTACATCTTAGTAAATGTGGATGATATTTTTGCTGGGGGTAATTAATATACTTGTTTTACTGTATTTTCCTTTTTCATCTATTGTCAAAATTTTACTTGTTTATTGATCTCTATTCCTGCATTTGGCAGCAAAATAATTACTTCCATATGCCATGGCTCTTGTCTCTCATTGCAGAGAATTATTGGCTCCTTAGTCAAAAGTTGTTTATACTTTAGACTTGACATAAAAATCTACTTCAAATACACTCTAATTTGTTACAAGTTGTGTACCTGTTTCTGAGATCTGAGACCTCTTTCCATCCATGTACCTGTTGTGGCTCTGGTAGGTTTCTAACGAAAAAACATGTTTTCAGTGCAGGAAAGTCATCACAAACTTTTGGCAGGAAAGGTTGTTCTTCATTGTCTAAGGGAAATACAACCACCTAATTGCAAAAATAATGGTAAATAATGGCAATATGGAAAAAAATTTGTATGCCAGTCTTAAATCCCTACTGGTAGTAAAACTTCAGGTATACTTTTTTTTTTTTTTGGCTTTGGCTTTTATTAGAATATATTTTTTACATTCTTCAGGGCTATTATCAAAAAGACTGGTGCCAGGATGGACAAGAATATTAAAGAGTGGCCCTGCTGTTAAGGAGCTCTTATATTCACCGGAACAACAGACTATACTTGAAGAGTTAAATATTAGGATAAAATAAAACTCAATGAAAACTGCACAGTGTATATATAATTTGCAAATAAGTCTTTTAAAAAAATTATTGGGATATAGTTGCTTCACAATGGTATATTAGTTTCTTGCTATACAGTAGAATAATTCAGTTATATGTGTACATATTTCTCCTCTTTTTTGGATTTCTCTCCCATTTAGGTCACCACAGAACACTGAGTAGGGCTCCTTGTGCTATAAGATGTTCTCATTAGTTATCTATTTTATACATAATAATGTGTATATGTTGATCCCAATCCATCCCACCTACCCTTTCATTCCTTTTCCCCATATGTCCGTATGTTTGTTCTTTATGTCTATTTTAATCTTTCATGGAAATGCTTATAGGCAAATGGGAAAAGAAATCCTTTTATTTGTATGAATTATGAATAATTTGAATCCATGAAATACCACTCATTTAGCATTATTAGAAACTTTAAATGTGAGCGTAATGATCACACAATGCTATGGTGTGTTACTATTTTTGTCCTATTTTATACACCAAGAAATGAAGAAAAAAGTTAAATAACATGTTGAAGACCTTTCTTATTTTGGTTCCTGATTAAGTGTAGGAAAGAATCTTCCAGTTTTGTTCTCCCGTCTACCTCTCTATATACAGTTGCTATCTTAAAATTATTTGCACTTGTTATTTTTCTTTCATTTGCCCTGTGCTTAGCTTTCTTTGTGGAGCTATTTGGTTGTCAGGCTTTTTAAATTCATATCTCAACTTACTTTTCAGTCTAAAAAGTAAGCCCAATAAAAGTTTGTTGAGAAAGAGAAAGCTGATTTAGGAGTCCCAGAGGGGAAAGTTTTAGATACAGAATACTGCTTCATTTTATTTCACATACTTTTGTTGAGACGATAGAAATCTGTACAGAAAAATCTGGTGTCTTGAAAGGTGCCAAACATAGAAAGATTTATTAGTTACTGTTAGGGTTATAAAGATGATACTGTAAATAATAGTTTCCTCCTTAATTCCTAGTGACATGCAAGAATTAAGCTGAGAGAGTTTCCAATACCTTTGGAAATTAAATTATATAAACCATATCATCTTACTTGGTAGAGCATATTTGCTCCCTTCTTAAGTGTAAAGATTCAGGTGAATGCTTAAGATGACTTTTTGAGGCTCTTAGCAGATTTGTTGGAGAAGGCAATGGCACCCCACTCCAGTACTCTTGCCTGGAAAATCCCATGGACAGAGGAGCCTGGTGGGCTGCAGTCTGTGGGGTCGCAAAGAGTCGGACACGACTGAGCGACTTCACTTTCACTTTTCACTTTCATGCATTGGAGAAGGAAATGGCAACCCACGCCAGTGTTCTTGCCTGGAGAATCCCAGGGACGGGGGAGCCTGGTGGGCCCCTGTCTGTGGGGTCACACAGAGTTGGACACGACTGAAGCGACTTAGGGCTATAAAGTCGCATGGAAATATAAGAGGGGGCTCTTGCTACCAAAGTATGCCTTTGTTCTGTACTCTGTTAACTGTTAAGTCGCTTCAGTCATGTCCGACTCTGTGCAACTCCATAGACGGCAGCCCACCAGGCTCCCCCGTCCCTGGGATTTTCCCGGCAAGAACACTGGCATGGGATGCCATTTCCTTCTCCAACGCATGAAAGTGAAAAGTGAAAGTGAAGACACTCAGTCGAATCCGACTCTTAGCGACCCCATGGACGGCAGCCCACCAGGCTCCTCTGTCCATGGGATTTTCCAGGCAAGAAAAGTGGAGTGGGGTGCCATTGCCTTCTCCATCTGTACTCTACTACCACTAAATTAATTAGAATTGTTTTATTTTTCACCCTGATAACAAGTTATTCTATACACTTACAAAGATGATTGCTGTATTTTATCACATACAAACATTTCCAAAACTTATTTTCTACCTAAAGATAGACTATTTGACTCTTAGAAACACCTTCTTCTAGGGAAATAATAGATATGAAAGAGAAACAGTGGTATGAGGAGATCAATAATTAGACTGCAAAAAAATCAAAAGTGTGTACATAAGCATAAGCCATAATTTTCTGCTTTAATTCTATAGTTCTTAAAATATTTTCAAAAGATTTCTTTTTTCTTAGAATCAAATGACTGCCAAGTAATCATTTGTTCATCCTGTAGTCATTTGTTGATAATGGAAAGGAACAATATGTGGCGAGACTTACTTCCAGTTGAAATTATTGTGTGCTTTTGTATAAGATTATAAATTGCCATTCAATCAAGTACATCATTCTTAGAATTTGTGATGGAAATGTGCCACAAACTATTAATTAACTCCTCATCTGATGTGAGAACATTATGTACTAAAATCAAGTTGAACCCCAAAAGATTCCATGTTGAAAGTTTTATATTTTATAACATGAATAAAAATAAAATATGTTAGACTTTAAAGCAATTTTATAGAGAAGGAATTTAATGATAGGGGTTTAAGGAAATATTTTAAATGAATGGGCACAATTTAGAATCTAGGTTAAACTGATTTAAAAGGTTTAAATTTTGAGCATCTCATGATATCTTCCAACATTAAACTGACTTAACGGTCATGTATACGAACTACTTGTGGGTGTGCATGTGCCTATGTGTGAATATATGTGTGTGTCAGTCACTCGGTTGTGTCGGACACTGTGACCCCATGGATTATAGCCCCCAGGCTCCCCTGTCCATGGGATGCTTCAGGCAAGAATACTAGAGTAGGTTGCCGTTCCCTTCTCCAGGGGATCTTCCTTCCCCAGGAATTGAAAGCAGATATCCTGCATTCGGGAGAAGGCAATGGCACCCCACTCCAGTACTCTTGCCTGGAGAATCCCATGGATGGAGGAGCCTGGTGGGCTGCAGTCCATGGGGTCGCTAAGAGTTGGCATGTCTGAGCAACTTCACTTTCACTTTTCACTTTCATGCACTGGAGAAGGAAATGGCAACCCACTCCAGTGTTCTTGCCTGGAGAATCCCAGGGACGGGGGAGCCTGGTGGGCCGCCGTCTATGGGGTCGCACAGAGTCGGACACGACTGAAGCGACTTAGCAGTAGCATCCTGCATTCCAGGCAGATTCTTTGCCTTCTGAGACACCAAGGAAGCCCTATGTGAATATATGAGCACAGATTATCTCAACATATGCTGCTTGCGTGCAGTCTTACCCGACTCTTTGAGACATTTGGACTGAAGCCCGCCGGGCTCCTTTGTCTATAGGATTTCCGAGGCAATAATACTGGAGTGGGTTGCCATTTTCTCTTCCAGGAGATCTTCCTGATCCAGGGATCGAACCTGCGTTTCCTGAGACTCCTGAACTGGTAGGCAAATTCTTTACTGTTGAGACAGCATACTGAATTACCAAATTACTAATTCATACAATTTTATTTTAGTTTATCTCGACATGTATTTCTTCATGTTTATCAATGTTTCAGTTGTTAGGAAAAGAGGATATCTTTGGATATATATTTAAGTTGGTTGACAGTTATTCTACAAAGGTTTTTGTTGTTGTTGTTAGCAATGTGTAGTGAGGTAAAGGAGTTGCAGTGGGGGTATAAAATTATAATATATAATTATAAAATATAATTAAATTATAATTAAAATGTGAAATTAGATAAGGCTTTTTAGCCTTGAGCAAAAAGAGGGAACCAAAGTTAGGTTGGTGATCCATCCAGACTTAATTGACTAGTATATCTCAAGAATTTTATATTTACAGCATTTTGTTCACTCTAAATTACATTTTTAGTTTGCATTTTTCACCTCTGAAATAAGGATGCATGATACAGTTGACAGTAGTTTACGATTATTGGCCAGAAAGCAGTTACAGTTTCAGTGCAGTTTCATTCACTGTGCATGTGGGTATTGTGTCATAGATGTTCATTACAATTGAGTATATGCACTGTGCTACTAAACGTTTAATTTGACATTTAAATGTCGAATAATTTAAAGATAATTTGAGAAATAAATGAGTACAGTTATAGCCTGAAAACCTTCCACTTATGAAGTAGGGTGATATTAAAAATTAAAATATATAGACATGAAAATAGTATCTAGAAACTAAGATCTGGTTCCAGGTATTGCCTGTTGTTAATGGTGTGCCATTATCTTTATCCAACAGTGAGGTACCTGGCTCTCATTATCTACAATTTCTTTATCTGCTTGTTTGGGAGAAGGCAATGGCACCCCACTCTAGTACTCTTGCCTGGAAAATCCCATGGACAGAGGAGCCTGGTAGGCTGCAGTCGATGGGGTCTCGAAGAGTAGGACATGACTGAGCGACTTCACTTTCACTTTTCACTTTCATGCATTGGAGAAGGAAATGGCAACCCACTCCAGTGTTCTTGCCTGGAGAATCCCAGGGACAGGGGAGCCTGGTGGGCTGCCGTCTATGGAGTCGCACAGAGTCGGACACGACTGAAGCGACTTAGCAGCAGCAGCAGGGTTGAACAATTGCTAAGCCATACCATATGAAAGTCACTCAGTTGTGTCCAACTCTTTGCAATCCCATGGACTACACAGTTTGTGGAATTCTCCAGGCCAGAATACTGGAGTGGGTGGCCTTTCCCTTCTCCAGTAGGTCTTCCCAACCCAGGGATTGAATCCAGTTCTCCTGCATTACAGGCAGATTCTCAGCTGGTAAAAAAAAAAATCCGCCTGCAATACAGGAGACCCTGGTTCAATTCCTGGGTGGGGAAGATGCTATGGATAAAGCCTATCCTTTCAGTGTTCTTGGGCTAGCACCTGCAATACAGGAGACTTGAGTTGGATCCTTTGGTTGGGAAAATACCCTGGAGAAGGGAAAGACTACACACTCCAGTGTGAATGTTTGAGAATCTGCCTGGGTAATGTTATAGCACATTTAATTTGGGACTTCCTGGGTAGCTCAACAGTTAAGATCTGCCTGCAATGCATGAGAACTGGGTTCGATACCTGGGTCAGGAAGATCCCCTGGAGAAGAGCATGGCAACCCATTCCAGTATTCTTGCCTGGAAAATCCCATCAGAGGAGTCTGGTGGGCTACAGTCCATGGGTTTGCAAAGAGTTGGACACAATTGAGTGGCTAATACACAAACTATGAAAAGCAAATTTACCCAACTTAGTACACTGTTAGATACATTCACTTTGTCTTTAGCTTTATATAGTTTTATAGCTCTGGGAGTTGATGTGGACGGGAAAGCCTGGTGTGCTGCAGTCCATGGGGTCGCAAAGTGGCAGACACAACTGACCAACTGAACTGAACTTATAGTTAAAATACTGTTTTAAAAGCTAGTTCAGCTATTAACTATCTCTTCAGAGAGATTTAAAGAATGAAAAGGACTCTATTCCCCCACTACTGGTTTAAAGGTGGAGAAAGGAGAGCATCAGAAGGAATATAAACTGCCTCCAAGCTGAAGTCAACTCTGGCTGACAGTCGGGAAGGAAATGGGACCTGAATTCAGAAAATGGTTAGAAGTTTCTCAAAACATCAGTTAAAAAAGAAAAAAGCATCTCTGCCACACCTTGATTTCAATCTGTAAAACCTGGATCAGAGAAAGTCAGTGGTACCAACTTGGATTTCTGCTCGTTATTGTCTCCAAGATTGGCTCAGCTGATTTTCTATAGGAGAGTGAGATGATAAACTTTTGTTTTAGGTCAATAGGTTTCTGGTAATATTTCCTAGTAGAAATAGAAAATGAACAGGGTATCCTACCCAATAATTCATAACTTCTATCATGAAAATGGAGAAGAAAATGACAACCCACCCCAGTATTCTTGCCTAGAGAATCCTGTGGACGGAGGAGCCTGGTGGGCTGCTGTCCATGGGCTCACACAGAGTTGGACATGACTGAAGCGACTTAGTATGCATGCATGCATTGGAGAAGGAAATGGCAACATACTCCAGTGTTGTTGCCTGGAGAATCCCAGGGACGGAGGAGCCTGGCGGGCTACCGTCTGTGGGGTCGCACAGAATCAGACATGAGTGAAGTGACTTAGCAGCAGCAGCATCATGAAAAAAGATCAGAGAAACACAAAATATCCAACCTTTCCTTGTCAGAGAGGTAAAGGGTATGAAATATACTATAACACAGTGGAGAGAATTAGAGTGACAGTGGCGACTCAATGCAATGGCAGTTCTTGGATTTGATATGAAACAGAAAAGAGATTAATAGAGAAAAACTGGTGAAGCTCAATAAAGTTTGCAGTTTGGTTGATAGTATTATACAAATATTAATTTCTAGGTTTTGAGAATCACAGTGTAGTTATACACCGTAACTTTGGGAAGAGCTGGGTGAAGTTACATAGAAAGGCTCAGTGCTATTTAGAAACTCATTTCAGAGTCTAAAATTGCTTTAAAATAAAGAAATTATGCAAATGGAGGTTACCATCTTGTAAGGAAATCTTGGAGACAATAAAAGAGCAGTCTGAGAAATGCTGCTCAGTGTGCTTTATAACAGAAAATGGAAAAATGCACATTGACAATGATTATGAAATAACTCAGAAGAGTTGGACGTGAGTATGAGGCTGATTTAAGAATAACCAATTTGCTTAGCTCTTTATTTTTATATATGCATAATGATAAACATTTATAACTAAATTACTTTTAAAAAGAACTCTGTAAAATAAGTGATCAGAAAGCATTGTGTCATAGCTTAATTAGCTATGTATACTGTGGCATAGTAGAATCAGGGCAGTTTGCAACTGATGGTGTCTTAGGTGATAAAATGCATCTTTGTGTCTCTTAAACCTTATACCAAACATGCAGTGAAATATTACCATTATTCCTATTTTAAAAAAAGGAAACTAAACATGAGTGATACTAATTTGCTCACACTCATAGTATTAACAAGAAGCATAGCTGAAATGTAAAGCAACTCTGTCAAACTCAAAAGCTGATATTCTTTATACAAAACATACTACCTCCCATAACAAATTAAAGATTATGCAACAGGGCAGAAATTTGACCATATACTCAGAATATTACTATCCTAATCCTTTAGGCTGGCACCTCTAACATGTAGTGTATTCAGTAGGAACTGAGTTCTATAAATGAAGTAATCTGGTTTATTTAGAAGTAAGAAATGTTGAAATTTAGAAGATAATAACCCCATGATTTGCTCATTTAGATATGCTTTCTGAGGCACAAAGTAGCCATAATATGAGGGTGGTTTCATTTTGTTTAGATTAAATGAGTGAAACATACACTCTTTTGAATGATTTTTAACTTTATTAAAATTATAAATTTTAGCCTATTAGAAATAGTGGAAACAAGGCTGACTGACAGTGGTGAATATTCTCCTATAGAAGCTCCTATACTTTCTGGCACTGAAACATCAAAAGAAAATTAAAATGTAAAGCACTATGTATCACTGTGGGCTTTTCAAAGGTACTTGCTAATTTTTGAGAAAGAATCATAGAAGAGCAAATGAATTTAATTTCTAGGCCATATTTCATCCTTTATGTCATGCCAGTCAAAACAGTTCTGTTTGTTTCACAGCTTACCCAAATGGAACATGTCAGAGTTGGTATTTATTTTCAACACTGTATTTTGAAATTTTAAATAGCCACGAAGCTGAATAAGAATGGGGAAAAAAAAGATGTGGGAATCCTCATATGAGGGAACTCTTCACATCTACATACTTTTTTCATACTTTTGAAATCAGGTTGCTTAAATGAGTCAAACTAATTTGGATTTTTTTATTCCTGTTGCCAGAAACAAGGTACTTAAACAAATTCTCATTTTTGATGTTTTCAAGGAATATATGTTTATGATCTATTCAAGATGTAAAAAAACTACATAAACTTAAAAGCACTCCAGATTTTATCGCACAGAAATAATTAAACATTTGAGATGTAGATTTTATACATTAGTCACTAATGAAGATAATACTTAGAGATATATTTCTGTTTAAAATAGACTTTCACATGTACTATTTAAATAGAAATTGTTATTCTGTTCTTTAAGAATATGGAGGTAAAATTTTAGTAATTTCTCATCTCATTGTAAACCTTCAAAAAATTAAATATTCTCTGTCTGTTTCTCCATTGTTGCCCTGTAAATAAATTCTTCAGTACCATTTTTCTAGATTCCATATATATGTGTTAGAATATGGTATTTCTCTTTCTCTTTCTGACTCACTTCACTCTGGAGAAGGGAGGAGAGCGTGGTGAGGTGCATGGAAAGAGTAACAGGGAAACTTACATTACCATATGTAAAATAGATAGCCAAGGGGAGTTTGCTGTATGACTCAGGAAACTCAAACAGGGGCTCTGTACCAACCTAGATGGGTGGGATGGGGAGGGAGGTTCAGAAGGGAAGGGCTATATGTATACCTGTTGCTGATTCATGTTGAGGTTTGACAGAAAACAGCAAAATTCCGCAAAGCAAGTATCCTTCAATAAAAAACTAATTAAAAAATGAAATATTAAAAAAAACACCTCTCTACTTTAGGCTTAAATTGATCTTTCTTTACATTCCTAAGGTGGAAATTGGGCTTCCCAGGTGGTGCTAGAGGTAAAGAACCTACCTGCCAATGCAGGAGATATGAGTCAGGTTAGATCCCTGGATTGGAAAGATCCTCTGGAGGAGGGCATGGCAACCTGCTCCAGTATTCTTACCTGGAGAACTGCATGGACAGAGGAGCCTGGGGAGCTATAGTCCATAGGGTTGCAAAGAGTTGAACATGACTGAGCAACTCACACACAGTAAGGTGGAAATATATGATGATCTTTATATCATCTTTTCTAGAGTACTAATGCTATAAAACTTTCTCTAAGCACTCCTTTCTCAGTATCCCATAAATTATCAGTTATGTCCTCATTTAGATGAAAATATTTTAAAATTTATCTTGAGATTTCCTCTTTGGCTCATGTACTGTTTAGAAGTGTGTGTGTTTAATCTCCACTTATTTGGGCAATTTCCAGTTATCTTTCTTTGATTTCTAGTTTAAATTCATTGTTGTCTGAGAGTAGACATTGTAGGGTTTCTATTTTTTAAATCTGTAAAAGTGTATTTTGCAGGCCAGAATGTGGTTTATTTGGGTGAATGTTTCATGTAGGCTTGAGAAAAACATTCATTAGAATAAAAGTCGTGTACAAATCCATTATACCTACTTGATTGAAAACGTTAAGTTCAGCTATGTCATTAACTGATTTTCTGCCTGCTGCTGCTGCTGCTGCTAAGTCGCTTCAGAGGTGTCAGACTCTGTGTGACCCCATAGATGGCAGCCCACCAGGCTCCCCCGTCCCTGGGATTCTCCAGGCAAGAACATTGGAGTGGGTTGCCATTTCCTTCTCCAATGCGTGAAAGTGAATTTCTGGGAGAGGAATGTTAAAGTCTCCGATTACGATAGTGGATTCATCTGTTTTTCCTTTGAAGTTCTGTAGCCTCTATGTTTGTGCCTCACATAGTTTGATACTATTGATAGGTACACATGTATTAAGCATAGTTATGTGTTCTTGGAGAATTGACCCCTTTATCATTATGTAATACCCTTCTTTATCCATGATAATCTTCTCCAAAGTCTACAATGTTGGAAATTAATGTGGCTACTACTGCTTTCTTTTAATTAGTGTTAACGCACTACATCTTTCTTCAGCCACTCTTCTAAATTGTTTTTAATTCAATTTTTATTTATGAGTGCACTGGGTCTTCACTGCTGTGAGCAGGCTTTCCCTAGTTGAGATGAGTAGAGGCTTCTCTCTAGTTGCAGTGCTTAGGCTTCTCATTGCGGCACTTCTCTTGTTGTGGAACGTGGACTCGAGTGCACGGGCTTTGGTCATTGTGGTGCATGGGTTTAGTTGACCTGCAACATGTGCAATCTTTGCAGCCTAGGGATTAGACCCATGGCCCCTGCATTGGCAGGGAGAATCCCAAGGAAAGTCCCATCCACTTACATTTAACCTGTCTGTATTTTTATATTTAAAATGACTTTTTTATAGGCTACATAGAGTTGGAAGTTTTTTGGTCTAATTTTAAAAGCTTCAAAAGTAGAGGTGTCAGAAATATTTAGGAACTAGTAGGAGAGCTGAAATGGAGAAGGCAATGGCACCCCACTCCAGTACTCTTGCCTGGAAAATCCCATGGACGGAGGAGCCTGGTGGGCTACAGTCCATGGGGTCGCTAAGAGTAGGACATGACTGAGCGACTTCACTTGCACTTTTCACTTTCATGCATTGGAGAAGGAAATGGCAACCCATTCCAGTGTTCTTGCCTGGAGAATCCCAGGGACGGGGGAGCCTGGTGGGCTGCCATCTATGGGGTTGCACAGAGTTGGACACCACTGAAGTGACTTAGCAGCAGCAGCAGGAGAGCTGAAAATAAAATCCATGAAATTGAAAACAGGAAATCAGTAGAGAAAATCAATGAAACCAAAAGCTAGCTCTTTGGAAAGATCAGTAAAATCAATAAACCCTTATCCCTAAAAAAAAGAGAAGGCAAATATATTAATATCAAAAATAAAAGAGGGACATCACTGAAGACCCCATGGATGTTAAAATGGTAATAAAGAAATACTATGAACAACTCCATGCCCTCAAATTTTATAGCTTAGATAAGATAGTCCTCTCCTTTGAAAGACAAAACCTGACAAAGTCATCCTTATAAAACTAGACATACTCTTACCATATAATCCAGCAATTGTACTCCTTGGTACTTAAGAGTTGAGAAGAATTATGTGTCCACATAATTTTATGTGTGCACATGAATTTTTCACACAGATTTTATTCATAATTGACAAAACTTAGCATCAACCAAAATGTCCTCCAGTAGGTGAACAGATTAACTGTGGTACATCCAGACAATTGGATATCATTCAACACTGAAAAGAAGTGAGCTATCAAGCCATGAAAATACACGCTGTGCTGTGCTTAGTTGCTCAGTTGTGTCCAATTCTTTGTGACCCCATGGCCTGTGTAGCTTGCCAGGCTCCTCTGTTCATGGGGATTCTCCAGGCAAGAATACGAGAGTGGGTAGCCTATCCCTTCTCTATGAGGTCTTCATGACCCAGGATCGAACCAGGGTCTCTTGTATTGCAGGAGGACTCTTTACCAGCTGAGCTACCAGGGAAGCCTGTAAAGATGTGGAAGAACCTTAAATATATATTGCTAAATGAAAGAAGGCTACACGTTGTATGATTCCAGCTATATAACATTCCAAGAAAAGGCAAAACTAATTGACACAATAAAAGGCTTGATGGTTGCCAGTGGGTAGGTGGTGGGACTGAAAGTGAATAGCTGGATGTATCATTACACATTTGTCCAAATCAATAGAATGCTTCAGAATATTTTTAGGGTTTACCCTCTATTGATGGCTTATGTGCTTACAAAGCCTTCAAGCAGGCTAGTCATTTCTTGTTTTTCTACCTTGATTAGCAAAATGTCAATTTGATGTTCTTCAGGATGTTTGGACCATTCCTTTCTCTTGAAACATTCTGACAAAGGGTGACAGAATTGACATGGCCCTGGGGCAGAACTGTAAGTGTAGATTGTTGTCTCTAGACACTAATTCTGATTGACATTTTAAAAAGTCATTGGTTAAGTTAAAAACAAAAAACCAAAAAAACACTCTATTATGAAAAATGAGATTATGCCATGAATTAAGAGAAGGCAAAAAGGTTGTCTGAGGAGGTCTTACAAATAGCTGAGAAAATAAGAGAAGCAAAAGGCAGAGGAGAAAAGGAAGGATATAACCACTTCAATGCAGAGGTCCAAAGAACAGCAAGGAGAGATAAGAAAGTCTTCCTCAGTAATCAGTGCAAAGAAATGGAGGAAAACAATAGATTGGGAAAGACCAGAGATCTCTTCAAGAAAATTAGTGATGAAAAGGGAACATTTCATGCAAAGATGGGCATAATAAAGGACAGAAATTGTGTGAACCCAACACAAACAGAAGATATTAAGAATAGGTGGCAAGAATACACAGAAGAACTATATAAAAAAGATCTTAATGACCCAGACAACCATGATGGTGTGATCACTCATCTAGAGCCATCCTGGAAGGTGAAGTCAAGTGACCCTTAGGAAGTGTCACTACAAAAAAGCTAGTGGAGGCGATGGAATTCCAGTTGAGCTATTTCAAATCCTAAAAGATGATGCTGTGAAAGTGCTATAGTCAATATGCCAGCAAATTTGGAAAGCTCAGCAGTGGCCACAGGACTGGAAAAGGTCAGTTTTCATTTCAGTCCTAAAGAAAGGCATTGCCAAAGAATGTTCAAACTACTGCGCAATTGCACTCATCTCACACACTAGCAAAGTAATGCTCAAAATTCTCCAAGCCAGACTTCAACAGTACGTGAACCATAAACTTCCATATGTTCAAGCTGATTTTAGAAAAGGCAGAGGAACCAGAGATCAAATTGCCAACATCCCCTGGATCATTGAAAAAGCAGAGAGTTCCAGAAAAACATCTATTTCTGCTTTACTGACTATGCCAGTGCCTTTGACTGTGTGGATCAAAACAGATTGGAAAATTCTGAAAGAGATGGGACTACCAGACTACCTTACTTGCCTCTTGAGAAATCTGTATGCAGGGCAGGAAGCAACAGTTAGAACTGGACATGGAACAACAGACTGGCTCCAAATCAGGAAAGGAGTATGTCAAGGTTGTATATTGTCACACTGCTTATTTAACTTCTATGCAGAGTACATCATGAGAAACACTGGGCTGGAGGAAGCACAAACTGGAATCAAGATTTATGGGAGAAATATCAATAACCTCAGATATGTAGATGACACCACCCTATGGCAGAAAGTGAAGAAGAACTAAGGAGCTTCTTTATGAAAATGAAGAGGAGTGAAAAAGTTGGCTTAAAGCTTAACATTCAGAAAACAAAGATCGTGGCATCCAGTCCTATCACTTCATGGCAAATAGATAGGGAAACATTGGAAACAGTGACAGACTTGATTTTGGGGGGCTCCAAAATCACTGCAGATGTTGATTGCAGCCATGAAATTAAAAGCACTTGCTCTTTGGAATAAAAACTATGACCAACCTAGACAACATGTTTAAAAGCAGAGACATTACTTTGCCAACAAAAGTCCACTTAGGCAAAGCTATCATTTTTCCAGTAGTCAGGTATGGATGTGAGAGTTGGACTATAAAGAAAGCTGAGCACCGAAGAATTGATACTTTTGTACTGTGGTTTTGGAGAAGACTCTTGAGAGTCCCTTGGACTGCAAGGAGAGCCAACCAGTCCATCCTAAAGATCAGTCCTGGGTGTTCATTGGAAGGACTGATGTTGAAGCTGAAACTCCAATACTTTGTCCATCTGATGTGAAGAACTGACTTATTAGAAAAGACCCTGATGCTGGGCAAGATTCAAGAGAAGGGGATGACAGAGATGGTTGGATGGCATCACCAACTCAATGGACATGAGTTTTAGCAAGCTCTTGTAGTTGAAGGCCAGAAAAGCCTGGCAGTCTGAAGTCCATGGGGTCACAAAGAGTCGGACATGACTGAGCGACTGAACTGAACTGAGACATAAAAATATATTAAGGTACAGTCAGAGGATACATGTAACTTTTCATGCAAAGTGATCTGTGGATAATCATGCTATTCTTTAGGTGTTTTTCTTATTGCCAAACTTTAAATATAGTATAAATCCCTAGCATTTGAAGCAAAATTATAGGAAATTAAATAGTCTATACTTCAATGTATTTTACTTGTCATTAATATTAAAAATAGAAGCTTTTTTCTTCTGTATCTTTAAAAGTGAACTCTGACACAGGCACCTATTCTTTCATTTTATTTTATTGTGTATTACCTCCTAGGAGCAACAGTTCTTGGTGCTATTTCAAAATTGGAAGTTTTAATTTTACTTGTAATAAATATTTTCCTTCTGATTATGGATTTCATTATGGAAGAACAGCACTTATAGCACTTTTGAAATATTTAATTTGTATTTTATCTAAAATATTTATTTGATAGTAATTCCACTCCTGGGTATATAGCCAAAAAGAATGAAAACAGTAATTCAAAAGATATATGCACCCCAATATTCATAGCAGCATTATTTACAATAGCAAAGATATTGAAGCAGCCTCAGTGTCTGACAGAGAAGTGGAAAAATATTTGGAATATATGTATGTAATGGAATACTGCATGTCCCTGCTCAATCACTCAGTTATGTCCAAATCTTTGCACCCTGATAGACTGTAGCCTGCCAGGTTCCTCTGTCCATGGGATTTTCTTGGCAAGAATACTGGAGTGGGGTTGCCATTTCCTCCACCAGGGGATATTCCACCCAGAAATCAAACCCATGTCCCCTGAGTCTCCTGCATTGGTAGGAGGATTCTTGACCATTAAGCCAACTGGGAATCCCAATGAAATATTACTCAGTCATAACAATACTTTAAATTTGCCATTTGCAACAACATGGAGGGTATCATGCTTAGTGAAATAAGTCAGACACAAAGGCAAATGCTGTGTGTTAATCACTCATGTGAAATTAAAAAAAAAAAAAAAAAAACAGAAACAGGGCTCCCAGATATAGAGAACAAACTAGCAGTTATCAAATCAGAGAGGGAAATGGGGACAGGAAAAATATAGGGATTGGGGATTAAGAGGTACAAGCTAATAGAAATAAAGTAAGTTACAGGGATATATTGTACAGCACAGAGAATATAGCCATTATCTTATATAACTTTAAAAGGAGTAGGAATATATCAAACCTTTGTGTTGTACAACTGAAACTGGTATATTGTAAATCAACAGTACTTCAATAAAAAATACCTATTTAAAATAAAAACACAACTAAATTTCTCTTCTGTTGAAAGTGTCCATTAAAAAAAAAAATGGCCGTAAGTTTATAAGTAGTTCGTGCTTACATTTAAAGAGTTGGTTTTCAGTTACTTTCTGAAATGCAGTGAGTATTGAGAGTTTCCTCTTGAGGCTACTTGCTAAGGATCTTGACTGTGTGCTTTGAAGTTGTTATGGCTAAATCTGATTAGAACATGTTCTTCCTGTATTGCTATTAACTGACAGGAGGATTATGTTTCCTGGCAGCCCAGGGCTGTCTGTCTTCGGCTTTATATCCATATTTATTTTATCACAAATACTTCCTTGTGGCCATTTGCAGCCAGCTGACCTCCAAGGCCCTGATTGCTTTTTGTGGTAGTTGGTCATTAGACTTACTCTCTTGCAAGTAGCTAGTGGATTTTTAAAATCAGGTTCATATATTTTCCTTTGTGTGTTTAAACTGATTAGTTTGAAGATATTATACAGCCTTCTTTAATTTCAGTGTTACAAATGGCAAGCTAGAAAGTCTAGCATAAGGGGAGAATTATGCAGAAAGTTAATGCTGAAAGTTAGAGAGATTGAGGGAGATTGTTTTTTCCCAACAGAGAGTCTATGAAATAGATCCCCATTATCCTTCTATAGCTGAAGTCTCTGTTACAACACTAAGAAAGAGCTGACATTGTCAACAGAAAAACCACTGAGCTGGGCAGCTCAGAAGAATCATCAACCTAAACTTCACCCTTGACAGCAATAAGTCCACCCTGGGTTACAGTTCAGCTGAATTGCTTGTGCATGTTGTCTCCTTCTGTCTGGAACAATTTATTCTCTTTATGAAAGAGGGAGAAAGTTATCCAAAATACATTGTCTCCAATTTGTGTGATTAATTGCCATTAGTCAATGTGAGCAAGCATAATAGGAGAAAGACAGGTTAGAAGAACCTGCCAGAGAGGGACTCCTGAGTATGCTCCCTCAGGTTTAGCTCAGCAGTTAATCAAACAGTTTTTAACTTGCCACTGAGGATTTCTGCCAAAGTAGTAAAGTGGAAAATCAGTAAACATGACATTAGGAGCCCTTTCTCCTGCTCTGGAACAAGTATCAAACATTTATCTTCCATTAATGTACAACTTCGGGCTTCCCAGGTGGTGCTAGTGATAAAGAACAAGCCTGCCAATGCAGGAGACAGAAGGGATGTGGGTTTGATCCCTGGGTCAGGAAGATCCTCTGGAGGAGGGCATTGCAACCCATTCCAGTATTCAGGCCTGGAGAATCCCACGGACAGAGGAACCTAGTGGGCTGCTGTCCACTGGGTCACAAAGAATTGGACAGGACTGCAGCCATGAAATTAAGACGCTTACTCCTTGGAAGAAAAGTTATGACCAACCTAGATAGCATATTCAAAAGCAGAAACATTACTTTGCCCACTAAGGTCCGTCTAGTCAAGGCTATGTTTTTTCCGGTGGTCATGTATGGATGGGAGAGTTGGACTGTGAAGAAGGCTGAGTGCTGAAGAATTGATGCTTTTGAACTTGGTGTTGGAGAAGACTCTTGAGAGTCCCTTGGACTGCAAGGAGATCCAACCAGTCCATTCTGAAGGAGATCAGCCCTGGGATTTCTTTGGAAGGAATGATGCTGAAGCTGAAGCTCCAGTACTTTGGCCACCTCATGCGAAGAGTTGACTCATTGGAAAAGACTCTGATGCTGGGAGGGATTGGGGGCAGGAGGAGAAGGGGACGACCGAGGATGGGATGGCTGGATGGCATCACCGACTCGATGCACGTGAGTCTGAGTGAACTCCGGGAGTTGGTGATGGACAGGGAGGCCTGGCGTGCTGCGATTCATGGGGTCGCAAAGAGTCAGACACGACTGAGCGACTGAACTGAACTGAGTGAGCACGCATGCGTGGACAACTTCATGTTTCTTATGTCTGCTTGGTCTCCTCAACACCTTTTTCTGATGAAAGTTATAGAAAAACTTTTCCCTGAAGAGATGATGTTCTTGCTGTGTTGGTAATGGTGGTGATAGTTTTATTTCTAAATATAGAAGTTGATATGTTTTATCATGACTATCTAGAAAAATAAAGACAGCATGAGTTAACCAGGGATTATCTCTAGTCACCAAAAGTAAAATTGTGTATTTCTTTTGCTTAGCCTATCATGTTTCTTTGTGTTGCTTATTTCCAAAAAAGGTAGGAGGCTGTCATGAGAAGGTTTAGTCACTGAAGAGATTCAAAGGGACATGACCATGATTTTAAATTACTCAATCTGACATTATTTGTATTGCTCATTATTTTCATGGACGTGTCTAATTGCAAAGCTTGTTTTATTCAAAGAAAGTGCCCAGCTGATAGTGATGTTAATGATTCAAATCACTGAATTTCTCTGAAAATATTTCTTCCAAATTGTTTTGGTATGGTCAGAACTTAAGATGTTCTACTTCTCCAGCTGTGCAATGAAATAATCCTCAAAGCTGATTGGTTTCCCTCGCTTTAGATAGCTTGGCATATGAACCCCACCAGCTTTCTCACCACAATGAATTAGTCATTTATGCTGACCCTTCAATATGACACGTGGGGCCAATTCAACTCTGGCAGTGTTGCTGAAACTTTAACTATAATACTTAATTTCTGAAGACCTAATAACTTTTCCCTTATGAAGTAGATTTTGTGAGATCATCTTTCATCATCTTCGGATCTAATACAAAAATCCTAAACTTCTTTGATCATTCTAAATTTTTTTTGTTTTAATGAAAGTAACTTAAAATATCCATTATCTGTGTTGTTGAGGCATAGAACTTTCTGCCACAAATAAGAGATTTACCAACCTTTTTAACTACTATTGTGTGAGTGAGTATAGTATGACTGCTGCTGCTGCTGCTAAGTCGCTTCAGTTGTGTCCGACTCTGTGCGACCCCATAGACGGCAGCCCACCAGGCTCCTCTGTCCCTGAGATTCTCCAGGCAAGAATACTGGAGTGGGTTGCCATTTCATTCTCCAGTGCGTGAAAGTGAAGTCGCTCAGTCATGTCTGACTTTTAGCAACCCCATGAACTGCAGCCTACCGTCCTCCTCCGTCCATGGGATTCTCTAGGCAAGAGCACTGGAGTGGGTTGCCATTGCCTTCTCCAGTAGTATGACTGACTTGGCAAATTACAGGCCATCTCATTTTAGGTCCTAAGTAATGGCAAAACTATATTTTAGCACTTACATTCCTTTTGTCAAGATGCATGCTCATTGTTAGATGTCTAGTCTTAATTTTAGTCTCATTTTTATTGTCTATATTTGTTAATTGATATTATTTCAAGAAATTTGAATCTAGCACCATAATAAATCCCTTTCTCAAAAGATAGTGTTATTTTTCAAAGATTACTCTGCTCAAATTATAAGATTAATTAAAAGTAGTTAAATGGTAGTTGATGGGAAAATTATTAGCATCCTCTTAAAGTTGATATCTGCTATCTAATTGACAGATTTTACTTCTTTTTTGTACTAGATTCTGTATTTTCCAAAGATTACCAGAATGTACAGAAAAATGCAACTGAATGAGGAACTCTCTAGTATAATAGGCAACTTCTTTTTGATGGAGGCTTGCATATGGATATATCACAGGAATACTGAAACAGCTCTGTTTGTTCCATGCTTAGCATTAATATCTAAAACCAAATAACTTACTTATTTCATGTCACTAAGTAAAATTCTATTACTTTCATAATTTATGTGTATAAATCATCATTGACATTCTTATATTAATTCACTTATTTTCTTAGATATTTACAATAAAGATGGCACAAGATTGTAGTTACCTGATCAAGAGTTATTGTAACAGCTGAATACACTTAGATGGTTTCACAAAGCCTTTCCAATTTTTTCACTACTGTGTGTGTTTCATCTTTGGAAATTTAAAAATATTAAGCCACTTCAATTTGGCAGCCTAACAGCAGTAGAAAATCAATTAATAAAATAAATATATTGACTTTATATATTTCTCTCTTATGTAGTTCTATACTTGATTAAGGTTCTGTGCTTAATATAGAACTATATTAAGTAAAGTAAAAGAAATACTATACCTATTATTGAAACAAATAGGATAATTAGACCAAAGTACTACTCATGACTAAGTAGAAAAAAATTGTAATTCAGTGTGACAATCAGATTTAACAATTTTATAGGCTATTTTAGCTGCAGTGCTGTTTATCAACTAATTTTCCATGTAAACTAACTGACACATAAAGAGAAATATAGGCAATAAAATGACAGGTTTTGGACCAAAATGAATTTATTCACAATTAGCATTGTAATTTGGTTAATATATATTATTTTGGTCTTGATTTCACATGATTGTGATTTGAAAAATCATATAAAAAGCATTGATTGAATTGGAAATGGATGTGTGGCGTCTCTGAAGGCAAGAAGCTGCTAACTTTGCAACCAAGCTGGCATGTATTTTTCTGCATATTTTAGCTTAATATAGAAGTTCCTTCAGAAATCATTTTTCTAAATAGATGATTAAATCAGATGTAACTTTATTCTCTTGAATAAGTTGTTAAAATTATATTAAGATTTTAAATTGAAAAATTACAGTTAAGTATTGATAAGGATTAAATGTTGAATTTTTAACATTAATCATATATTGATATATCATTTGCAATCTAAGATCATCTAATTCTACACAGTATGTACAAAGGAGGTACATTGCTATTTGGGCACAGTTTACACCAAATACACAATTTGAAGAAAAACATTTTGTGTGTATTATAATGAAAACATTGTTTCTTAAACAAACATAATAAAAATTTTATTTTGAAATAATTGTAGATTTCCGGGAGGTTACAAAGTTGAAAGGGACCATGTTTTCTTCATCCATTTCCCCCAATGGTTTATCTTGTGTAACTATGATGCAATATAAACTAGAAAATTGACAGTGGTACAATGTGTGTGTATAATTCTATGCCATTTTATCACATGTATAAATTCCTGTTATCACCACTGCCATAGAGATATAGAACTATTCTATCACCCCAAAGATGAACTGGTGTCTGGTTTTCAGCTGAGTGAAGTATAGAAACCTTTCTTTAATCCTGTTATCCACTTCTGTTAGTAATATAATTGTTTTAAATATTTCCTCTACATACGTATTCTGTGTACATACATATATTAAAGCCTACAAGAGACAGTGTTACACTTTTTGCTTTGAACATCAAACATAATTTAGGTACCTTAAGAAAGTAAGGAAAGTTTGTTGTATTATCTGTATTTTTGTTTTTTTTCTTTTCAGATATTCATCCTTAAATCTCATACTTTTATGACATTTGCCTAACATTTTTACAAAGAAACTATTTCTAGGGATATAGCCAGTTTTCCCAAATAAAGATAGAACAGAGGATGAGATGGTTAGATAGCATCACTGACTCAGTGAACTTGAATGTGAGCAATCTGGGAGATGGTGAAGGATAGGGAAGCCTGGCTGTGCTACAGTTGATGGGTCACAAAGAGTTGGACAGGACTTTGCTACTGAACAATAAAAGCTAGAGCAAGGGATACTAGCTATTAATTATGTTGGTGTTTCCCCATATGCCCTTTTCTACTTAGGAAAAAAAATTACTCAGTAGTGGAATTGGAGTTTAGGCTAGTTTAGACATATATGGGTGCTTCCCGGTAGCTCAGTGATAAATAATCCGCTTGCGATGCAGAAGACACAGGAGACGTGGGTTCCCTCCCTGGGTTAGGAAAATCCCCTGGAGGAGGGCATGTCAACCCACTCCAGTATTCTTGTCTGGAGAATCCTATGGACAGAAGAGCCTGGCAGGTTACAGTCCATAGGGTCCCAAAATAGTCAAATGGGACTGAAGTGAATGAGCATGCACACAGGTACACAGACATATATGGGGGAAAAGAAAGAAAACTGGAACAAAGAGAATACTGTAGAAGTAGAAAACTGGAACAAAGAGAATACTGTAGAATTTGCACCAGTGCTAATTTCAATCACACTTGTATGATCTGAACTGATTAGAGGTTCCATGATATTATTATCTGTGGAATAAAATCAATTGGCCAGTTATTGAAGCTAGCACATGAAAATCAGAATGATAACCAAATAATTTAATGCATCTTCTCATTATTATTTATTTAGTACTTCTCAGATTTTCCTTTACTCTGATTGGGTATACTTAGGGATATTCTGTATTACTCTAGGATTTAAAGAAATGAATTTTAAGAGTATGGGATTGATTTATAAGGAACATAACTATTTTTGAGAAGGGAATATTTTTCCCATGCGACAGAAAGTTAATGAAAATTCATCCATCAAATTAAATAACAAATGCTGTTTCCTTCCAAGAAAAGTATTTTTGAATAGCTCTTATATTCATGTAGTTCAAAAATAAAAGCACATTATGAAATAAAAGGAAAATTCTCCCTCCCACCTTCTCTTATATCCAACTAATATATAACTGCCTACACCATCAGTGGTTTTTTATTTACCTTTACTTATTAACATTATTACTATTACTAGTAATTCTTGCATTTCTATGAAAATGTAGATAAAGATTCTTATTTTTCACTGTTTACATACTAATTATTTTTTTCTCCTTGGAGATATACATGTATTGTTAATATATTCCTTATACATATTTTTATGGTTTTATACATTTTTCTAAGACAATTATGCAAGGAGTCAGTTCAGTTCAGTCGCTCAGTCGAGTCTGACTCTTTGTGACCCCATGAATTGCAGCATGCCAGGCCTCCCTGTCCATCACCAACTCCCAGAGTTTACCCAAACTCGTGTCCGTCGAGTCAGTGATGCCACCCAGCCATCTCATCCTCTGTCGTCCCCTTCTCCTCCTGCCCCCAATCCCTCCCAGCATAACATATTAAAAAGCAGAGACATTACTTTGTCAACAAAGGTCTGTCTAATCAAGGCTATGGTTTTTCCAGTGGTCATGTATGGATGAGAGTTGGACTGTGAAGAAAGCTGAGCACTGAAGAATTGATGTTTTTGAACTATGGCGTTCAAGAAGACTCTTCAGAGTCTCTTGGATTGCAAGGAGATCCAACCAGTCCATCCTAAAGGAGATGAGTCCTGGGTGTTCATTGGAAGGACTGATGCTGAGGCTGAAACTCCAATACTCTGGCCACCTCATGTGAAGAGTTGACTCATTGGAAAAGACTCTGATACTGGGAGGGATTGGGGTCAGGAGGAGACAGGGATGACAGAGGATGAGATGGCTGGATGCAAGGAGTAATCTTGTATAAATGTCACCTTATATAAATGATATAGCAATGTATATATAAAGCTAAATTTCTGGTAGTGTAACTATCAGGTATAATAAGGAGGCATGTATCATTTTATAATCCCATCAGTAATCTATTTAGGCCACCCTTTATACACATTCCTGACAACTGAGGTTGTTTGTAGGCCTTTTCAACTTTTTGAAATTCAATTTTTAATAGAATTTCTGTCTGTTCAGTTCAGTCACTCAGTCATGTCCAACTCTTTGTGACCCCATGGACTGCAGCACTCCAGGCCTCCTTGTCCATCATCAGATCCCAGAGCTTACTGAAACTCATGTCCATCGAGTTGGTGATGCCATCCAAGCATTTCATTCTCTGTTGTCCCCTTCTCCTCCTGCCTTCAATCTTTCCCAGCATCAGGGTCTTTCCCAATGAGTCAGTTCTTCGTATCAGGTGGCCAAAGTATTGGAGTTTCAGCCTCAACATCAGTCCTTCCAATAAATATTCAGGACAGATTTCCTTTAGGATGGACTGGTTTGATCTCCTTGCAGTCCAAGAGATTCCCAAGAGTCTTCTCCAACACCACAGTTCAAAAGCATCAATTCTTTGGCACTCAGCTTTCTTTATAGTCCAGCTCTCACATCCATACATGACTACTGGAAAAACCATAGCTTTGCCTAAATGGACCTTTGTTGGCAAAGTAATGTCTCTGCTTTTTAATATGCTGTCTAGGTTGGTCATAACTTTCCTTCCAGGGAGTAAGCGTCTTTTAATTTCATGGCTGTAGTCACCATCTGCGGTGATTTTAGAGCCCCCCAAAATAAAGTCTCTCATTGTTTCCATTATTTCACCATCTATTTGCCATGAAGTGATAGGATCGGATGCCATGATCTTCGTTTTCTGAATGTTGAGTTTTAAGCCAACTTTTTCACTCTCTTCTTTCATTTTCATCAAGAGGCTCTTTAGTTCCTCTTCATTTTCTGCCATAAGGGTGGTGTCATCTGCATATCCCAATCTCGCCTCAGTTGTGTCCGACTCTGTGCGACCCTGTAGACGGCTGCCCACCAGGCTCCCCTCTCCCTGGGATTCTCCAGGCAAGAACACTGGAGTGGGTTGCCATTTCCTTCTCCAATGCAGGAAAGTAAAAAGTGAAACTGAGGTCGCTCAGTCGTGACCCCATAGACTGCAGCCCACCAGGCTCCTCTGTCCATGGGATTTTCCAAGCAAGAGTACTGGAGTGGGGTGCCATTGCCTTCTCCTCCAATCTGTTAGGTTTAATAAAAGGCTTGATGTAGCTTTGATTGAAATTTTACTTTGTGTGTGTGAGGTCATATACTTGTTGTTGTTCAGCTGCTAAGTTGTCTATATGTTGCAAATATTTCTCACCTTTTTTGTTGTTTGTGTTCTGACATAGTTTTCAGTGGTTTTTCCTTTTAAAATTTTTCATTGCTCTTGTAGTTAAATGTCTTAATCTTTTTTTTTATGCATTTTGGTAACTATATTATTGTTCAGACAGCTTCTAACACTTCATGTCTTATTTTTCTCCATAGCAGTTATTATGTTCTAGTGTATATCATTAACTTATTATAATTATTTATTATATGTATTATGTTTCCCACATAAGATCTTAAGTGTCATGAACACAGAGATTTTCTTACACTACTATAGTTTCTGCACCTAAAAACAGTGCCTGACATAGAGTGATTGTTCCATAAACACCTGTCAAATGAATGAATGAATGAATGAATATAGGTTCTCTAGATCAGAACTTTATAAAGAGTAACTCAATAATAGTCTGGAGATTGGATTACAGTTGAAAGGCCATATGAGTACTATTGTCATTTGTCTTTGGGTCATCCAGGTGAAAAATAACTGAGAAAGAGTTCTAATTAAAGATCAATGACTAGGAACTAAGCAGTGAATCTGTGTCAAACCCATGAGCCATCTGTCATAGAAGAGGAAAAACACAAAATTCATTGTTCATTCTTTGAGAGAGAATCAATGGCTGATCTCTATAAACTACATGTGCAACATCTTTTTCTGTACTTTCTAGAGAGTCCTACTTGAATTACCAGTAGAAGCCCTATAAAAACACCAATTTTTGTTCAGTGACTCTGCCTATCCAATATGACCTTATTCTAAATGTTAAAAACTATGATGCTTTTGGAGTACATGAGAGACTACTGGAGTAAGGGGAAAAACTGACCTCATGAAAAATTTCCAAAAGAGAATGGAGATAAAACAGGAAAAAGAAAAAAATTAAGTTGTCAGTTTGTGTTCACACAAAGGACAGGATTTGAAACTATTTTTAAAAAGGAAAACTAGGAATATAACCACAAGTGAGGGCTTAAAAGTGGAGTTAAAAGACATAAGTGTTGGCCTGGTATGGGTGGAAAGTAGAATATGGCTTTGCATGACCTTTGTTGGCAAGACTATAATCAAAGAATATATTTAAGGTCCAGTTAATGGTGATTTGCAGGTTTCTCTTTGCAATTTGCACTGGAAAAACATTGAAGAAGATACCCAAAGTATAAAGGCAAGCTCCTTGCCATTTTAGCTATGCGTTATTTAGAGACAGCCAACAGGGTGACAAGCTTTTTTTTTTTTTTAATCCATTAAACCATTCATATTTTTGTAAATGGAAACTTAAAGAATATGTTTGAATCCCTTAAGTTTGAAGAGCCCACATGGCCACACTGAGATAGATGTTTGGCAAAGAAATACAAAGTATGTAACAAAATTTTGAAGTGAGATGTTATGGGTTGAAGTATGTCTTGCCAAAATTCAGGTTAAGCCTCATTTTTCTGAGAACTTGGCCTTATTTGGAAATAGGGTCTTTGCAGTTGTAAATAGTTCCATATAGCTCATACTGGAGTAAGGTGAACCCCACATTCAATATAACATGTTCTTATACAAAAAGAAGAGACTTGAACAAAAACATAGACATAAATAGAGAAGCTGCTGCTGCTGCTAAGTCACTTCAGTTGTGTCCGACTCTGTGTGACCCCATAGACGGCAGCCCACCAGGCTCCCCCGTCCCTGGGATTCTCCAGGCAAGAACACTGGAGTGGGTTGCCATTTCCTTCTCCAATGCATGAAAGTGAAAAGTGAAAGTGAAGTCGCTTACTCGTGTCTGACACTAGCGACCCCACAGACTGCAGCCTACCAGGCTCCTCTGTCCATGGGATTTTCCTGGCAAAAGTACTGGAGTGGGGTGCCATTGCCTTCTTCAAGAGAAGATGCTACAAATATGGAAAAGATGGCCATGGATGAGCCAAGAGAGAGGCCAGGAAAGGGTCCTTTTCTCACAGACTTCAGAAGGGACAAATCCTGTTGATATCTTGATTTCAGACTTCTAGCCTCCAAAACTTGAGAAAATAAATTTCTGTTGTTTAAGGTACTCAATTTGTATTACTTTGTTAGGGTCTTTTATTTTACATAACAAAATTGTTCCAAGTTTTAAAGAAATACCACCTTTCACTAAAGAATAAATATCACTTTTTAGGTCTCCAAAAAGCTGTTCTTATTTTTAGCAAAGGTCTGGTTTTTGTTTTTTTCTGGTCCATGTTCTTACTCTTTTTATGACTAATAGTGGATTTTTTATTTTTCTAAGGAATATTTAAGTAAAGCCCCCTTTATTAAAAAGCCACTTCTAGTGAGATTTTTCTTTTAATCAGTTTCTAGCCTCCTCTAAGGGTCATGAGCATGGCAATTAATGTATCTCACAGGTACAGGTTTGCGGCAAGTAAAATACAGTACTTCTCTGGCTTTGAAATCTACAGTTTGTTGACATTAATGTCATTTGAACTTTTGATAAAACAATCTTTAGCCAGTTTCCCCAAGTTGGAGAAGATTTGGGGAAGTTGGTTCATTTTGCTACTCCAGGGACATTTCAAATAGAATAAAGTGAACCCAACTGATTGAGGTCAGAGAAACAAGTTAATCAGTTTGATCTGTTTACTTTAAACTGATTTTCTATGAAGATGCACATGTTTATTTCCAAATTTTCAATGAAAAAATATCAGAGTTCACTAATAATATAAACAAAGAGCTAAAATGCTGTGGGAATGCTTTCAGTTGTCAAGGAAAAATGCTCTGGTTTTTCTCTTTATCATATAATGTCATTCTGGGCATGGGTTTATGACAAACGGCTCAGTACTTTATAAAAACTGAATTTTAAAATAAATGACTGAAATGCTATTCCATATTAAATATCTCTTAAGTGCTTCTACATTTACATATCAAAAGATAGCTGTCCCACCACCATTGTCCTTGGCGCTGCTAAATGGAAAATAAGCTATGCAATTTGTAAAACAGGGTTTTAACCGATACAGTTATTATTCATCATTTCAGGATAAAAATAAGCTAGTGACAGATCTTACAGAAAAATCATTATTTTTCAACCAAATCAATTTTTGTGAGACTTTATAGTAGGTCATTGATATTGCTCATTTTGTGTTAATCTATTCTCTTGTATTGCTAGAATTGTAATAGATTTGTAGTTTTTATTAAAAATAGTTAAAATATTTAACTCAAACTAGTTATTAATCAAGAAAAAATATAGAGAGACTAGGTTTTACCAGAATTAGAATTGTCTAGATGGGAAAATTACTAGTACTATCAGAGCTAATCTCTAAGTGTTCTTGTGTCATATAATTTAATCCTAACTACAGCTCTCTAAGAGGAAATGCTATTAGTATTCACTTTTTACAGTGTGAAAACTGAAGTATGGCCAACTGAGTTGAAGGGATAAGTAACTGAAATAAAATATGATATAGTATAAGTAAAGAGTATTCTTTAATCATGCTTAGGATAAATCAGTTTGGTCTAAGGTAGAAAAATGAATTCATAGAGCAGGCAATGTTTGAGCTTCACTTTGACATCAAAGTAGAGATTTTACAGGGAACAGTGAATTTCCCAGAGGGTGAAAATACAGGATGACCAAGAATAGTTTTTCTGTTCATGTCAAGCCATTCTGGTGGAAAAGAGCAAAAACCTGCTGAAGCTAGCTCAAATGGGGGAAAGTTTATTTGAAAAAAAAAAAGAAAACTCTCAGTGAAGATAACATTCAGAAAATGTCATGAATTAAGGTAGTCTTTTTATATTTCTCTGTCTGCCTGTCTTTGATTGTCCTCAGTGACTAAACTTCTTGTTCTAAGCTGGCATCACTTTGGATTGACTTCCTGTTGTTATTTTCCCTGCAGACATGATGCTGATGGCTTTCTAGCCCCAGAACTTGAATGACTTCCTAGCTGAGTTCTCCATAGATTGCTAGATTTATTCCTCAGTGTACATATTTGAAGTTGTCAGTAGCAAAATCTGATTGCCCCAACTCATCTTTTTATACCAGAGCACACACACTCTGTTCTGTTCAGCTAAACCCAGAATAGTGAAGTATGAACCATTCTGTTGTCAACATCTGTAAACAGGAATTCAATGACTAAGTGGACTAGGTAATAATACGGTGAAGCAACTGGTTCATGGCAGTTATACGTGATTTGGTAGATATTGGTAGAAAAAGTAGGATTATGGAGATCCTTCTTTATTGTGCAACTGAGATGATCATTGAGTTGTAGCAGTTAAAAACGTCCAATTTTTTAAAATTTTGGAGTCTTATAATCGTACTCAGTTCAGTTCAGTCACTCAGTTGTGTCCAACTCTTTGCAACCTTTAGAAATAATACTTCAGAATATGTAAACAATAAGAAAATGTCAAGATACAGGAAGATAAGAGATAGTTTTGGTGATTCAGGCTAGTGATGAGGAGTAACTAAACTCAAAATGACGGGCACCAATCCTAATATTGATGCCAAATTGAAAGCCTTCACAAAATGTCTTTCTGCTTCTGAAATGTGAGAAGGATGGTATGTTCCTTTACTCTGTGATGATTCCACATTTGGGATAAAAACAAAAAATAAATATGAGAAAACCTTAGAAAGATGTAAACTAGAATCCAGAAATCAATGAGTGGAAAAACAATGAGGAAAAAAAGAAAAAGAATAAAAGTGTAATTGTAGCATTCTTATATAAGCTATATTGGTTTTCAAAGAGGGAGGTAATAGAAGGGACTTCTATCTGTTTAAAAGTCATGGCATATTTTATCCTACAAAATAACAAAAGCATTCAAAGGCATGAATAGATATAAGGAATCTAGAAGATAGGTATCATGAATGTGTAGTTCTCTGTGTGTGGGAACATATCCATAAGGTGATGCTAAACTCAAGAATGTGCCAACATAGGAACAATTGTCCTTAACTGTCAACATTATGCATGATGGAGGCATTAAAGGAAAAAGATATAATGAATTATGACAGTAACAATAATCATTAAGACCACAACCTATAAAGTACCACTGTATATCCGGTATTATGCCAAGTACTCTGTTCAGGTTATTACATTTAATCTTCACAACACCTCCAAGATGTATATAATAATAAGATAAAAATGTTAAGGCTCAAAAAGTTAATACTCAAGTTAGTAACCACTTCTGTAAGAAGAACCGAAAGAGCTTAAACCTAGAGTCTTTATGCTGCATTGTAATGCCTCCCTGGAGTACTGTTGAAAGCTGACAAACACCATGAGAATATGGGTTCATATAATCCTTAAGTTTATAAGGCTTTAAAAGGGGGCTAAAGGGCATAGTTTTAGATTTCTGAAAATAGATTTTGTTTTTAAGTGAGGATTTCTAAAACTTGGAAATGCTTCTGTTTTATTACAAATTATCCAAATAAAGAAGTATCTCCTGATCAACCAAAGACAGCCAATATATGGGGATGTTAAATGAACACAGATCTGAAAGGACTGTTTGAACAAATGGCTGAGTATAAATGTAAAAGTGGCATTTATAGCGTCAGGAATACTAAGTGACAGACTGTGCTAAAAGCCGGTGAAAGTGATTTTTCAAAAGGATCATGTATGCCTTTTAAATATGTTAAGAGCAAGACAACAGAGGCAGAAAATGCTATCACTTGAAGACTACTTTATATTTGAAAAGTAAAAATAACACCATTAAACAGAAACGTAACCTCTAGTCTAAAAATATTTATGAAAGGAAGTAGGCTTAAGAAGTAATGGCACCCAGGGTGTGAGAACCTTATAGCTGTTTTCAATGAATTTAGTTCTTTTTCCAGTTATTGAAAGAACTTAAAGGTATACTTGCACAGCAACTCATTGTTAAAACTACAGAGGAAAAGGAAATCATACTTTTTAAAAACTTTATTTCAGAAATAGCATTCTATGAGATATAAATGGTAAACCTAATAAAACTGAGGATTTATTAAATAGATGGTTTATAAACATTTACAAAAGAAAATGATACTTAATAAAACTCATTGTAGGTCTACCAACAAAAGTTCACCAGAAATAAAATTTATTTTTTCAACATGGTTTAACAGGTTATAGCTGTTCTTTCTACTTTGTCTGTATTTATTCCTTTTCTTCTAAAAGAACCCTTTACAATGCGTTTGTGAAACTGTTCCCACTCCACTCGGATCATGGTGTTGGTATGGCCCTGTCTAGGTTTTGCCATTCAGAGAATTCCATTTCTCAGGCAAATTGACTGTATCATCAGACAGTAAGTAGAAGCCTGGAAATTGGAACCACATGCAGAAAGGAAAACACTTCTGGAGCTTCTAACTAGAGGAAAATGTAATTTTTGGTGTCAATTTTATATCATGAGGGGAAACATTATTGTGAATAAAGCCGAAACACAGAACTTAAAAGCTTAAAGATGGAGACAGAATTCTAGCAACCGGATTTTATTTTTTGGAGTTTTTAGTTAAATAGTAAATAGCATTTTTGCTTATGCCACTCTGAATTATTTGAAACTAAATTCTAGTTCTGAAATAACTCCTTGGAAATAAGAGTATTAACATTGAAAAGTTTAAACTGTGAGTTGTTTGTTTGCTAAAGAATATAAGCTGACGATTCCCGCTAACCTTGGTTTAGAAGATATTGATACCAGTTATACAATGGAAAAAAAATTATTTATACTTGCTGCCATATTCATGCAAAATTCAGTTGGCTCTCAGATTTTCAGTTCTCTGAGGCTAAGGCTTTTAGAAACTTCTGTAGAGAAATGGCAGTACTTTAGAATATATTGACTAATTTTTGTGACTTTCAATAAGTTCTTCTCTGAGAGAGATGAGTTTCTTCTAAATAGCCTACTTGAAAGCAGAAGAATAAATACAACCTAGTGCAGAGATGCTCTTTGTGCCTATAGGCAATGACACGAGGTAGCTGAGGATCAAATAACCCTCAGTTTGACAGGACTGTAAATCTTAATACCCTGCCCTAAGCTAAAATTCATGGTAGAAAAAACAGCTAAGGAGGTAAGAAGCAAAATGAAGATAATACTTGAAAAATGAAACTAGAGAAACCACTGTCCTCCTTCACCTCCCTCATGTAGCTGTTTTTCAATCTCTGATTGACAGGTGTAAAAATTATTCCCACTGCAGAGTTTAATCCATTGGGAAACGACCTTGCACAAAGGACTCTATTATTTCCATTGTCGCAGAATAGTGGCCAAGCCGGAAGCCATGATACCCGTGCTACAGAGATAGCAGAGCACCAAAGCCTCTTGTAAAAGAGACGGAATTCCCAATCAGTGGTCTAGATTCCAGAATTGTGACTGGACCAACTCTGGTTTTGGTTATTACTCCATGAAGTTTTGGTTTCCCAATGTATATTACGTAAATTGAGTTGGTTTAAAATTTATTGGCTAACCATGCTTCTAAACTATAAGGAACTTTGCCTAGCAGAGACCGAGAGGCAGTCTTGTGCTTGAACTTATATGTAATTTAATGCTGAGTGCACCTTGGCTCCTCGTGTACTTAATGACTTAAAGAATGCATCACAGGCTCAAATTCTCTGTCATGAAGCACAGTAATTAAAGAAGTTAGACGATCCCTCTTTGTAACCATGCCATTCTAGGCCTACAAAGGCTAGTCTCTAAGCATGGGCATGATCTGTCTTTACTGCCCTAAGTGGCCTGATAAACAACAGCAATGTAGGGTGTAGAGTTATTTATATAGTTAAGAAATCTTATCTTAAGGTAAAAGGGTAAAAGCAGTTAAAATAATTTTTTATTGGAACATTAAAAACCGGTGAAGTGTACATATTTAGCATTATATTTAAGAGAGGATAAAGATACTGTGAAACAATAATTAGTCCCTTAGTCTTTGTTTCTCAAAAAACTTTTTGATCTTGATACATTTAAATATTCAAATTTCATCTCCTCCTGTGACAGATGAGAGGCTGTCATATTTGGAAAGCCTTAAATTCTACGACTAAAAATGACCAAAATTTAGGAGAGAGGTTGAAATTCTAGAATCTAAATTATCTAATAATTGAATTAGGATTCAAAATGCATCCATTTATTAATTTTTTATTGTCCATGTATAATTTTTTAAAAATTAAAACCTGTGGTGGATTCATGTCAATCTATGACAAAACCAATACAGAATTGTAAAGTAAAAATTAAAAATAAATAAATTAAAAATTAAAATATTTTATAAGTAATATTAAAAAGAGTTGTTCCAAATTACTTACCTTATTATTTAAGGAAGCAGTAAAACAGTAAATCTGTTCCAAATGAGAATTAGAGGACTGAGGATTATATCGTCTTTCAAAAAAGGCATTTAAAAAATGAAATTGCTGGGTTAGAGCTCATATGGTTAAAGTCCTACAAGGCAATACAACCAAAACCTTTGGGTTTTATCTTTTATCCTAAGCATAAATGTGCAAATTAACATGTAAATTCACAGAATTGATGCTCTTACTTAATAGGAAATAGCAAAGATAAACGTAAGCACATTTCCCTAGTTCAGAGGCCAACAAACCAAGCTTTCTGTCCAATCTCCTGTTTTTGTGAAGTTTTAATGTAACACAGTTTTATCTATTAATTTATGCATCATTAGTGGCTAATTTGAGTTGTTGTGACATAGAGTGTATGGCCTGAAAAAGCTAAAATACTTTAAGAGAAAATTTGCCTACCTCTGCCTTAGATAATTAAATGATATTTAAATAGCTTTTATTCCCAGTACCCTATTTTGAGAAATAATTTCTAAATAGTTTTGATGACAAAAAGGTCATTCTTTTTATGGGTCGATAAGTTCTGCTTATTTTACCTAGGTTTAGCAAGAGTTGCATATGTAAGCCTCCTTATGCACACGGTGTCACATAACTTATGAGTCTAAATAATTAATTTCTTTTAGGAAATTTAGTTTGCTCTTCTAAATGCTGGAAAACCAGTTGAAAGAAATTCTCTCTACCTGTGTTATCCGTAGATTTGAGTGACTTCCTCTCTTCTTAAGGTCTACCAGATTTTCAAAGTTCCTGGCCTGACACAGAGTCACACCCTTATCACCCAGCAGGCTGGGACCCTGGAACCTGGGTGCTAAGTCTGTTTCCTTAGAAAGATTGGGAGGTGTTGGTGCCACATATAAAGCGCAATTCTTTTTTATTAATGGTGAGCTTGTTCTTATTATGCTTGTTTCATTAATTGTGGGCATTGTTTGGTTTATTAAACATGACACTCTGGGTATGCTTTTGATTATTGCATACTTAGTTTGTTCAATTATATGCTAATATAGGGGAAAATTGTCTTATGTACTTATGTGAGCACCAATGTTATGAAAAATGAGACTGAATAAAAGTCAGTGTTACCAAAATCACTTTTCATTAAAACAAAATCACTCTTTTCTTTGAAAACAAAAAGATACACTGTTCCTTTGCATACATAGTTGTATTTCTTTGCTGTTATTATTTCTAGTATGCACTCAATCACCCATATTATATGTTTACCCAAGTTAACTAAACTAACCACATTACCCATCTTAATTATAACTTTTAATCAAATCAGCTACTATTTCACAGACAACACTGGGAGTTAGGTAACTGAAAATTGCCTGTTGTATACAAGCACTTTTAACAAAGCTTATGAACAAATCTAATGATCACCTATAAACATCCACATCATTTTCGCACTCTGTAATATAACAAACTGAGAAATGCAGCTATTCCTTGTGACCAGTGTTTCAGTAGTCTGTCTTACTTAGGCAATATTAGATGTGCAAAGATTGCCTATTAATGAACTCAATTTTATATAGTCTAAGGTTTAAAATTAAATAAAATTAACCTCACATACTACTGAGCAAAATTTTTTTTCAGCCTTTAAACTTTTTATTTTGTATTGTTGTATAGCTGATTAACAGTGCTGTGATAGAGTCAAGTGAACAGTGAAGGGACTCAGCCATACATATATGTTTATCTATGAACAAAATTTTTATTGAAATTTTTTTTAGAAATAGGGTTTAATATAGTAGAAACTGTTTTCTTTTTTTCCTTCTTTTTAGTCCTAAATATGATGTAAAAGTAAAATAGCTCATCTGATAGCCAGCATAAGCAGTTTAGGAAGTTCAAAATACCTAGATCTCTATGAAAAAAATTAAATAATTGGTTATGTATTCCAAGATGATAAAATCAGAGAACATGTACTTGTATTTAGGTTTTTTTAAAACCATATTTTCAGACCATCTGATTGGTCTAATGATTCATCTTGACTGAATTTGAATTCTTATATTACAATTCTGCTGAAGTAGCAGTCTCTATAAGAGGGACTTTTAAAAAGACTACTATATTTTCAGTTTTACAAAGTTTCATTTAAAAAGCTTATTTCTTACAACTAAAGAGGATATTATTGCTATGTAAACATGTGTTAATCTCTTCAAGCCAATCAGAGCAGAATTATGTTTGAGGCTTTTATAATCTTATTTATTAATAGTTGCCAAGATAGCAAAATATTTTACACTTACTAAATAAAAGGTAAATACTTTTATAGCTCTTCAGTCTTAGCAAGGGTTAAGATAAAAGAAGCAGAAAAATTCATAATCTAGATCTCAAAGGGATAGCCTCCTATCTAATAGTCAAGAAAGATTTTCTTGATTGATGTGAGGTCATATAAACATTTGAACAAATTCATAATCCAAAAAGGAAAAAAAATCTAGCAAATCATTTTGTTGTTTTTTGACTGACATAAAACAGATTTGTTTTAAGTTTGTTCTCAATTTCCAAACCTGTTGCTATTACCTTTATGTCTTTCTCCTTCTGCTGGTTCAGTTCAGTTCAGTTGCTCAGTCGTGTCCGACTCTTTGCGACCCCATGAATTGTAGCACGCCAAGCCTCCCTGTCCATCGCCAACTCCCAGAGTTCACTCAAACTTATGTGCATCGATTTGGTGATGCCATCCAGCCATCTCATCCTCTGTCGTCCCCTTCTCCTCCTGCCCCCAATCCCTCCCGGCCTCAGGGGCTTTTCCAATGAGTCAACTTTTCCCATGAGGTGGCCAAAGTATTGGAGTTTCAGCCTCAGCATCAGTCCTTCCAGTGAACACCCAGGCCTGGTCTCCTTTAGGATGGACTTGTTGGATCTCCTTGCAGTCCCATAGCTAACAAGCTGAGAGACACATAGTGTTGCCAGAAACCATCATTCAAGTATTTTTTTCAATCCAAAAAGTAAAGAACACTCTTCAAAAGGCTATCTAGTATAGAATGGATAAATATATTAAAATTCATTTTTAATAGACAACTTTCTGGAGAAGTTTTAGGTTCAAAGCAAATTTGAATGGAAGGTGCAGAGATTTCTCATTAATTCCTACCCTCAATTATACATAACCAACTGCTTTTTTTTAACATACCCCATCAGACTGATACATTTGTTAAAATCAGTGAAACTGTATCATCACAGTTTATAGATTATGTTAGGTTTCATTCTTGATGTTGTACATTCCATGGGTTTGAACAAATGTTTAATGACAAGTATTCACAATTATAGTATCATACAGAGTAGTTTCACTGCCCTAAAAATATTCAGTGACTGACTCATTTATCCCTCCCTCCCTCCTAGCCTCTGGCAACCACTGATCTTTTTACTATCTCTATAGTTTTGCCCTTTTCAGAATGTCATATAGTTGAAATCATATAGTACATAAATTTTTTGATTGGCTTCTTTCAATTAGTGACATGTATTTAAACTTCCTCCATGTCTTTCAAGGAGCTTTCAAATGAGCCTGAAGCTCATCTCTTTTTCAGTGGTAAATGATGGACTGTAGCCTACCAGGCTCCTCCCTCCATGGGATTCTCCAGGCAAGAGTACCAGAGTGGGTTGCCATTTCCTTCTCCAGGGGATCTTCCTGACCCAGGGATCGAACCTAGGTCTCCTGCATTGCAGGCAGATGCTCTGAGCCACCAGGGAAGCCACCAATATTTCATTATCTGGATCTACCAAAGTTTAACCATGCACCTACTGAAGAGCATTTTGGTTGTTTCCAGGTTTTGACAATTATGAATAAGACTGCTCTAAATATCTATGTGCAGTTTTTTGTATGGACATAAGATTTCAACTCTTTGGATAATACCAAGGAACATGATTGCAGAATCATATGGTTAAGAATGTTTAGTTTTTAAAAAAACATCCAAAGTGTCTTCCAACATGGCTGTGTCATTTTGCATTCCCACCAGCAGTGTAAGAGAGTTCTTGTTGTTCGACGTTTGTGCCAGAATTTGGTGTTGTCAGTGTTCTAAGTTTTGGCCATTCTTAATAGGTGTGTAGTGATACCATATTATTGTTTCAGTTTGTGTTACCTGGATAACATGATATACAGCACCTTTTCTTGTACAGATTTGCCATCTATATATTTTCTTTGGTGAGATGGTTTGTTCTGCTATGGTTTATGACCCATTTTTTTTAGTAGTTTTGATTGTTTTCTTTTTAAATATATAATGTTGACTTCCCTTTGAGCTCAGACAGCAAAGAATCTGCTTGTAATGCAGGAGACCTGGGTTTGATCTCTGCATCAGGAAGATCCCCTGGAGAAGAAAATGGCAATCTACTCCAGTATCCAGCCTAGAGAATTCCATGGACAGACCATGGGGTTGCAAAGAGTCAGACATGAGTGAGCCACTAACACACGTATATGTAATGTATATTTCATGTTCACAATGTAATGGTTTGATATGATACATATCCATAGTGAAATAATGACCACATTCAAACTAACATAAACATCTCTTCATATAGTTACCATTTGTGTATGTGTGTGGTGAGAGAACCTGAAATCTACTGTTTTAGCAAATTTCTAATATACAGTACAGTAGTAAGTATAGTAGTCATCATGCTGTGCACCAGATCTCTAGAACTCATTCACCTTATATAATGGCAACTTTGTACCCTTTGGCTAACATGTGCTGATTTCTCTCACCTCCCCATCCCTAGTGAGTGAGTGAAGTTGCTCAGTTATGTCCAACTCTTTGCGACCCTATGGACTGTAGCCTATCAGGCTCCTCCGTCCTTGGGATTTTCCAGGCAAGAGTGCTGGAGTGGATTGCCGTTTGCTTCTCCAGGGGATCTTCCTGACCCAGGAATCGAACCTGGGTCTCCCGTATTGCAGGCAGACGCTTTACCGTCTGAGCCACCAGGGAAACTACTGTTCTATACTATGCTTCTATGAATTCAACTTCATGAGATCTGCATATAAATAACTCATGCAATATTTTTCTTAGTATGTGTGGCATATTTCACTTAACATAATATCTTCCAGTTTCTTTCATGTTGTTGCAAATGGCAAGATCTCCTCTTTAAGGCTAAATGACCTTCTGTTAGGGTGTAATCATAGTTCCTTATTCATTCGTCCATTAACAGAGAATTAGATTATTCATGTCTTGGCTGTTGTGAATAATGCTGAAGTAAATATGATTCAGGTGTTTGCCTTCTAATTGTTGACTTTTAAGAGTTCTTTGTGTATTTTGGCTCCTCCATCCATGGGACTCTCCAGGCAAGAGTACTGGTGTGGGGTGCCATTGCCTTCTCTGATATTTTGGATAATAATCCTTTATTCAGCATGTATTTTGCAAATGTTTTCTCCTAATTTGTGTTTTTTTCATTCTCATGATACTATCTTTTGGAGAACAGAAATTTTAATTTTAGTGAAGTCCAGCTTTTTCAATTATTTCTTTCATGGATCATGCATTTTGTGCTCTATCTCTAAAGGAATATTATATCCGAGGTTATCTAGGTTTTCTCCTGTTTTCTTTTAGCAGTTTCATTATGTTGCATTTAGGTCTGTGCTTCATTTTGAATTAATTTTTGTGAAGAGTATAAGGTCTGTGTCTAGATTCATTTAAATCCCATTTGGTCATGGTGTAATTCTTTTTATACATTTTTGGATTTGATTTGCTAACATTTTTGTTGAGAATTTTGCATCCATGTTTATGAGAGATAATCTGTAGTTTCCTTTTCTTATAGTATCTTGTCTGGTTTTGTTATTAGAGTATTGCTGATCTCATAGAATGAATTGGGAAGTATTCCTTTTTCTTCTATCTTCTGAAAGAGATTATAGAGAATTGGTATAATTTCTTTCTTAAATGTCTGGTAGAAACTAGTGAACTCATCTGGACATGGTAGTTTCTGCTTCAGAAAATTATTAATTGTTCAATGTGTTTAATATATCCAGGTCTATTAAGATATATGTTTCTTCTTGCTTGAATTTTGGCAGATTGTGCCTTTTATTGGAATTCTTCCATTTTATCTAGGTTATCAAATTTGTGTATATGCATCAAAAAATTTCTACTAGTGCTTTGCATATTTCCACAAGAGTATAGAGAAAACAGATTTATTTTAAAGAGAAGAAAAATGGATTCAGGATTTCTGAATGTTTTGAAAACCATTAAATACCATAAGAAAAAAAATCAATTCAGATGAAAACTGATTTGAAACTCAGCCTATGGCTGACAGTTTTTATCAGTTCACCACACTCATTGAATAACAATCCAAGCCCTGTGTTTTAGATATCCATTGCAGCGTTTCTCCCTGCTCTCTTGTCTTCCAACTCAACTTCCTTTGTTTTCCGCTGCTATTGATTTGGAATGGCAAAATTTTGTTTAATTTGGGGGCTGATATTCAAGGCTAAGCTTTGTCTACGAACATCATTCATGGCATGGATTCCATAAGATGTGGATTTTGAGTGATTCATTTAGACTGCTAAGAAGAGTTTAAGCTATTTTTTCTCACTTGACCAACCTTCCTGTGGGCTGTAAGTAAAATATGTTTTAAGTGATGGCAAGATTTAAGGGTGCAGTTAGAAACATTTAAAGTGTGGCCTCTCATACATTTTTGATACATTTTCAAGCAAGAGGTCACGTGAAAATCTGGTGATCTTTCGGATAATGAAATTTGAATTCTAAGAACTTCTAACTTTTCTGTAACTGTAATTATGAGTGTTTGTTATCAAGTACATTTTACATAATAATTACTTTTTAGGATCAGAAGCATCAGAGGATATAAAATACTGTTGTTCTAAAGCTTTTCTAGTGACCAGTTTTTACTCTTTGTTCATATGTATAAGATATCAGATTTGACTTATTAATGATGTTAATTCAATATATTTCCTCTGTGGATTATATTTCTTTTATGGTCAGGAAAAAACCTTCTCAGACAACTGAGTTTCTTTTTAATTTCCTTCATTTCACCTCCTGTGTCAAAACTGTAATGACAATGCCCAGTATCATATTTCTGGTGTCATCTCTCTGCTTCCATTGGGTTTTGATTAATTATGTGATTAGGCTACTGATGTTGCTATCTAAATCCTGCTTGTTCTGCTAATTTCTTTAGACACATTCTCTCAAACAGAAAGATGAGATCTTCTGAATTGCAGCATTTTTAAAGAATTTCTTTATATTTTCCTGTAAACTTGTTTTAAGAGAAGATTTTCCACTATCCACATTTGAATGATTTAAATATAATTTAAGATACACTTAAGGAAAGTAAAAAAAAAGAAACAACATAACCATTTAACACATAAATTACTGTAAAACACATGCAAGAAACAATAATGTGTATCAAATATCAAACAGCCAAGAACATTAAATAGGTATACATCAAGGTCCATGTAATACAACACTATCATGAATGAAGGAATATATATTGTCCAGTGTTATAAACTAAGAAATGTGTATCTCAATCCAAAAAAATTTGCACATGAGATCATCATTAGTTGAATCACAGGTCACTAATTAATTATTTATAAATTCCAACTGAATAACAATATAGATTCTATTTCTTACAGATTGGTTTTTGCAAAAATTGGCTGATTTGTGTCAGTATGGCAAAAACCACTACAATATTGTAAAGTAATTAGCCTCCAATTAAATTATTAAAAAATAAAATATAATATACATTACTAACAAAAAATAAAAAGCGTAGACATTAAAAAAATTGCAGTAAACTTTCTTTAGTTCTTTAAGTATACATGCTGAAATGGACATTTGCTTGCAGGAAATTTACTAGGGGATCCTCTCAGTATTAAAAGCCTATGATATCTGTTGAAAGTTTGTCTCACCTTCAAATTCATAGGCTGAAATCTTGTGGTATCAGAAGCGGGGCCTTTTGGAGGTCGAGTGGGACATGAGGGTAAAGCTGTAATGACTGGGATTAGTGCCCTTATAGAAGAGACCCCAGAGAGCCCCTTCTCCCCTTCTCTCTTGTGAGGTTACAGCAAGAAGAGGCCCCCCCCCACCCCAACACCAGATCTGCTAGCACCTCGATCTTAGAACTTCTAACCTTCAAACTATGAGAAATAAATGTCTCTAGCCATTGTTCATTAGCCACATATTTTGTTATCTTGCTATATCAGCCAGACTGAACAACCTGTGTGGGAGGAAATGAAGGAAGCAAGGTCTGCTCCAGGAACTGCAGTGCCATGGCAAGTTGTGCAGCTGGGTGGCCCTCAGAATTGTGAATGGAAGCAAGAGGCCTGGGGTGTCCTATCTATGCATACATACATCAGGAACTGGAGAGGGATTTCAAGGTAGGGTGAAGCAGTTTCTGTGGGCTGATAGCAGTTCTAAGGAAGGGTTCAGATGTGAACTGGCACCAGGGGAATCTCCTAGAAATTGAAGGGATGAATGCTTTAATCAGTAGTCATGGGAGTATAGGCAGCACACTCTACCTAGCCTTTACCATTGGCCAGTAACCCAATAAATCTTGGTGATGTTCAGGACTTTAATATACTTTTCTAATTATCATAAAAGTATCATTCATTCATCAAACAAATGTTAAAAGGTGATGCTTACTTGATGGTTTGAATGATACAGTAAGAAAGTAAAACTTTTCCAAAAGAGGTGAATACAAAAATAAATTACACATTGGTAGAATGTTTTAAAAACAGTTGGAAATGAACTTTTTTAGATACCAGAAAAGTTAAAAAGAAAATGCAAAATATGGCAAAGTATTAACAGTATATTTTCTTGTTTTATACAAAACAGTATATTTTCTTGTTATACACAAGATTTTGTATATAGTTTTTGAAACAGTTTTTTATACTTTTTATATCTTCTCATTTTTTTTGCCAATGAACATGTATTATTTTGACAGACAAGTGATTTCAAAAATTAATAATAACTTTTGGGAAATAGCTTAGTATTTATAAAAGCTCCAAAGAGAGGACTAGGAATCATGACATTATTCAGTGTTTAGGCTTCTGTGTAGTTAAGGACTGACAGACAGCCAATGATTTTGCAAATCTAGGGTTTGATATTGGTTTACTTCCTCTGGGCATTCTATTGTTATTTTTTAGCATGGTTGTTTTGCCCTGAAGGTTGCATATTATTACTGCTGAATCAAGACCATGCTATCCTGAAAAGCAGCTTACTACTATATATAAACTTTGCTGATAGCAGTAATTTTTCAATTTTGTTACACTTCACTACATCCTGGAGGAATTTACCCAGATCTCTGAGTGTTTTTTTTTTTTTTTTAAATTCTGTTTTTTCATATCACATGTCCAGGAACAAAAAAACCCACAATATTATGTAAGAGACCACTCTACTCCTAGAGTGTTCCTTTCCTAAATACAGTAATCTGTAGCAACTTTTCTAGAAAAATGAAACTTTGGGATATGTGAGGCATTTAGGGAGGAGGGATTTTGGGAGGGAGAGAGAAAGACGAGAATGTAAAGAGATAAAGAGAAGCAAGCAAACTAGAATGATGAGGGAAATTAGAAAATGATTTCCAGTTGGTATATGTCTTCAGAAATAGCACCTATACGTCTTAGAGCCTCTCTTCCCAGGGCTAACACCATTTCCTGAAGGTGCAGAGGAAGGCCATGCTGCTTTAATTTCAGCACAAGGGCATCTGTGCTCGAAACCTACCTTAATAAGGTAAATGGTCTGTTTTAGATATCGGATATCTAAGCACTGTTCTTTTGTATTAGCTACATTTCTGTGTGATCAATTCTCTAGGCTGCCACACAAATAAAATACATGGATGTGTGTATATGAAATCATTGTTCCTATAATTGTGCTGTGCCTGATCTCAAAGCAAATTGTCGATATGTTTATGTGCCCTGGCTTGTTTCTTGTTATTAGAACACAGTATTTCTGAAAACACAATAGTGAATATTATTTTTTTTAAAGCTTTTATTTATCAACTTGTCTACCAGAATCATGTGATAAATGCCATGTTTAAGAGTTAAATTAGTAATTCTAAATAATATGTACTATTACATGGTATTTATTCCTTTCACTATTATAATTGGAAAATACAGGCAACTGGTTATTCCATAAAAAGAGAGAGAAATGGGATTTATATGTTGTATGCCAAAAGAAAATTATAATATAGCTACAGGAAATGATAAACTTGAGGGAAAAATTAATATAAAGTGTCAAATCTTTATAAGTTCACAAAAGTCCATATGAAAAAAATCACCAAATTTTCTTGGATAAAATAGTATTGCTAGTAGTGTGGAAACAGCTTGCTTACTTTTTATTCCACAGGTGCCTTGTCATGGAAAGTTTGAAGGAAGGATATCGTTAATGTTTTCTGTATAAAAAAATTACAGTTTATTAAAAATTATAAGAGTGAACTAGTAATCCTGAAAGGCAAAACATCTATGAATCATCCTGAGTATGGACCAGTAATTGACCGTAGTTATCTTGAGGGAAGAGATTTAATACAATGCTAAAACAGACTTGAACATGCATTTCTTGGTTGTGCTTTTATATATACAACACATCTAGACACATGAATATGTGGAGATCAAAACAAGTGGGAAGAAGGTCTGTGTTAGGAAGAAAATGCTAGGAAACATAGATAAAAGCATTGAGGAATTTATTATTTGTTTTATAGGTAGAGGGGCTTCCCTGTTGACTCAGACAGTAAAAAAATCCACCTGTAATGTGGGAGACTTGTGTTTGATCCCTGGGTTGGGAAGATCCCCTGAAGAAGGAAATGGCAACCCACTTCAGTTTTCTTGCTTGGAGAATCCCCATGGACAGAGGAGGCTGGTGGGTCGCAGTCCGTGGGGTTGCAAGTAATTGGACATGACTGAGAGACTAAGCACGCGCACAGCATGAATACATCAGGGGCTTTGCAGGTGGTGCTAGTGGTAAAGAACATGCCTGTCAATGCAGGAGACGTAAGAGAAGTGGGTTCAATCCCTGGGTTGGGAAGATCCCCTGGAGAAGGAAATGGCAGCCCACTCCAGGATTCTTGCCTGGACAATCCCATGGACAGTGGAGCCTGGCGGGCTACAGTTCATGGGGTCACAAAGAGTTGGACACGAATCAAGTGACTTAGCACGCATGAATAAATCAACACTCAAATCCCTGATCATTTTGGATCTTCTTGCCAAGCTGGCTTCACAGAACTATGAGTGCCTGGGTTGGCAGTTTACTCCACTCTGGAGAGCTTAAATCCAACAAAAGATGAATCTGTGTGATTTGTATAGTAATGGCAATGTCAGTTTGGCAGCTCTTTTGATTCAAACTCAGTTTAGCTGTCCTCTCCCCTCCCTTTTCTCCCCTTTATTCCACGCTTTTTTATTCTTAACTAAGAGCTACTCATCTAAGATATAAATGAAAAATAGAAATGAACAAAGAGCAATGTTGAAGAAAATGCAAATACATACTTTGAAGCCATGAAAATGTTCAGGTCATCCCATAAAATAGCTTAAAATGGCCAAGAGAAATGACATTAAACAGTAAATGGCAGTGGGTCAGGGTGAATTTGGAAAAGGACAAGGGAAAAGGTCATTGCCAAAAATGAGCAAAAATGAGCTTAAGGTCACTATTTTAATATAAAATTATCAAAATAATTAGAGGTGTTAAAGCAATGGCTTTAAGATCCTTTAAAAACTTAGTAAATGCTCATTAAATGTGAGGTGCTATTATTATTTGCCATATAACTTTTTTTCCTCTAAGTATCTCTAATACATAATAGTTTATTTTTACTTTCTTTCTAAGTTTATGCATATGGTACAATGCACTATTTTTCACGGTACCTGATTTCTTTTACTCAACATCTATGTGTTTTGGTGAATTTGTAGTTCATTTCCAAAGCTGCATAATATCTTATAGTTTGTATATAAACACTGTTTATCTATTCTATTATTGATGGGCATTTAATTACTTCTTGTTTGAACCTATTTTGAACACTTCTACTTTCTATACTCTCTTCCATGTATCTGGGGCATTATAAGCATACATTTCTGTGGGCTATATACTCAGAAGTAGAAAAGGGAATATGGGTATCTTCAGTTTTAGTCAATACTGCCCAATTTTGTTCAGAGTAGTTTACAAAAACTCTATTCCCATTGCCATTTATAAGAATTCACTTTTTCATGAAAATTTTTATTGTCAAACATTTTAATTTTGCCAATCTGATGGACTCATACTGATATCATTGTGGTTTTAATTTGTATTTCCCTATAATTATTTCATCTGATTGATGACTGTCATTTATAACTTTCTTGCTACTTCTATCTTGGGTATTCCTTTTGAAAAGGTGTATGGATTCATTACATATTCTAATGTATTGTTTATAGAATATAAGATAAAGTCAAGTATGTATCTGCTGATACCTTTTAAGTTGACCTGTCTTTATCCTTAGAAAATAGTAGGCTTCCCTGGTGGCTCACGGAGAAGGCAATGGCACCCCACTCCAGTGCTCTTGCCTGGAAAATCCCATGGACAGAGGAGCCTGGTGGGCTGCAGTCCATGGGGTCACTAGGAGTCGGACACGACTGAGTGACTTCACTTTCGCTTTTCACTTTCATGCATTGGAGAAGGAAATGGCAACTCACTGCAGTGTTCTTGTCTGGAGAATCCCAGGGACAGCAGAGCCTGGTGGACTGCCGTCTATGGGGTCACACAGAGTTGGACACAACTGAAGCAACTTAGCAGCAGCAATTAATGAGGCTAGGAACATTTTATACATCTATTAGCTCTGTTGACACTCTCTTTTGTGAAGTACCTGCTCACATCTTGTGCCATTTTTTATTAGATTCCTTTTCTGTTTCTTGTCAGTTTTGAAAGCATGTACACATTTGGGGTACAAGTTTCTGGTTGATAATGTGTCAAAACAACTGGTAGATGCTTTACTATCAGCATTAAGTTTTTTGTGTGTTTGTACATGAAGCAAGGTCTTTTTTTTTTTTTTCCAGTTTGGATGTTTTAGCATCAATTCTTGAAAAGACCACCTTTCTCTCCCTGCCCTATGATGTTGCCTCTTTTTTTTAAATCAAGTGTTCATAGATACCTAGATCTGTTTTTATTTTGCTGCACTTGGTTTTCTCAGACAGACCCACACTTTCATTTCCATAGTTTTAGGACAAATCTTGACTTTCAATAAAGCAGGTTCTCTCCTCCTGACTCTTTCAAAATTTCTTTGCTATTTTCTGACCATTTTGTTTTCATACAAATTTTAGTATCAGTTTTCTACCAAAAAGAAATATTTTTAAGTATTCAGATTTTGTGTGGGATTGCATTATATCTATAAATTGGAAAGACCTGACATCTTTAATAATGCTGAGCTTTCTAATCCATGAACATGATTTATGTCTCACCCCACACCTGCATTAGATGTTTCTTTCCTTAAAATTTAATAGCTTTCTTTGTAGAGTTTTGCATATCTCCTGGGAGCTATATTCCTAAGTATCTGATAATTCATCTCTTGATCCTTCTGCATTCTAGGTATATCCAATCACAATAACAATAGTATTTTAATTTTTTTTCAATCTTAAAAATTTATCACTCTATCTTGTCTTGCTCCCTTAGCCAAAACCTCCAATACAGTGATTAACAAAAACAGACAAAGCAGGTTTTTGTTTTTTTTTTAACCTAAGCTCAATGGAAAACATTTTGTGTCTCCAATTAAGATGTTTGCTATAAATGTTGTTGTACATATAGTGAAGAAATAAGCAAAAATTATTGGGCTGACCAAAAAGTTCATTTGGTTTTTCCAGAAGATATTACAGGAAAACCCAAATGAAACTTTTGGCCAACCAAATATTAAACAAGGAAGTTATCCATGACTCCTTTCAATCTCTCATGCCCTACATCATACTCACTAGCACCCTTTACCACCTCTAGGTAAGTATATAGCTTTTTTGACATACATCAAGCAGAGGTTTTTATTGGTCTTCATTTTTTATATAGCTGGATATGCACATGTAAGAACATTTTCCCATTAGAATCTTAATAATTCAGATTAATTTGAATAATTTAAATTGATTACTTAATTTTTATCTTTTTAATGTAAAAAACTGAATTTAAAATACCTCTATTAAGTGAATATTTTATATTTATCTGGCATTGTCTTTCATGTAGGGGCTTTCCCATAGATAGGCAGGGTTGCTGCCCTTTTGTTGCTATTCATTTGGTCAGTCATGTCCAAGTCTTTGCAACCCCATGGACAGCAACATGCCCGGCCTCCCTGTACTTCACCATCTTCTGGAGCTTGCTCAAACTCACCTAAGTTGAATTGGTGATTCCATCCAACCATCTCATCCTCTGTCACCCCCTTCTCCTCCTGCCTTCAATGTTTCCCAGCATCAGGGTCTTTTCTAATAAGTCAGCTCTGTGCATCGGCCAAAATATTGGAGTATTAGCCCTTCCAAAGAATATTCAGGATTGATTTCCTTTAGGATTGACTGGTTTGATTTCCTTGCAGTCCAAGAGACTCTTCAACAGTCTTCTCCACACCACAGTTCAAAGACATCAGTTCTTCAGTGCTCAGCCTTCTTTATGGTCCAACTCTCATATCCATACATGACTACTGGGAAAAATCATAGCTTTGACTCTGCAGACCTTTGTCAGCAAAGAAATGTCTTTGCTATTTAATAAACTGTCTAGGTTTGTCATAGCTTTTCTTCAAGGAGCAAGTGTCTTTAACTTCATGGCTGCATTCACCATCTGCGGTGAGTTTGGTGCCCAAGAAAATAAAGTTTCTCACTGTTTCCATTGTGTCCCCATCTATTTGCTATGAAGTGATGGGACTGGATGCCATGATCTTCATTTTTTGAGTGTTGAGTTTTAAGCCAGCTTTTTCATTCTTCTCTTTCACTTTCATCAAGAGACTCTTTAGTTCCTCTTCACTTATGGCTTTCTGCCATAAGGGTAGTGTCATTGCTCATCTGAGGTTATTGATATATCTCCTTGCAGTCTTGATTCCAGATTGTGCTTCATCCAGCCAAGCATGTCGCATGATGTACTCTGCATTTAAGTTAAATAAGCAAGGTAACAATATGCAGCCTTGACATAACTCCTTTCCCAATTTGAAACCAGTGCATTGTTCCATGTCTGGCTCTAACTGTTGCTTCTTGACCTGCATATAGGAGGCAGGTAACGTGGTCTGGTATTCCCATCTCTTGAAGTATTTTCTACTGTTTGTTGTGATCCACACAGTCAAAGGCTTTAGCATAGTCCGTGAAACAGAAGTAGACCTTTTTCTGAAATTCTCTTGCATTTTATATGATCTGGTGGATGTTGGCAATTTGATCTCTGGTTTCTCTGCCTTTGCTAAATCCAGCTTGAACATCTGAAAGTTCTCGGTTCATGTACTATTAAAGCCTAGCTTGGAGAATTTTGACCATTAATTTACTAGCATGTGAGATGAGCTCCACTGTGTGGTAGTTTGAACATTCTTTCACATTACCTTTCTTTGGGATTGGAATGAAAACTGACCTTTTCCAGTCTTGTGGCCCCTGCTGAGTTTTCCAAATTTACTGGCATATTGAGTGCAGCACTTTCACATCTTTTAGGATTTGAAATAGTTCAGTGGGTATTCTATCACTTCAATAGCTTTGTTCATAGTGATGCTTCCTAAGGTCCACTTGACATCATGTTCCAGGATGTCTGGCTCTAGGTGAGTGACCACACCATTATGGTTATCTGGGTCATTAAGATCTTTTTTGTATAGTTATTCTGTGTATTCTTGCCACCTCTTCTTAAAATTTTGAGAATCAGAGTCTTTTCTAATAAGTCAGCTCTGTGCATCGGCCAAAATATTGGAGTATCAGCCCTTCCAAAGAATATTCAGGATTGATTTCCTTTAGGATTGACTGGTTTGATTTCCTTGCAGTCCAAGAGACTCTTCAACAGTCTTCTCCACACCACAGTTCAAAGGCATCAGTTCTTTATTGTGCCCCAATTTGCATAAAATGTTCTCTTGGTATCTCGAATTTTCTTGAAGAGATCTCTAGTCTTTCCCATTCTATTGTTTCCCTCTATTACTTTGCATTGATCACTTAGAAAGGCTTTCTTATCTCTCTTTGCTGTTCTTTGGAACTCTGTATTCAGTGGGTATATCTTCCTTTTCTCCCTTGCCTTTCACATCTCTTCTTTTTTTCAGCTATTTGTAAGGCCTCCTCAGACAACCATTTTGCCTTTTTCATTTTTCTTGGGGATGGGTTTGATCACTGCCTCCTATACAATGTTATGAACCTCCATCCATAGTTCTTCAGGCACTCTATCAGATCTAATCCCTTGAATCCATTTGTCATTTCTACTGTGTAGTTGTAAAGGGTCTTTTTTAGGTCATATCTGCATGTTCTATTGATTTAAGTCTGAATTTTGCAATAAGGAGTTCATGATCTGAGCCATTGTCCTCTCCCAGTCTTGTTTTGCTGACTGTGTAGAGCTTCTCCATCTTTGGTGGCAAAGAATATAATCAATCTGATTTCAGTTTTGAGCATTTGGTGATGTCCATGTGTAGAGTCAATCTCAAAAACGACAGAATGATCTCTGTTCGTCTCCAAGGCAAACCATTCAATATCACAGTTATCCAAGTCTATGCCCCAACCAGTAACACTGAAGAAACTGAAGTTGAATGGTTTTATGAAGACCTACAAGACCTTTTAGAACTAACACCCAAAAAAGATGTCCTTTTCATTATAGGGTACTGGAATGCAAAAGTAGGAAGTCAAGAAACACCTGCAGTAACAGGCAAATTTGGCCTTGGAATGCAGAATCAAGCAGGGCAAAGACTAATAGAGTTATGCCAAGAAAATGCACTGGTCATAGCAAACACCCTCTTCCAACAACACAAGAGAAGACTCTAAACATGGACATCACCAGATGGTCAATACCGAAATCAGATTGATTATATTCTTTGCAGCCAAAGATGGAGAAGCTCTATACAGTCAACAAAAACAACACCAGGAGCTGACTGTGGCTCAGATCATGAACTCCTTATTACCAAATTCAGACTCAAATTGAAGAAAGTAGGGAAAACCGCTAGACCATTCAGGTATGACCTAAATCAAATCCCTTATGATTATACAGTGGAAGTGAGAAATAGATTTAAGGGCCTAGATCTGATAGATAGAGTGCCTGATGAACTATGGAATGAGGTTCATGACATTGTACAGGAGACAGGGATCAAGACCATCCCCATGGGAAAGAAATGCAAAAAAGCAAAATGGCTGTCTGGGGAGGCCTTACAAATAGCTGTGAAGAGAAGAGAGGTGAAAAGCCATGGAGAAAAGGAAAGATATAAGCATCTGAATGCAGAGTTCCAAAGAATAGCAAGAAGAGATAAGAAAGCTTTCTTCAGTGATCAATGCAAAGAAATAGAGGAAAACAACAGAATGGGAAAGACTAGAGATCTCGTCAAGAAAATTAGAGATACCAAGGGAACATTTCATGCAAAGATGGGCTTGATAAAGGACAGAAATGGTCTGGACCTAACAGAAGCAGAAGATATTAAGAAGAGGTGGCAAGAATACACAGAAGAACTGTACAAAAAAGATCTTCACAACCCAGATAATCATGATGATGTGATCACTCATCTAGAGCCAGACATCTTGGAATGTGAAGTCAAGTGGGCCTTAGAAAGCATCACTGAGAACAAAGCTAGTGGAGGTGATGGAATTCCAGTTGAGCTATTTCAAATCCTGAAAGATGATGCTGTGAAAGCACTGCACTCAATATGCCAGCAAATTTGGAAAACTCAGCAGTGGCCACAGGACTGGAAATGATCAGTTTTCATTCCAATTCCAAAGAGAGGCAATGCCAAAGAATGCTCAAACTACTGCACAATTGCACTCATCTCACATGTTAGTAAAGTAATGCTCAAAATTCTCCAAGCCAGGCTTCAGCAATACGTGAACCGTGAACTCCCTGATGTTCAAGCTGGTTTTAGAAAAGGCAGAGGAACCAGAGATCAAATTGCCAACATCCGCTGGATCATGGAAAAAGCAAGAGAGTTCCAGAAAAACACCTATTTCTCCTTTATTGACTATGCCAAAAACTTTGACTGTGTGGATCACAATAAACTATGGAAAATTCTGAAAGAGATGGGAATACCAGACCACCTAACCTGCCTCTTGAGAAATCTGTATGCAGGTCAGGAAGCAACAGTTAGAACTGGACATGGAACAACAGACTGGTTCCAAATAGGAAAAGGAGTACGTCAAGGCTGTATATTGTCACCCTGCTTATTTAACTAATATGCAGAGTACATCATGAGAAATGCTGGACTGGAAGAAGCACAAGCTGGAATCAAGATTGCCAGGAGAAATATCAATAACCTCAGATATGCAGATGACACCAGCCTTATGGCAGAAAGTGAAGAGGAGCTAAAAAGCCTCTTGATGAAAGTGAAAGAGGAGAGCAAAAAAGTTGGCTTAAAGCTCAACATTCAGAAAACGAAGATCATGGAATCCGGTCCCATCACTTCGTGGGAAACAGATGGGGAAACAGTGGAAACAGGGTCAGACTTTATTTTGGGGGCTCCAAAATCACTGCAGATGGTGACTGCAGCCATGAAATTAAACGACGCTTACTCCTTGGAAGAAAAGTTATGACCAACCTAGACAGCATATTCAAAAGCAGAGACATTACTTTGCCGACTAAGGTCCATCTAGTCAAGGCTATGGTTTTTCCTGTGATCATGTATGGGTGTGAGAGTTGGACTGTGAAGAAGGCTGAGCGCCAAAGAATTGATGATTTTGAACTGTGGTGTTGGAGAAGACTGTTGAGAGTCCCTTGGACTGCAAGGAGATCCAACCAGTCCATTCTAAAGGAGATCAGCCCTGGGATTTCTTTGGAAGGAATGATGCTAAAGCTGAAGCTCTGGTACTTCGGCCAACTCATGCGAAGTGTTGACTCATTGGAAAAGACTCTGATGCTGGGAGGGATTGGGAGCAGGAGGAGAAGGGGATGACATAGGATGAGGTGGCTGAATGGTGTCACGGACTCGATGGACGTGAGTCTGAGTGAACTCCGGGAGTTGGTGATGGACAGGGAGCCCTGGCATGCTGCGATTCATGGGGTTGCAAAGAGTCGGATACGACTGAGCCGCTGAAATGAACTGAACTAAACTAAACTGATGTGTAGAGTCATCTCTTGTGTTGTTGGAAGAGGGTCTTTGCTATGACCAGGGCATTTTCTTGGTGAAACTGTTAGCCTTTGCCCTGCTTCATTTTTTACTCATGTCCAAACTTGCCTGTTTCTCTGGACTTCCTACTTTTGCATTCCAGTTCCCTACAATGAAAAGGACTTTATTATTTTTTTTTCGGGGGGTGTTATTTCTAATTTGTTTTTGGTCTTCACAGAACATGCCCTTTAGTGTATCTATTTTTTTAGATCTAAATACTAAGTAATATACTTTGTTTAGTCAGTAAGTTACGTCCGATTCTTTTGTGACCCCATGGGTTTTCGCCCACCAGGCTCCTCTGTCCATGGGATTTCCCAGGCAGATATACTGGAGCGGGTTGCCATTTCCTTCTCCAGGGGATCTTCTTTACCCAGGGATGGAACCCAGGTCTCCTGCATTGGCAGGTGGATTCTTTACCATTGAACCACCAGGGATACCTTTATCTATTTTAAAATAAGCATTGAGTAAAACCTATTGTGATTTTTTTTTTCCAAATGGAAAATATCTCTTTACAGACCACCTTTCATGCTGTGCTTAGTCAGTCAGTCATGCCCACCTCTTTGCGACCGCATGGACTGTAGCCCACCAGGCTCTTCTGTCCATGAGGATTCTCCAGTTAAGAATACTGGAGTGGTTTGTCATGTCTTCCTCCAGGGGGTCTTCCCAGCCAAGGGTTCAGACCCAGATTCTCATGTTGCAAGTGGATTCTTTTCCATCTGAGCCACCAGGGATGCCCACCTTAGAAAAACTCAAATAGACTTCCATCTGTTAGCAACAGAGAACATACTATTGTCAACATCTTCATCCAGGTTTGGGCTATAGGCTACAAAAGAGACAAGTGAATTTAAGGGTCATAACAACTAAGCAGCTAGCAGATTTGCAAATATTTAAGGGCTTTTAAAATGAAAAATTTAGATACATAGTTTAGTAATTTCTTCAAGATTAATTAAAACAGCTTTGTTTCACAGTATGAGTGTTAAATACAGCCATATATCACTAAATCCAAATAATGGATTTACTTTTTTTTTTTTTTTTAGAAAATTGTCTTGCTGCTCTCTGTCTGAAAGTGAAGGGTGAGAACCCAAACTAATCCTTTGGCTTGTTCTGACCAAATAAAATCTTTGGTAGGCTTCCTTCTGGTTCCCCACCCCCAAAGCATGCTTTCTAGTCTTACTGCCCCAATTCCTCCCTCCCTTCCTAACTTTTCTGAGTAATTCTTTTGGTACTATGCTACTTAGGGGAAAGATAATGAAAACCACATTGTCATTTCTCCTTGATTTTGATTTTTATTCTTATGGTATGAAATGAGAAAAATACTGTATGATCTTGAAGAGTGGTCATAATTGATCACAAAATCATTTTTCTTCAACTCCAAAACACATTTTGAACAAATTCTTTGACTGTGTCAGTTATCTACAAATATCACCAATGCAGCATTTTTGTTTAGTTGGCTATTTTAACCATTTTTTCTCTAATAAGTTATGCTTACTGACTCATCCTTCTCTCACAACAAAATTTCAACAGAATCCTCCAAAGTTAATGAAAAGAAACATGTTTCATTTCTTATATCCTTAATTTTTATCTTACTTTAGCAAAAGATTTTTCTTTTGGAAAATTTTTTACCTGTTTAAAATATTTAAATTAAGGAAATGCTTAGCTAACTCAATGATAAAATATAGAACAAACCTTTGTTGAACATTTATGTCTTTATTAATTATTTGTTGAGTGCTAACTCATACCTCTCACTGTCTAAATGTTGGGATATTTGGTTGAAAGTCATTAAAATCCTCCAGAAACTTAGTCTACAGGAAGCAGATCTGTATAGAGCTAACATTTATGGGAGATTGTATGAGAGCTTTTCAGCAAAGAAGAGGATTGGGAGAGTGATAGATTTCATAAACATTGACCTTTCCATTATTGAAATTTACTTGGTGAAATGAGAAATAGCAGAAAGTTTAAAAAAGCAAGTATAATAATTACAAATTTAGTACCATGCTCAACAGATTCTGCAAAAGTTCAGTAGGAGCAATGCTTTCCTTTTAAGAAAGCTATTTGATAGGTATTACAAGAAGAAAATGGAAATTGATTAAGCAAAAAATGAAGGAGGGAATTCAAACTAAGATAGCGAGCTCTGTTTCTAAAGCAAAGTGAACTGAACTCATCTCTTTGATCCTCTAATGAAGATTTTGCTTTGCTACACTGAATGTCTGCAGCAGGTTTTCTACTGTAGTTGTGTGCTAGCTCTAGCCAGGCATGAAAATTGGCAATAAGCTGGGAATCAGAAAGTTCCCTTTCTGATACACTGGTTGACATTGTTATATTTGACATTTGCACAAGAAATGAAATCTAGTTTCTTGATCTATGAGATGACGTTAATACTGAATATGTCTTTGCTTACAGGGATGTTATTTCCACAAAATTAGGTAATAGAATTGAACATTTTTTATACAATTAATGTATATGCATATATTTAGTGTGTATGTATGTGTATGAAATAACTTTGGGCAATATAGATAGAATCACAGAATCAGACAATGCAGAGTGGCTGATTTCCTCTTTTCCCACTGGACCTCTCTAGATGGTCTCTTTCATCTGTTTAAATATAAGGCTCATTATAATACTGAAAAATACAGATTTTACTGTATATGATAAATTTCCAAGATGAATTGTCCTTACATTAATGGGAGTTGGGTACAAAAAGTTTATTTCAGAATTTATTTGATTCTGAAACTCCCTTTAAAATTCCCAAGGGAGGTGTTATAACACATTTAACTAATATGCAATCAGAGTTAAGTTATATAGCACAAGGCTACTTAGTGGCAAAGTTAAAACACAAGCTGGATTCTGAAGTCCCATTTCACTTTTCTTCCTGACTGTGTAGAGCAATATGTTTATGTTTTAAACCTTTATTATGTATGAAAAGGGAAAGTGCCGTAGCTGAGAACCTTTTGTAATTGCATATCACCTGCTATTTACTTAGCTAATCAGAAGTGTTAGTTTTCCCTGTGGGGAAAATTAACATTCATAAGATATAATAAAAGATCCTGTCAGTTTATCATATCTCTGGGAAGTCTAAGCCTACTTTCCAACTATCTCTATGCATAAATTAAGTAGTCAGAGTTATAAATAAATGTACTTTCTATTAATTTGCATTATGCAAGTTTATTTTTTGCTATATATTTTTCTAGACGGTGTAACTCTTACTTTTCTTGCATAATCAAAAACAAAGATATAACTGTTCTCCACTATAAAAACTCACTTTAGATAGATTTTTGATTATTTAAGTGGTTAATGATTAATTTTTTACATAGCTAATGCAAAAATTTATTAAAACCATATGCATTTGAAATTATTTTGAGTCTTATTGTTCATGCTTAGTATAAAGCATGAATAAGAAGTTATTAAATATCCCTAATCTTATATATAATGCTGATAACCATATCCAGCTTGGAAATTCAATTACAAAAGTCAGTGTCTCTGACAGAATTAATTACAAAGTGACTATCTACATAATTTCTAAATGCTACTAGGTTTTCTGATTTATCACTCTGTAGAAATCAGCTGATTGCATATATTTAACTGTATATGGAAATTATTGCATTATATATATATACATATATAAAGATATATAATTGTGTATAAATAATTGACTTTAGGATGATTTTCTAACTATGCTTAACTGGGCTTATTGGAAGAGAAATTTAGTAAATACATATGATTTAATGCAGGGAATAGATTTAAATGAAATATTTTTTAAAAGCAATTTCCTTAGTTAGCACCATTTTAACTAGGAAAATAAATGTTATTTATCTATCCTTTTGACCATGGCCTAGAAACTCATTTTAAGACATTTTTAAAAAGTGGTTAATAATTAATGTGGATGAGGTGTTTGGAGTACGTGGCAAGGGAAAGTTGAGAACTACTCCATTAAAATAAGCTCTAAACAAACTGGTTAGTTTGATTATAATGGTCTATAAGAATGTGAAGTGTGGCATTAGTACCTGGGTGGCTTTAAAAGGTAAAAAATCAAAACTTCAAGATTAAAGTATAAAGATTACTTTAGTATACTCAGTAAAAACTCTAAAGTGTCTTATAAATATACTAGTGTTTGTGTATGTTCCATTCAAATTATAGCAATAAAATCAGAATTAGGATTATTATTTTTGTAGGAGGCAGGAGGAGGGAGGCTTTCCTGGTGGCTTAGACAGTGAAGAATCTGACTGCAATGCAGGAGACCCAGGTTCTATCCCTGGGTTGATCCCCTGGAGAAGGGAATGGCAACCCACTCCAGTATTCTTGCCTGGAGAATTTCATGGACAGAGGAGTTTGGTGGACTATAGTCCATGGTGTTGCAAAGAGTCAGACATGACTGAGTGACTAATACTTTCACTTTCCACTTTTCAGTTAATTTTTTAAACTTTTCATTAGTTTTCAAGGAAGTAGACCTTGGGAAAACCCCTAGCCCTTATGTGGCCTAAATTCATAGTTGGTTTATTTTAGTTACATAGTTTATTGAATTTTATAATAGTTGTAAACTTATTGTCTATGAGTTATGTTGTAATCTTATCAGTAAGAGTTCTAGGAGAAGAATCAAGGTAACTTCTCTAGCTTTTTCATTTAAAAGATATCTTTATTAATGAAATAATTTGTCTTAAAGCTAATGAATAAAAGAGCCTGCTGGAGCATTACTGATGTATATTCACACTTCAGTTTTTAGAAATATGAATACCAATGAGGATTTGCTTTCTTACACATTAGGGTTTTTTAATAAAGATGAGAATTTTAGGTCTATCCATGGTTTCCAATGGAAAGAGTAAATATGTATTTTATAAATCATCTACTCCATAAAAATATTACGTATTTTATATAAATGTAAAAATAATAGTTTTGCAATCTAATCTCATTACCACTTGTGGGTTTCTCCAATTTCACTTGTGTTTTCTTTTATGGACTAAAAGAAGAGACATACAACATGAAGCACAGTCTCTCATGCTTCCTTGGTAAAGCAAGTATCTTGGAATCCCAGATACTTTTTCAGGAATTTTTATAAAAATGTGTGAATAGCAAAGAAACATAAAACAAAAATATTGATCTAAAAGGATATAAACTTGAGCTGTGTTCTCTGTTGTAATAAAACGAGCTGAGTGGAATTTACTGATTGTCAAAGATGGTCATTCAGGAGCTGTAAAAGAGCATTTTAATAGAACATAGATTTTTAAAAATAATTTATTTTATTTGGAGGATAATTACTTGACAATATGGTGATGGTTTTTGTAGTATATCAACATGAATCTGCCACAAGTGTATTGTGTCCCCCCACCCCCATCCTGAACCCCTCTCCCACATCCCTCCCTACCCTATTCCTCTGGGATGTCCCAGAGCACTGGCTTTCCTGCCCTGCTTCATGTATCAAACTTGCACTGGTCATCTATTTTACATATGGTAATGTACATGTTTCAATGCTGTTCTCTCAAATCATCCCACCCTTGCCTTCTTTCACTGAGTCCAAAGGTCTGTTCTTTCTATCTGTGTCTCCTTTGCTGCCTTCATGTAGGATCATCAGTACCATCTTTTTACATTCCATGTATGTGCTTTAATATACAGCATTTGTCTTTCTCTTTCTGACTTCATTTCTGTATAATTGGCTCTGAGTTTATCCACCTCATTAGAACTGACTCAAATGCATTCCTTCTTATAGCTGAATAATATTCCATCATGTATATGTACCATAACTTCTTTATCCATTCATCTTTCAATGGACATCTATGTTGCTTCCATGTTCTAGCTATGGTAAATAGTGCTGCAGTGAACATTGGGGTACATGTTACTCTTTCAATTTTGGTTTCTTCAGTGTGTATGCCCAGCAGTGGGATTGCTGGGTCGTATGACAGGTCTATTCCCAGTTTTTAAAGAAATCTCCACACTATTCTCCAGGCTGTCCCAGTTTGCATTCCCACCAACAGTGAAAGAGGGTTCCCTTTTCTCCATACCCTCTCCAGAATTTTTTTTTTTTTGGTAGACATTTTGATGATGGCCATTCTGAATGGTGTGAGATGATACTCCTTGTGGTTTTGATTTGCATTTCTCTGAGAATGAGTGATGTTGAGCATCTTTTCATGTGTTTTTTAGCCATCTGTATGTCTTCTTAGGAGAAATGTCTGTGTAGGTCTTTTGCCCACTTTTTGATTGGATTGTTCATTTTTCTGGTATTGAGCTGCATATGCTGGTTGCATATTTTGGAGATTAATTCTCTGTCAGTTGTTTCATTTGCTATTATTTTCTCCCATTTTGAGGGTTGTCTTTTCACCTTGCTTATAGTTTTCTTTGTTGTGTAAAAACTTTTAAGTTAACTTAGGTCTCATTTTTTAAATTTCTGTTTTTATTTCCATTACTCTGGGAGGTGAGTCATTGAGGATCTTGCTGTGATTTATGTCAGGGGGTGTTCTGCTTATGTTTTCCTCTAGGAGTTTTATAGTTTCTGGTCTTATGTCATTAATTTATTATTATGACATTATTTATATAATAAATATATAATTTATATAATTAATGACATTATTTATGTCATTAATCCATTTTTTGTGTATGGTGTTAGAAAGTGCAGAACATAGATGTTAACCAAGTAAAGACAGCTAGTGTACTGAAAAAGAAAAGAAGAGAATGAGGTGGCTTTGGACATGCTATGAAGCTAATGTCTTCAGTGATTCCTCCCTCAAATATCATGAAATTAGACCTTTCTATCTGATCTCAGGCATTCTGTTGTAATACTACAGTCTCAGAAATGTAAAATTAACTTTAATGTGTCCTATAACAGAGGCAACCGTGTTAACTTCTATTACACTAATATGTAGATTGTACATATTCATAGATTATAATTAGTCATTTTAAAAACTTATCTGAGGCAAGATTATCACATGAGGCAGGAGATGTTTTACTTTGAAATGATGCATTTTATTAAGATATTATTGATAAGCACTTTTATATTCAGCAATATACAGTGCATAACCATGCATATTGATGAGTGCTAATTTGTGATGGTAATAAGGACTGAGCTATTAGAATTATCAAAAAGGCCAAGTGCATTTTTACATAAACTAAAATGCAACAACAGTTGTGTTCATCACTTATTTACATTTTAAACTAACCATGTAAAGTATTGTATTCTTAATAGATTATTTTTAAAAGTGTTCATATTCTAGCTTGGAAGCAAACAAATCATTTGGAGGACATATTTCATTTCAATTTTCCTAGTGTGTTGGTTTCAAATGCTAAGATTATAAGGAATTTAAGATAGCATGGAGGTGAGTTGAATTTAAGGGAGGATAGTACACAGGTCGGACACGACTGAACGACTTTACTTTTACTTTTCACTTTCATGCATTGGAGAAGGAAATGGCAACCCATTCCAGTATTCCTGCCTGGAGAATCCCAGGGACAGGGGAGCCTGGTGGGCTGCTATCTATGGGATCGTACAGAGTTGGACACGACTGAATCGACTTAGCAGCAGCAGCAGTACACAGAGTGCAGACTATGTGATCTCAGTTATACTGAGTTAACTTCAGTATAAATTTAACATTCCTAACTTTAATATAAATATAACATTTACATTAACACAGATAAGACCAAGACAACAGATATATTATTGTAGTGTTGTAAAATTGCTTAATTTTGAATACACATTGCTTAATATAATGTACATGTGCTCAAATTATGTGGAAAGGTATGTGACATTTATGGTAACAAATCAGAAGATATATGGTTATACAATAGGATTGCAATAGGCTGCTTGTAACAGAAATCTGACAGCAATGGATTAACAGCTTTTTCCCATAAGAAATTTGAAGATGAGCAGACCAGCACTGGTGCAGCAATGTTATGATACCCTAACCTTGTCTGACTCCTTGGGCTACCATTCTTAGCTTGTGACTTTTCCCTTATGGTCGCAGGCTGGCTGCTACAGGTGTCTTATCTGTGTCTCAGGCAGGAGCAAAGGAGAACAAAAGCAAAAAGTACAAACCAGCTAAGTCTTTCCTTTATACCAGGAAAATATCTTTCTGGAAGCTTATTTAGTAGACATTCCCTTGCACCTCACTGATCCAAGCTCTGTTACTGTTTCATTGCTAGCTGCAGAGGAGTTGAGAATCAGTTGTAGCTGAGCTTTGGGCACTGTAACAAAGCCAGGTTTCTACTGGCAGGGAAAGCAAGGAGAACAGATTTTGTGTAGGCAATTTCAAGTTGTGCCAACATGAGCATAGAAATCAGTTGGTAAATGTTGCCCCTACCTCATAGCATAAAGCAAATATCCCCCAGGGATTATTTCAGCTGTTTCTAAAAGGAAGATTATTTCACAATTAAAATAATACTTGTTTAATTGCTTTTTCACATGTTTTTCTAGTATAAATCTTGGCAGAAAAACATAGCATCAGCATTAATTATTTTCATGGTACACACTAAATTTATTCAGAGCACAGTATAGGAAATTCTATCCTTAAGTCATAGAAATAATCTATTTTAAATAACAGATATATTCACATTAAGAAAACTCAGAACTTATCTCAAGATTTCTTTAAATCACACCCTCTCTTAGATTAAAAACATTTAATTAAAATTTTTAAATATAACTCAGCACCAAGCTTGTGATATCCTACGTAGGACTACAGATTTTCATTTCCAAATTCCAAATGGGTAAATAGCATACTTCCTCGAAAATTTTTCTTAAAACTATGTGCACTGTTAATCTGAGTCTTTTTAGTATCTGTTTCATTGTTTTGTCATTGTCCCTGTCTGTCACAAAGTCTCCTTTTACTTTTTCTATAGACACTAGTCCATTTCCTGAGTGAAATTAATCCTCCTTTCTTGTACTTAATTCTGAATTGTTTCATTTTTAAACATGATGCCTATATGAAAATATACAAGCTCATTGTAAAATTTTAAAACATGAATATTTATGTTTTAGCTAGCGCAAGTTCTCTCTCATAAGTAACTTAATGCAGTTTGTATTCTTGCAGTTTTTGAATGCATATAAATAAGAATTTGAGGTAATATCTCACTGTAGGTTTGATGTACACCTCCATCATGATTATGGGTGGAACACTTTTTCATTAACCTCTGGCCATCTATTTGTCTTAGAAAAATGTTCAAATCCTCTGCCCATTATTTAATTGAATTTTTTAATACTGGATTGTATGAATTCTTTATAAATTTTGGATAATAAACCATTTAAAAACATTTTCCCCCATTCAGTAGGCTGCCTTTTTCTTTTGATGATGACCCTCTCTGTTGTGCAAAAGTTTTTTAGTTTGATTAGATCATTTTTTATTGTCTTTCTATTTTTGTTGCCCTTGCCTGAGGAAGGAAACAGACCCAAAAAGGTATATTTGTTAGACTGTTGTCCTAAGAGGGTACTGCCCAAGTTTTCTTTTATTGATTCTATGGTTTCATGTCTTAAAATCAATATTTTTAATCTATTTTAAGATTATTTTACATATGGTGTAAAAAAAATTGATTCTTTTACTTCTAGCTGTTTAGATTCTCAGGACCACTTTTCGAAGAGACTGTAATTTTTGCCTTCTATATCCTTGCTTTCTTTGTTATAGATTAATTGAAAATATGTGCATTGATTTATTTCTTGGCTCTATTCCATTCTATTGATCTATGTATTTGTTTTTGTGGCAGTTTCACATTGTTTTGATTATTATAGCTTTGTATTATAGTCTGAAGTCAGGGAGCATTGTACCTCCACCTTTATTCTTTTGCAATATTGCTTTGGTTATTTAGAGCATTTTACCATTGCATAAAAATTCTAGGATTATTCTAGTTCTGTGAAAAATGTCATTGTATTTTGATAGAATTTGCATTAAATCTGTAGTTTGGTTTGGTTTGTATGGACATTTTAATAATATTAATATTCAAATCCATGAACATGGTTTATCTTTCCATTTACTAGAATGTTTAACTTCCTTCATCGGTGTCACAGTCTTCAGATTACAGCTCTACCTGTTAGATTTATTCCCAGGTATTTTACTATTTGTGATGCAGTTATAAATAACATTTAAAAAATTTCTCCTTCTGATAGTTCATTATTCATATATAGAAATGCAACAGATTTTGTATATTAATTTTGTACCCTACAATTTTACTGAATTCACTTATTGTAATATATTTTTGTAGGGTTTTTAGTATTTTCTATATATAGTACCATGGCATTTGTACCTAGTGACAATTTTATTTCTTCCCTTCCAATTTATATGCCTTTTAAAAAAATTGTCTGATTATTGTGGCTAGGACTTACAATACCATGCTAAATATAGGTGGCAAGAGTAGGCCCCTTGTATTATTCCTGATCTTGGAGGGAAAGCGTTCAGTTTTTCATCACTGACTATAATGTTACCCTTGGGTTTGTCATAAATGGCCTTTATTATTTTGAGGTGTGCTTCCCTCTATAGAAAATTTCTTGAGAATTTTTATCACAAATGGATGTTCAATTTTGTCAAATGCTTTTGCTGTATCTATTGAGATTATGTAGTTTTTGTTCTATGTTTTGTTAATGTGGTGTAAAATGTTGCTTGACTTGCAAATGTTGAACCTTCTTTGCATCCCTAGAATAAATCCCTCTTGGGATAATGTATAAGGTATGATCCTTTTAATGTATTATAGCACTTGATTTACTAATATTTTGTTGAGGATTTTTGCATGTATGTTCATCACTGATACTGGCATATATTTTCTTTCTTAGCATTTTTGTTTGATTTTAGTAAAGATGGAGTGAATTGTAAGTGTTCCCTTCCCTTTAATTTTTTGGACTAAGTTGAGAATGATGGGTATTCACTCTTTTAAATATTTGGTAGAATTCCTCTGTGCAGCAATCTGGTCCTGTGATTTTATTGTTGGGAGTTTTTAAACTACTGATTCAGTTTCATTTCCATTGGCAGTCTGTTCAGATTTTTTTTTTCTTCCTGAATCAGTCTTGGAAATTATATGTTTCTAGGAATTTACTCATTCTAGATTGTCCAATTTATTAGTATATAATTATTAGTGTTATCTTATGATTATTTGTATTTCTTTGAAATTGGTTATAATTTCTTTTCCCATTTCTAAATTTATTTAAATTTTATTTTTCCCTTGGTAAGTCAGACTATGGTTTATCAACTTAAAAAAATTTTATTTTTAGGAAAAACAGCTCTTAGTGTCACTGATTTTTTAAAACTATTTCTTTGGTCTCTTTTATTTCTGCTTTGATCTTTTTTATTTTATTTCTTCTGTTAAGTTTGGGCTTTGTTCTTTTTCTAATTCCTTTAGATAGAAAGTTAGGTTATTTGAGATTTTCTTTCTTGAGGTAGGCCTGTATCACTATAACTTCACTTTTTAGAACTCTTTTTTACTGTGTTCATAGATTTTTGGATAGGTATGCTTCTATTTTCATTTGTCCCCATTTTTTTTTAAAATGTCCTCTTAGATTTCATTGTTGACTCATTAGTTTTTAGAAGCATGTTGTTTAGTCATCATGTATAGGTGTACTTTGCAGTTTTCTTCCTTTAATTGCTCTCTAGTTTCATATCATTCATATCAAAGAATATGCTTGATATGAATTCAGTTTTCTTAAATTTGTTGAGACGTGTTTTGTGGCCTAGCATATGATCTATTCTCGAGAATATTCTATGTATACTTGAAAAGAATGTGTATTCTGCTGCTTTTGGATGGAATGTTTTATGTATATATCTGTGTGTGTGTGTGTATTCATCTGTGCTAATGTGTCATTTAAGGCCACTGGTTCCTTATTGATTTTCTGTCTTGATGATCTATACATTGACGTAAGTGGGGTATTAGTACCTTACTATTATTTCATTATTGTTTCTTTCTCCCATAATGTCTATTAATATTTGCTTAATATATTTACGTACTCCTTTATTAGGTCTATATATGTTTACAAATGTTACATCCTTTCTTTGGATCACTTTATCATTTTATAATACTCTTTATCTTTTGTTGTAGACTTTGTTTTAAAGTCTGTTTTATCTGATATAAGTATTTTTATCCCAGCTTTATTTTCATTTGCACTTGCATGCAATACCCTTTTTTATACCCTAATCTTTAGTCTCTGGTGACTCAGACGGTAAAGTCTGCAATGCGGGAGACCAGGTTTGATTCCTGGGTCAGGAAGATTCCCTGGAGAAGGAAATGGCAATCCACTCCAGCACTCTTGCCTGGAAAATCCCATGGATGGAGGAGCCTGATAGGCTACAGTCCATGGGGTCGCAAAGAGTCGGACACGACTGAGTGACTTCACTTCATTTTTAGTCTGTGTGTTTTTTAACTCTGATGCTATCTCCCATAGGCAGCATATAGATAGCTATGTTTTGACTGGAGCACTCAGTTCATTTACATTTTTATTGGGCTATAGTAGTTTTACAATGTTGTGTTAGTTTATGTTGTGCAAAGAAGTGAATCAGCTATATATATATACAGACACACACACACACCCTCTCCCTTGTGTACCTTCCTCCCATTCCCCTCCCCACCCAGTTCCATCCCTCTGGGTCATCACAGAGCACTGGTCTGAACTTCCAATTTCCCACTAGGTGTCCATTTTACACATGGCAGTGCATTGCATCAGTCCCAATCTCCTGGTTCATCCCCTCACCCTGTGCCCGCATGTCTGTTCTCTATGTCTTCGTCTCTATTTCTGCCCTGGAAATAGCTTCATCTGTCACATTCTAATTTCCACATATATACATTAATGTGTGATATTTGTTTTTATCTTTCTGACATTTCACTTTGTAATTGATAATTGATACACACTTGCTGAAATTTTGGTCCTTATTTTCCAGTTGTTTTCATAATTCTCTTCTAGTCTCTTTATTTTTCAGTTTGATTTTCTGCTGTGTTACTTTTGGGTCCTTTCTCTTTGTTTTTTTTGGGGGGCATCTATTGCAGAATTTGTTTTGTGGTTCATCTACATCATGAGGTTTACATACATTAACCTATATATCTATAGCTTAGTTTTCATTCCAATCCCAAAGAAAGGCAATGCCAAAGAATGCTCAAACTACTGCACAATTGCTCTCATCTCACATGCTAGTAAAGTAAGGCTCAAAATTATCCAACCCAGGCTTCAGCAATACGTGAACCATGAACTTCCTGATGTTCAAGCTGGTTTTAGAAAAGGCAGAGGAACCAGAGATCAAATTGCCAACATCTGTTGGATCATGGAAAAAGCAAGAGAGTTCCAGAAAAATATCTATTTCTGCTTTATTGACTATGCCAAAGCTTTTGACTGTGTGGATCATAATAAACTATGGAAAATTCTGAAAGAGATGGGAATACCAGACCACCTAACCTGCCTGTTGAGAAATCTGTATGCAGGTCAGGAAGCAACAGTTCGAACTAGACATGGAACAACAGACTGATTTCAAATAGGAAAAGGAGTACGTCAAGGCTGTATATTGTCACCCTGCTTATTTAACTTATATGCAGAGTACATCATGAGAAACGCTGGACTGGGAGAAATGCTGGACTGGAATAAACACATGCTGGAATCAAGATGGCCGGGAGAAATATCAATAACCTCAGATATGCAGATGACACCACCCTTAGGGAAGAAAGTGAAGAGGAACTGAAAAGTCTCTTGATGAAAGTGAAAGTGGAGAGTGAAAAAGTTGGCTTAAAGCTCAACATTCAGAAAATGAAGATCATGGCATCCGGTCCCATCACTTCATGGGAAATAGATGGGGAAACAGTGGAAACAGTGTCAGACTTTATTTTGGGGGGCTCCAAAATCACTGCAGATGGTGACTGCAGCCATGAAATTAAAAGACACTTACTCCTTGGAAGAAAAGTTATGACTAACTTAGATGGCATATTCAAAAACGGAGACATTACTTTGCCGACTAAGGTCCGTCTAATCAAGGCTATGGTTTTTCCTGTGGTCATGTATGGATGTGAGAGTTGGACTGTGCAGAAAGCTGAGTGCTGAAGAATTGATGCTTTTGAACTGTGGTGTTGGAGAAGATTCTTAAGAGTCCCTTGGACTGCAAGGAGATCCAACCAATCCATTCTGAAGGAGATCAGCCCTGGGATTTCTTTGGAAGGAATGATGCTAAAGCTGAAGCTCCAGTACTTTGGCCACCTCATGCGAAGAGTTGACTCACTGGAAAAGACTCGGATGCTGAGAGGGATTGGGGGCAGAAGAAGAAGGGGATGACAGAGGATGAGATGGCTGGATGGCATCATTGACTTGATGGACATGAGTCTGAGTGAATTCCGGGAGTTGGTGATGGACAGGGAGCCCTGCGTGCTGTGATTCATGGGGTCACAAAGAGTCGGACACGACTGAGCAACTGAACTGAACAGAGTTAGTTCTCTGGTAGTCTAGGGCTTGGAGTCAGTGCTCCCACTCCAAAGCTCAAGGCTTGATCTCTGGTCAGGAATGAAGATTCCACAAGTGGTTTATTATGGCATTAAGTCAGATTAAAACAAATACCCAAAAATGAGAAACCAAAGATGAACCCCAGACAAATGGCAGTTACAAAATGAGGCAAATTATAATTAAGATAATGGAATATACACATAAACATATATACCCATAAGCAAAATCAAAACAGTTCAACAAAAATAAAGTACAATAGATTGATCTGATGAATAAAGGAAACCAAAAATTATATCTGCCAGAAAAAAAAAAAATAAAGCACAAAATGAAAACAAAACTAAAGCAAGGTGCCAATAGGGGAATAAAGCAATGAAAATAGAACTAACAAATATGTTGAGAGGAAAGGAAAAAAAGAAAAGAAGGATAGATATGCAAAGTTAAATATAGGTAGATAAAGAAGATTTATATACATTAAAGGTTAACTGCAAGAGGAAAAGAACAGTAGGAAAAACAAACAAAAGAATAAATGTAGAAAAAATCATAATAGGTTTAAAAATTAAAAACTAAATTTAAAAAAAAGAGAGAGAGGAAGAAAAAGGAAAATTCCCCAGAACTGAAAAAGCCCAACACAGCAGCAGTGGTTTATAACAACAATAAAAAATGTGGCTGATTAAAAAAAGAGAAAGAAAAGAAGCTCAAAAGCTTAATTAGATTTCATAGTGTCAATAAAATTGACAACTACAAGTAGGGGGCAGAGAGAATAAAATCCAAAAGAATCTACAGAACGAGAGAAAACATAAGAATAATTGCTGGGGTCCAGCCCTGGTGGCTTCAGGGTAATTCGAAGAGGGGATGGAGTCAGCGTCTTAGGAAAGAATTATTTAATTAGAAATATAAAGAGAGATTAGGAAAGAATAGTGTAGTAGGAAAATTAGTGGAGAAAAGATGTTGAATAACTTGGTTTATGTGGAAAACCAATAAAATTCCAAGACAAGGAACTTGCACTGTCTACGTAGGCCACCGGTGCCCACTTTAATAGTGGAGGGTGCCCTGCCTTGGGCTTCCTCTCACGTGGGTCTTAGAAGCCAGGGCAAATAAGTAGACTCAGTGAGCCTCCGAGTTCCAAGGGATCAGCCTGAAAAGGAGAGGGAGGGAGAGGGAGAAAGAGAGAGAGAGAGTCAACATGGAGGAGGCCAAGCTTGTGCAAAAACCCCATAACTTTATTTTTAAAAGGTGCTTATATACCCTAAGTTTTACATAATGGAAGATACAGAGTCATGCAGGAGCAGCAGTCCTGACCCTTTCTGTATATCTTTTTGTATACAAAAGGTCTCAGGTGATTTATGTTATCTTCTGGCCAAGATGCCTGTTAACATTTTATGGCTCTCTTCCTTAATGAATGTTAATCTCATTTCCCCTGAAGTGTTTTTCTTTAATCTGCATCACCCTCAAAGCACTGAAGTTACATCCCTATAGAACAATGGTGTAGTGGGTTATAACAAAGAAGGTACTTAACTCAAAGATCTATGTTGCTACTTTTTTTTAAAAATATATATACCAACTATATCAACAAATAAAAGATATGAAAATTTGGCAGCAAGTATTGGCTCAACAAATGACTAATCAGTCCTATTCTAATGATCTTGACTCCTTGGAAGCCCCTACATTCCTAGGATGTTTTGAGTTTCCTGTGCCTCTCATGGTCGGGAGGCCACAAACAATCACATGTGCAGCTGTAAGAGTCCTGTAGCCAGGCTAGAAAGCCATCAGAGGGGTTTTTGGATTGAAACACTCTTATTATGTCCAGGAGACTTATTATCTAAAAGCTCTAAATTAACTTTTTCCAGAAAAAGGTGGTGGGGGGACAGCCCCTGTTAATGTCAGAAGCGTAAGCGAAAAGCATAATGCAGTAAGGCAGGCAGACTCTGGTTTTTGGGGTAGATGCTTGAGAAAATCCAGTGAGGCTCCCTTAAGGCCGGACTCGCCTTTGCCTGTTGGACCCCTTAACCTCATGACCTTTGCCACAGGTGGGACTCCTCGTGCTGGCTCCCGGCAAATAATAAATGTTTTTCTTGGGTCACTGCTGTCAGAATCCTTTCCCTTGCTGAGAGTGACAGTCTGCCTCACCTCCCTAGGTTGCCCTTCAGCACTGTGCTTATTTCTGGACCTGCTGTGAGGATAGCTCAGATTCTAATCTGGTCCTACTCCTTTGTGTTCTTGTTTCCAATGTCTGCAGCTATCAGAACTAGTATGTTTTCTTTGTGGGAGCTCTCAATGACTTTTCATATATTCCATAGAGACAGAGTCTGCCTAGTTGATCATGTGGATTTAATCATCAGCTTGTACAGCTGGTAGGAAGGTTTTGGGTCTTCTTCCTTAGGCACACTGCCCCTGGGCTTCAATTTTAGTTTTATTTCCACCTCTGCATGTGGGTCAACCACTGGGTTTGCTCCTGAGGGCTGCCCTGGAGGGTTTGGGTTTGTCCCCATGAGGGCCAGGTGTGGAGGTGGTACAGCTGCTTGGGTCACAGGGGTTCTGGCAGCACTAGGTACTCAGGGGAGTTGGTGGCTAGGGCAGCAGGAAATGTAGTGCTCTAGAAGGGTATGGCAACCAGTACTGGCCAATACACTCCTGTATTCTTGCCTGGAGAACCCCTTCCCTGACAGAGAAGCCTGGCAGGCCGTAGTCTACAGGGTCACAAAGAGTTGGACTGAAACAACCCTGCATGCATAGACATGAGAGTTTTTCTGCCTCTGGCAGCTCTGCCCTAGTGAGTTGAGAGTGAAAGTGGCACAGCTGCTTAGCTTGTGGGGACCCTGGTGGCGCCAAGTGTGCAAGGACACAGACTGCTTCTGCCACAGTAGTTAAGGCTCTATCAGAGTCTTTTTTCAAGCCTCTTATAGCTGGTGATCAGAAGTCCTCTTTGGCCAGTCTTTCTCCATAGCTCTGCCCATTCAGGCACTTAGAGGGCTCTCTTGCCTTGGGTCCTTCTATGTTGTTCGGCTTGTCAGGCACGTATAGGGGCACCCTGTGTGGGGTTCTACTCTGTAGTTCAGTGCTTCAGGTAGTTTGATGGGCCAGCCTCTCTATTGTTCAGCTGCTGATGCTGGAGTGTTGGGGGAGAGAGGCTATGGTAATGGCTCCACTCCTTATGCATACTCAACAGTGTCGGCTTCCTTTCATGGCTGCCCAGCTTTCCTCCACAACCATTTCCCACCACAGTCTGCTCCATCCCATCCCTTCAATCCATCTCTCCGCAGTCAACAGCAGCACTCACCCTAGATTACTCCACAGTCCCTTAACTCCAGCTTCCAGCTGCTGTGCCTTCCAGGGGATCTGCCTCCCTGTCCAGGATGTGTATGGCTGCAGCAAGGACTGTCTGATTCTCATTCCATTTAGGCCACCACAGATCAGCTGTTTCACTCTCAGCCTTAAATGTTTCTCCCCTGACTCAGACAATTGCCCCCTGTGGGGATCAGACCCCTGCTTCGCTTCCCCAACCCGTGAAGGGCAGGTCTAGTCCTATTAACACTCCTGTTTCTCCCCCTAGTTTCTTCATCCTACCAAGTTTTGCGTGGGTCTGTATATTCTTTTCCCTGGTCAGGTACTCCTTCCCTCTCCCAGCAGGTGTTCTGCATGCACTTCTGTGTCTGAGGGTGTATTCCTGATGTATCCATGGAGAGAGATGTGCTCCACATCCACCTACTCCTCTGCCATCTTTTTCTCTCTCTATGTGCAACTTTTATATCATGTTTTAAACAACACCATCACCTATCTAAGGGGTGAACACAGAGCACAGCATTTGTAATTTGATTGCTTAGGTAACTAGAATGCTTCAAAAGCTAGAAAATTATATGGAAAATTTTCAGTTTCTTTTTTTTCATTAAATATATATCCCATTTTATTTTGAAGGAAATTTGTACATAGGTATTCATTATGCTGGAAAAATTATTTAGAATAGATTGCCTATGTATTCCAAATAATTGTTTCCAATTAATCTTTAGCATTTAAGCATAAGATCTATATTTTTGTTAAAAGTATATACAAATAGAGTTTGAATGCATAAACAAATATCATATTTAGAACAAATTAAATTAATTTTCCAGATAAAATGATGGCAGTATTCCCATCTTGACATCAGACCTGTTGGCTTTAATGCACAGGACCTAATTTTTATCTGCTGAGCTGAAAATTGCTGTTGGCAGGCAAAAAGAAGCTGGTTTCTTTTCAAAGATACAACTAAATGCTAATTACAAAAATGAATTTAAAGTTACCAGAGGGAACATTTTTTACAAGCCTTATGAAAAGAACTGCTAGACAATACTCAATTAAGACACCAAGAGAGTGCATTTATTCCTGTACTCTATTAGTGCCGTATTACTCATAGAGGATGTAAAAGGGGGAAGTTAAACTTCTGATTTTCTGCGTTTTTATTTTTGCCTTTTTAAAATGGCCAATCCTGTCTTTCTGTATTTGTTGGTGTTTTCAGTATGCTTCCCCTAGCTTTGAATATGAAGCATATAATGCTTCTCCTATAAGGAGAAAATAGAGGAAGAATGTTTAGGCTGATAGTAAAAGGGAATAATGCTATTAATAAAGAAACAGATGTTTGTTTTGCTTTCAGTGGCATAAACGTTATAGACAGAATGAAACAGAAACTCAAACATAAATAGATTTTTAGTCATATTTTATTTCTACCGTATTTCATTGAATGGTGATTTGTGTTATTAAAGATGTTTGTGAAGAATATGAAGAATGGACTGGTTAAGAAGAGTATAGTCTTAAAAGTCTCATGTCCATTTATTCATTCATTTAATTTGATACGCAGTCCTTTATTACCATTGGTAACCATTAATCTTGCATTTAAATCACCAAGTTTTAATTCTCTCTGTTCCCCATCCTCTCTTTTCCCCAACTTGTTACTAAAATTACAGACATATGTGAACAAAAATTAGCTAGTCCAATTTTATGTACTCATTTATTGATGGTGGTTGGAGTTTTCAGGATTTCAGTAAATGAAGTAAAAACCCTTGATTAAAAAAGAGTTTTGGAGATTAATTTTTGCCTTACTTCCCAAGAAGTATATGATGAAAATAAATACAAAAAAGACACAAATCAAAGTGAACTGATGAACCAACTGCTGGGACTTTTAAAAACGTGTGTGTTTCTATACAATTCAACCACAGCCTTTGAATTTTAAACATGAATCTTTCTCAGCCTGTTGCAATGGAAATGGACAGTGGAGTCATGGTACTTTCTTTTTCTCAGGAGGAGGTCAGTTGGTAGTAAAAACTCATGCAGTTTTCAGTGATTTACTTAGGACAAAATCTATTGAAGAAACTTTAAACTAATGTCATAATCACTTAGAAAAATTTTGGAGAAAATAAATTAGATTGAATAGCATAGTGGTAATTTTATCAGAATCCAGTCAAGAACGAAAGATCTCAGGGATTATGAATTTGGGAACATCCTACCTTTGGCTTTCAACTTTAAATGTTAAAACACAAATGGAAACAAGTCTGAAATAAATGTTCACAGAATATAAATGTGCTTATTTTAGATAAAACAGAAGAAATAAGAAAGTTTACAGCATATTAGTATCTCAAGGATGAAAAGTTGTGAGATAAAAAGTTTAGGAGTTGACATTATAGTTATCATTCACTGTGATTAAAATGTTAATGAAATTTTATATATTACCACATAAAATAGTGGCAATATTTTGAAGTTGGAGAAAGACAGAGTATTTAGTCTTCATACAAATGATAATGCAAGTGCCTGGCTCCCCATTTTCAAAGTTACTTACCTTTCTCCATTAGTAGGACTGAGCAGTCCAGGTTAGAAAGCAGTCTCTCCCTACCTGAGGGTTCTCTGCAAGGATCAATGAATGTACTCTCAATTGTGCCCAGAGGAGTGTTTAAAAGTTAAAGTAAGAAAAATATGTCTAAATATGCTTTTAAAGTAGTAGAAAATGGGAGTAGTTCATTGTGCACCCAACTTGAGTGAAGCAGGCAGCATCTCTAGAAATCTCTATTCATTCAACTAGTATGTGCTAAGTGCCTACAATGTGCCATTCACTTTGACAGGCAGTGGATTGTATTGGTGAACAAGGAAAAATTCTGTGGCTGGTCTCATGCAAATTATAACTATATCAGAGAAAATATCTGTATTGTGAGTTTTCCTGGAGTCTAAAGTTCTTTTAAAATTTTGATTTATTAAAGCATAATGGGTTTAGTTATTGTATAATAAGATGACACTACTTGATACTATGGCTTTTTTTTTTTCAGTCTATTACCATTGTGGTACTTGGGCTTCACTACTTGATACTATGGCTTTTTTTTTTTTTTTTTGGTCTATTACCATTGTGGTACTTGGGCTTCCCTATGGCTCACTGATAAAGAATCCTCCTGCAGTGCAGGAGACATGGGTTCGATCGCTGGGTCAGGAAGGTCCACTGGAGAAGAAAATGGCAACCCACTCCAGTATTCTTGCAGGGGAAATCCCATGGACACAGAAGCCTGGCAAGCTGCAGTTCATTGGGGTACAAAAGAGTAGGATACGACTGAGTGACTGAGCAACAACATATATATATGTATATGTATGTATATATATATATATATATAGTGAGAAAAGAAAACATACATATATATATATATTCAGATTTTCTCTAATTTAAATGCATAATTCATGTTTTTATCTAGACAGCAACAGTTACTATGGTACTTATAATAAACAACATAATCATCTTATCCAAAGGAGCCTAATGTGACTACTTATTGCCTTCTGCAACCACAATGTAGCTTCTCTGGGTATTCTCCATTGGACATACACAAATTAAAATCTGGAGATTATAATTGAACCAATCCTTTAAGAAATACTGTGCTTTCTCTAAAGAGAATAAAAAACCTTCAGCTTTCCGTTGGTTTTTAATTCTATCGACAGCAGTTTTTCATTTCAGAAAGACTATCTGGCCAAAGTGAAAATCAGTTGAGACTCGAACATTGACTGAGGTCTCCATTTATTTTTGTGTGTTCATTACATTTTAATCTCCATGATTGTTCATTTTCTCTTTTAAAACTACGTAAAACACTATGACCTCATTTTCTCTGATATATTGAATTGTTATCAAATGTATAATAGATTCCTCTATCTCATTGTAAAATATGCTTATTTTTTTAGGACTTATATTTGTGTTTACTTCTACAACTGATTGCTGATAACTAATGACCTTTTGGACAATCTCCTGCATTGGATGATTCTGGTCTTTGCTTCTCACAATCTTATAGCCCACTTGTTATGCCCAGTGTTCGAGTCCCCAAAACTGAGAGAATAAGACGTCCACAGCAATGCAAAAGCATAAACGGGTTTATTGCTAGCTCGAGCTAGGGCCCAGGTCTCATCCAGCACAGTGGAATCTTGACGAGAGCCCCGAGCTCTGAATCACAGCTGCTTATATACAGGTGGTCTTTTGTCTCAGCAATAGTGTAGTTGGCGTGTGGTGATTGACTCAACCCTGGGTCATCGTGGTGATTGACTTAACCTTGGCATCATCGGGGGGGACCTTGGTGTCATCGGGGACCTTGGTGTCATCGGGGACCTTGGCGTCATCGGGGGGGACCTTGGTGTCATCGGGGACCTTGGTGTCATCGGGGACCTTGGCGTCATCGGGGGAGACCTTGGTGTCATCAGGGACCTTGGCGTCATTGGGGGGGGACTTGGTGTTGTCGGGGACCTTGGTGTCATCGGGGACCTTGGTGTCATCAGGGACCTTGG